>NW_009646501.1:2677412-2682069 GCF_000708025.1 Charadrius vociferus | reverse complement strand
GGCCATGGCAACGGGTGCTACGGGCGCTGCGGGTGCCGCCTGTGCCTTGGGGGATGGGGACGACCCCTGAAGGGGCTGCAGCTTCACGGGGAACATGGGGGAAGTTTTATGTTACCCCTTGGGGCAAATTGAACACACTTACGTGCTTCGATAGAAAAGGAGACAAACGAACCCGGTGTTGGGCAGGGTCCAGCTGCCATCGGCGGTTCTTTGAGGAGTCCGCAGCGATGTGTCACCAGCAGATCCCTTCCATCCACTTGCCCCAGCACCCATCCCGCAGCGGTGTCATGTCCATCCCCCAGCCCAGCTCTGCTGCCCAAAGGTGCCTCCTGAGCGCTCCCACCCCCAGACGGCTGCAGAGCGATGCTGGGGCTGTTCCTGCTCTCATCCCCGAGGCAAACCCCACTCCCTTGCAGGGAGTCCCGCTGGATCGGGCATCCCTGCTGCCAGCCAGCTCAACCCCTGCTGCACCTGGGACATCCTGCCCTCCACGTCACCTCCTTCCTCGGTCACAGATTCCCACTGCTGAGCAGTTACAATCTGAATTTCCCCTTCAGGGATCATCACGTGTTATGGTTTGAGAAACCCGTACCAATTTATTGTCATTTAGACAATCACTCTATCACCTGATGTCCCCTCCCCACTCAGGGAAGGGAATCGGGAAAAAACAAGGAAACCCGGGAGCTAAAGTATAAACAGATTTAATAGAGTAAGATTACATAATTAACACTAATAGCACTAAAGAACCAACATTGATCCCGATACCGATACAGAATATGCAAAGATAACACTCAGCCCCTTCTATCCATAGGAAGCGGTGCACCCCCAGCAGGGGACAGCAAAATGTGGGACACTGTGAGCGCTGCGGCTTCAGGAGGAAGGGAAGGGCTCAGGGCTCTGGCACCGGGGCACAAAGTTCTCAGGAGGGCAACCATCAAGGGTGAGAGACAACTTCACAGCAAACTTCCTAATTTATAGTGAATGCGACGTTGATGGTATCCTGTTGGCAACTTGGGTCAAGTGCTCAGATCTCGCTCCTCCTCAGCCCCGCACCGGGCGAGCTCAAAAACACTGAGACCTTGAAACCCACACACCATAGCTGGCTATAACGGAAATCTTTTCACCAATCCCAACACCAGAGTCTTCCAAAAGTGCAGTCTTCCCAAGCATCAGAAGACAAATCAGTCCTGTGTCACTCAAACCCGGACAGCATGGGAGGGTGCCACAGCTCGAGGCTCAGCTGGCAGTGGGATCCCCTCCCGAGCCCAGCACCAGCCCTGCAGTCCCCAGGGGGCAGCTCCGGCTCCCCCTTCTCCTGAGCTCCCGGCACCACCGTGCCCTTTGCCAGGCCCGGGGAAGGGGGCAGAGGGCAGCCCAGGACATGGGGGTGGGCAGAGGGCACCTGCCAGACCCCCATCCACTCCCCAACACCTCCTCCTCACGCCAGCGCAGATGCACCCAGCAGGTCCGAGCAGCAGAAGGGCCAGGACGCAGGGCCAGCTCCACGGGGCGACGACCATCTCTGTCGCTCTTGCCTTGTCCCACAAGCAGCCAGAGCACCAAGCTGCACAATGCCCATGTCCTCCAGGTCGGATACAGCTGTGGTGGGTGGAATTCATCCCGTTCCCGCCTCTGGATGCAGGTGGCGGTAGGACATGGCTGCGCTGCCACGTTGCAGTTGGGCACATCCTGGGGTGAGCCCGTGTGAGGACCTGCGCCCAACACGCACTGAAGGCTGCCGAGGAAAGGACAAGATGTGCTGCCGTCAGCATGGGGTGAGGACTGCCTGCTTTGAGAGTGATCGAAAAAAGCTCAGGACGGTTCAACTCAGAGGTCCCTGTGTGCGTTTGCATGCCATACCTCATGCCCGCAGCAGCGCGCTCCATCCCCGCCGGCATTTGCCTGCTGTAAGCTCCCTCTCCCTCCCCCCCTGCCCCGGCTGCCCCAGCCGCCTCTCGCCGCGGGATGTGGCCCTGGTGACTCATGCCACGGGCCGATGGCTCTCGGGGCAGTGGGAGGAAAGGCCAGCGAGCGCATTCGCCACAGGGACAGAGGGGACGAGCGCTGTCGGCTGCATCCCTGGGGAACCGGACCTGGGAGCCGACCACCCCGTTCCTGCCACGGGGATTCCCAGGAGCAAAGGATGCTCCCAGTTGCAGCACCTTCCTGCTGCTCTCAAGGAGGAAGAAAACCAAGCTAGCCCTGGGGCAGGGCTAACAGGCTGGCAAGAAGCAGCATGGCAGAAGCAAGCACTTGTCCCTACCTTGCATGGTGGGTCATCAGCTCCTCCCCTCCTCCGCAGCGTTTCTGGTCCCGGGCGTCTCTCGCAGCCCTGTCTTGTCCTCAGCACCGTGCTTGGCATCTCTCAGTGCCTTCGAGCGGAGGCTGTAGGACCTCTCCAGCGTGCTCGCTGCCAGCCACGCTTCCCCCTGGTCTAGCAGCCTGTCCCACATCACTGTCTCGGCGTGGTTCCCCGCCGCCGTCCCCTGCTTGCTGTATCGAGATGACTGTGAGCAGCACGTTGCCAAGCCAGGGAAGGCGTTTTCACCCAGCCACGTTTAACCACAAAACAGAGGCAGAGCATGTGCCTTAAATGTCAGGGACTGGAGGAGGCCGTTTCGGCTCTGCTCCTCCTCCCACCTCCCCTGCGGATGAGGGGGGCCCGGTGGGAGTCTCAGAGGGGGTCTCAGGACCCCAGGCTGCCAGGATGGCTGCGGGGCTGAGGCTCCGTTGGGATGCTCAGTGCTCGCCTGGCACCGGCTCCATGTGCAATTTCCCAGGGCCACCCCTGTCCCGCCAGGTCCCCGCATGACAGCACCGGCGGGGTCACCCTGGGGAGGGCTGCAGCCCACCCGTCCCACGTCCCCAGCCGCCTTCAGCCCCAGACCCTCTTCCCACCCCACGGGCTCCGGTTTCTCGGGGTGAGGGGCTGCAGCACGTACCTGGGTGGGCTCCCCCCTCCTCTCCTGTGGCTGCTTTGAAAGGCGGCGGGGAGAGCGGGAGCGCGTGTGCGAGCAGCCTCCCACGCTGCCCCGTGGGGTGACCTTCTCCTCTGCCGGTGCTCAGCGCCAGCGGCACAGCGCAGGAGACGGGGCGAGCTCCCGCAGCCTCCGGCTCAGCCCGGCGAGGAGGTAAGGGCTGCACCGACCCCTTGCCCGCTTGGGAAGGGTCTGGCCATGCTGGCAAGGGGTCCTGGGGAGGGGGGGGCAGGGTGGAGGGAGCACACGGCTCAGCTCCTGGCTCACCGAGTTGGGAGGCAACGGGGTGTCCGTCCTGCGGGAGGGAATAACGCATGTTTGGGGAAAGCCCAGAGCTTGACAGGACTGTGCCAGGGTCCCGGGGGGGAGAGGCAATGCCACCACCTCTGCGGCAGGCTTGGGCGCGCGGCTTTGCACTGATTTGAGTGCACAGGGTGGCTGTCTCTGCTCCAGGCTCTGCCAGGGCCGGGGATGCAAAGCTCCCGTCCCACAGGGAAGGGATCTCTCTCTTCGGAGACCCCCACAGACGAGTAGGGAAGTCGCAGACCCCATTCGAGGGCTGATTCTGCACAGCCAGGACAGTGCCGCAGAGCGGGGCCATGGCACAGCCCTGCTCAGGGCTGGCTCACACTGCCTTTCTCTTAAAGCCACCTGAGTTTTAAAGCCGATGGGGGAAAAAAGGGTGATTATGGCAGAAAAAAGCATCCTGTGTGGCAGGGCTCTGCACTAACCCTCGCTGTGTTTCTAGCCCCTGCGGCAGCAAAAAGAGCCGGTGGGATTTCCCCAGTATGGGGAGCATCCGTAGGGCAGCCAGGGCCGGGGAGCTCATCGCAAAGAGACAGGAGGTGAAACCCGCGGGGGTGGTGGGAACTGCAGCTGAAGCTCAGAACGCCAGACGGGGAACGTAGCACCAGGCAAACCTCCGCAACAGCCCGGGCCTCCCTGCCACACAACGGCTTCACGCCGTGGAGCAGTCTCCCCTCCCCTCACCTCGCCGTATCCCTGTACGAGGGGGTTCAACCCCTTGTCCTTGCATCCATTCGGCCTCCTGCCTGACCTGGACACAGGTCACATCAGCCCCAACCCCTAGAAGGGGCTTTCCTTACCCCTCCTCACCCCTCCCTACATTCCCCACAGTGGCCCCAAGATGTAGCCGTGAGATGGGGACGGAAGCCATCCCAGCACGGCCCTGCTCCCCTTCCCCCGTGGATGGGCACCAGCCTGCCTTGGAGGTGCCACCGCATCCCTACAGCATCTGCAGCCCGCAAAGGCTGCAGGGACAAGCCAGCCCCAAGGGCGCTTCTCCCCAGTGCCATGGTGCCTAATGCTCTTGGGACTCTTGGGACACAGGGAGCGATGCTGCCATCCCAGAAGCCCTGCAAGCATCGCAGCCACTCAGCATGCGGCGTTCCCCGTCCCCTGTAACCCTCTGCTCGGTGCTCTCCTAGATGATGCTGCTCTCAGGGCTGGACGGGTGAAGCAGCGTTGCTGGGACCTGCCCACAGCCCACGCAATGCCCCAGGACACGGGGCTGTCCGACAGCAGCGAGAGCAGACCCCACGCCGGACGGCTCAGCCCGCTCAGCCTGCCCCTGAAGAAGCGGGAGCTGATGGAAAGGAAAGCCATCCCAGCCGAGGGCAGCCCCGGACAGCCCGGCTCTGGCAGCACCATGCCAGCAG
>NW_009646501.1:2674624-2676839 GCF_000708025.1 Charadrius vociferus | reverse complement strand
CCAGCCCCTCACCTCTGCCTTCAGTCGGTGCTGCCCCTCTGCAGCCACCTCCCAAGGCTGTTTCCTCACAAGGGAAGGCTGAGGAGAAGCCACCTGCCGACAGAAGGGACATCCCCACGATGCCCACACCTCTCCCTACCCACCTTTCTGCCTCCATCATGCTGTCTCCTACGGGACCGTCCTACGTGCTGGTCTATTCTCGGCCGCTCTGCCCTGCGGTTGCGTACTGGCAATGCCAAGCCCCGTCCCGTGCCGGCGAGCTCTGGTCCCTGCTGCTGCCGACAGCAAGCACAGCCTTCGCACTGCCCCACTTCCAGCGGGGGTCCCTGACAGCGCTGCCCGGGGGGCGGCAGAAGAGGGTGGAAGAGCTGCAGGCGGAGGATTTCCTGGGGTGCACGGCAAGTGCGGAGCTGCACCTCAGCCCCTGCCTGGTGCAGGGCATCCGGAGGAGTCCGCACCCCGGCTTTGCCTGCCTACAGGTCTACCTCGGGGACCAGGACAGGCAGGTGCGTAAGGTACCATCCTACAGAGAAAAGGGAACACCGGGGGAGCCAGGGACCCCCTGCCCACCCTGCCCAAACACGCAGGGTACATGGCGGTCACCAACATAAGCAACCGTTCTTTGCACTCCCACAGCTCTTGTCACCCAAAGCAACTCCCTGGGCTCCACAAATGTTCTTGCAGAGCGGTACCGGCCAGCCCCGAGCGGCTCCCGGGCCTCCTGATGGCCGGATCGGTGCCGTTTCTCAAGGCCAGGCTGGCCCAGTCCCCTCAGTGGAGGGGGTCAGTGGCCAGGGTGAATCCCAGCTCTGCCACTGATGTGCTGCACAGCCTTGGTCATGTCTCTTGTTGTGAGAAGATAAAAAAAGAGTTGCGGGGCCTGGTGGGGATGGTGGGTCTACCAGGGACAAACACACCATGGTTGAGCATGGCTGCCGGCGCGGCTGGGAAGGAACCAGCCTGCCCAATCTGCGGGGCAAGCAGGCGAGAGTGGACATCGTGGGGGCTGCCCCCACCCCAGCCTGACATAGGACCTCTCCTCACTCTGCCCAGGTGTCTGCCGAGGTGCTCCAGGAATACCCTTTCTTCGCCAAGGGCCGGGGCTGGGTGTCCTGCTGCCCACACACCACCTCCCAGCTCTACCAGCTCCCGTGCCAGCAGCTGGCCATCGGGGATGTCTGCATGGTGTGGAGCCCGAGGACACAGGGACACGACATCCCTGGGACATGGCAGGAGCCTTCCCCCAACACCACACCGGGACCATTAGCATCTGAACCAGGCTCCCCTCCCTCGGGGCAGGACGTGGCCAAGGAACCGGCCAGCTCCTGGCACCGAGCGGTGCTGTGAAACCCGGCCAGGCGGCACCTCGGTGCAGCCCGGCTCCCCCTCCCCTCCCTCCCCTGCAGAGATGCTCATTTCTCAGCAGCCACATTCCTTCGAGGGTGTTTATGGCTTTTCTGTCTCCCCGTTGTCCCAGGCTAAAATCGCCCCTTTTAAGGGAGCCGCAGGACTGCGGGTTGCTGGAGCCTTGCCAGCTGCGGGCTGCTCCCCTGCAATATTTCGCCTCGTTTACTGGGAAAGCAGCCTTGCTTTGGTTTTCTCTTGACTCCACAATGTACTGATCGAGTCAAGCTGCAGCTCACTCCCAGCCCCATCCACGCACGCCTCCTAGAGAATAAGATCTATTTTCACCAGCAAGTGATTCACCTGCCTGGCACTGGTTCACCTTTCCCTTAGCAGCCAACTCCTCCCCAGCTCCATCCACAGCCCACAGCTCCCTGACTCACCTCCCAAACCTCTAATAGACGTGAGAAACCTGAGAGGGAAGGGCTGGAGGAACAAGTTACATTACATTTCCTCCTGATGACGGGTGCACTTTGATGCTGGCTCCCCTGGGGACTTTTGGCATGAGCTGAGCTCTGTGTCACGGAGAGAAGAGGGATCATTCCTACCTGAGCTTGTGACCCGGATCTCCAGGGGACACCTCCCAAGGACCTGAGCATTTGTCGTTAGGACAAGGGCTGTTGACGCAAGACTGTGCCTTCAGCCTGTGCTGGAGGCACAAGGGAGGCGGAGATGCTGTGGTGGCTGAGGCAGACCCTGCAGGTCAAGGCTTATTGTTAGAGCTCCCTACCAGAGGTGGAGACTCTCCACTGACTTCAGTGTCACCTCTGTCCCCTCTTGCCTTTTGTCCAGGGGCAGGCACGCTTGGCCA
>NW_009646501.1:2673117-2674281 GCF_000708025.1 Charadrius vociferus | reverse complement strand
TTGTTTGTGAGAACGGTGACGTTGGGTAAGGGAAAAAAAAAAAAAAAAAAAAAAATTCATTATGTGAAGCTGGCTTGCCTGTGTTTGTTTAATTGGAATAAAATGGGTGCCCCGCTGAGCGGCACAGCTTGTGCTGAAGAGCCGGGATGAGTCAGGCTCCATGCCGATGATATCACTGCCCTTCCAACCCCCTCCCAGCAAGGCAGGACGGAGGGGCCGCAGCAGCGAGGGGCCTGTGTGCGTGTCACTCTGCACGGGCAGCACCCACACACACCGTCCCCGCAGCGAGGGCTTGGGCTGCAGCGAGCCCTCGGGAACTCGGGGTGCTCCAGGGGACTGGTGTGCACAGAAACAGCCTCCACGCCTCGCGGTAGTAACCGGTGCCAATCGACACAGACGTGTCACATAGCAAAGACCTGAGATAATTCCCTGTTTCCTCGCCTCCCCACTAGAAGGGCAGGGCAGGGCAGGGGGTCAGCAGGGAGGGTGGCGAACGGCGGATGCTGCCCGGAGGCCATGGCGGACCACACGGAGCTGTGAGCAAGCCAGAGCTGTCAGGCACTCAGCAGAGATTTGCTCCCACAGCTCCTCAGAGACCATGAGCCCCACCTCCTGCTACACCAGCCTGCCCCACCCCCCGGGCCAAGCCACAGCACTGGCATCCCACGCTCAGGTGGAAACGGTCAGGCAGGGTTGACGGTGTTTTTTGGGTAAGGATAAACATTCACGTGGGCAAAGCTCGTCTCCTGGAACCACTGCCACATGCGTGAGCTGAAGTCAGCAGCCATGGGCAAGTGCACAGGGTGCGGGCACCGGGTCCCCAGCACAAAGCCAGTTTTTGGCAGCAGGAGCTCCCAGGAGACAAGGGGGGGACAGCGAAGCAACAGTAGCCAAAACAGCTGGGACACAAACAATACCCAGTTATCTTTAGTCATCCAGACAAGTGAGACAAACACTCTGAGAACGGGACAGGCGGGACGCATCACAGACACTGGAAACTCCCTTTCAGCCAGAGAAAAGGGCAGAGTGGATGAACCCCCCCGGGTCCCGGCTCGGCAGTGACCGGGCTGCGGGCAGAGCTGGCGCTGGGCACGGCGAGGCACTGACTCACCCTGCTGAGACAGAGGAAGGAGGCGGGCGGCCAAGGCCGCCTCCCCGCCCAGG
>NW_009646501.1:2664162-2672377 GCF_000708025.1 Charadrius vociferus | reverse complement strand
CGGGCAGGTGGGCGGGCAGGGGTTCGGGCTGCCCGCATCTCCCCGCCCACGCAACACCCACCCGATGCCCCTTGCAAAGCAGCCATGCTCCCCCCCAGCTCCTTCCACCCCCGGAGCCCTCAGCCGCGGACGCCCCCCGGACCCCGCTGCACCGACCTGATGCACCGGCACCGCTCCCCGGGCTGCTCCGGGCAGGGGCTGCCCGGGAAGCTCCGTGCCTGGGATGGGGATGCTGGGGGGACACACACGGGACAACACCTGCCTGGGAAGTGGCTGAGCTTGGGGACCTGTTGGGCTACGGGCTGGTTATGGAGTGGCATCGGTATCCCTCGGAGCCCCCAGGAGGAGCGGAGCCCCCCGCACCGGCGGGGTGGGGGGGCAGAGGAGGCTGAGCAGAGCACACGCATCGGCAAGCAGCGGTTGGGGTGACAGGGGGATTGCGGGGGGACAGGCTGTCATGGATCCGTGCCCCAGGGCTTGCACGCTGTTCCTCGGGCACTGCGCTGCCCTCCTGGCTTTCTCGTCCTCACGCTTCTTTCTGCTGGAGTCGAAGCAGGGCCCCGTAAATAGCAGGGTCTTATGACACAGCCTCTGCTGGGGAAGGAGCTCTGGGCGGCAGGGATATTTTTAGTGCTGAGACGCAGGGGATTTGGAGATTGCTCGGAGGAGTGCAGGCGATGAAACCACGGCACAGACAGGGGTTACAAGGTGCCATGTCCTCCCTCCTTAGTTCCACCCCCCGCTTTTCCCAGCAAGCGGCTCTGCCAAAACCACTGCCTCCCTCGCACTCGCCTGGTGCATTTCCTCTCACCAGGGCTATGGTTATTTTTTGCTGTGCTGCAACACGAGGTCAGACGTGCCGATCGAGAAAAGACTGTGCAGGGAATTAACGCTGTGTGCAGGCATCCCGTCTCTGCATGGCCTGACCCTGCACGATTCTCCGGGGCATTCCAAGCTCTCCACACCAGCTGCTTCTCCCAAGGCTGAAGGAGCTGAAAGCCCTTGGGATTTACCCTTGTCCCACAGCAGTTTTGCTGGAGTAGGGTGATAGGGAAAGGCTTGCGATCTCTGCAGGGCTTCCTGGAAGATACTATGGCAGCCGAGGAGCTGCATCTTCCCCCACCTGATCTCCTTGTGGCACTGCACGCAGGGACCGGGAGGGCAAGGTGCAGTCCGGCAAGCCGGGCAGTGGTGGGTGCCCTGGGCCACTCTGGAGGAGCAGCATCAGGGGACTGGGATCTGGGAAAGCACAGGGAGAAGGGCCAAAAGCTGGCTGGGCCAGCCCGCCCCAGCTCTTCCGTTCACCAGGGAACTGGCCCACGCTTGGTACAACCCCTCACTTAACCTCTGCTGACTTCCCCATCACCCCCTGTCCTTTTCCACAGCCCAGATTATTTTTCAGGACCTTCTTTGAATCCCTCAAAATCTCTGCAAGGTACTGCAGAGCCGTGGCCTCAAGAAAAAGCCATCCCCATCCCCTCTTGGCCTTGTGCCTCCACTAACAACCCATCTCCCACCCCCCAAAATACCCCTCCTATTCACCAGCCCAGAGGGGGGGGTCGTACTGGAATGTTGTGGGCCAAGGAGGAATGAAAAATACACTCCCTCCCCTCCCAGCAAGAAATGCAGCCAGATAATTGAACCACGCTCTGCTCCTGGCCCGATGCTGGGTTGGAGAACACCCTAAGCTGATGTTCCCAGCACCCTCAAGCCCTGTGTGGCCCTCGCCCCATGCTGACTGCACCCCAGGAATTGCTCCTCTCCCAGCCTGCTCCGGCGAGGCTGTGGATGGGAGAGCTTGCAGCGGTTTTCTTCGCAGCCAGCCCTCCCGTGCCTGTCCCCACCGTGGCGGTGGCCATGAGCCCACACCATGCGAGGGTTGGCTCCTCGGCATGCCCCGGCAGGGCAGAGGGACCAGCGGGGCTGGCATCCTTGCTCGCAACCCGTCCTGCAGGCAGCTGCCTGGGAGCAGGCAAGAAGGAAATCCCTGCCTGCACCTCCTGGGGGGAGACCTGCCCATCCAGCCTCTGCACCAGTGTTTGGCCCCGGTTCCTCTCCGAGCTGCGCTGGCTAATAAGCCGTGAGAGCCGGAAGGATTTGAAGGCAGCGGGGCGCACGGTGCCATCTCAGCCGCGCTGGTCAGCCAGCGGGGAAGAGCCTGGCTCTGAATGCTGATAAGCCTCCAGCCCCTTGGCTGAGCAGGCTGTAGTAATAACCATGACAATAGTAATAAAAGCCAGGCCACCAGCAGGTACCGACAGATCCCCCACGGTGCACAGGGGCCGCATTGTGTGTGCGAACGTGTCCAGCAGTGGGAACATGCCAGCCGGATGAGACAATCCCCACGACTGACAGCCGGGGAGTGTGACCGGCCATCACGTGGGGAAGGGTCGCGGCAGGGAACGCCGCTCTCCTTTATTTGCCCGGCGAGGGTTGCTGAGAGGCAGCTACACTAGCAGGGCTGTTCGCTCCCCCCAGGCCCGGAAGAGCCCCGGGAGGGGGAAGGCTCCGTCCCCGACTCTCACCACGGTCACGGGTCAGGCAGGGCTGAGCGCAGCCCAGCTGCCGTCTCCCGCTGCCGGTGTTCCTTACATAATGGGATCTCAGTGCTCGTGCCTGACTCCCCAGCGAGAGCTCAAAAACAAGTTCATAAACAGGTCCTGCTAATTTCTCCCGCAAGAGAAATCCTGGCGCCCACAGGAATGCTGCCACCAGTACCCATCCTGACTCTCCCAAGCACCCTTACCTCGAGTATCGGTCACGTGCCGGGGAGAGATGGGCAGTGAGAACATTAATGGCACAGATCAGCCACTCTCACGGCACTTGGGGCAGCGCCTGCTAGCATTTTGGCTTATTTTGTGTTTGTGCTGCATAAGGATTTAGAGACCCTCCCTCCTCCTTACCTCCACACTGGGGTCCCCTTGGCAAGATGCTGCACAGAGAGCCGGTCTGTCGCCCTGAATCTGGGAGCCAGCGCAGCCTCTGCCCTGAGCCCAGCGGCTCTCCTCGGTGTGATGAACCACAGTGGTTCACCATGGATTTGGCAGAGCTGGGCTGTGGGGCAGAGCTCCGCCTGGGACAGACAGGACGAGGCTGGCTCCAGCTGCTGAAGGGAGGCAGCTCCATAATCAGTGTCCCCGTCACCCCCTCCTTGTCCCTGCCTCCATTCTCTTCTGCAGATAGCACAGGGGAGGCAGGAGGGTTTTGACTTACCCCAGTGGCACTGGGCTGCAGCCGCTGGTCAGCCTCGCCAGAAAAGCTTCACCGGCATGGTGCGCCCACCAACGCAACTGTTAGCCTGGGCACTGCACAGCACGCCAAGCCTCTATGCCACAGCAGGCAACCTATACTTAGGTCAGACATACCAAGGCAAAGGCCCCTTCAGGTAGCCAGGATCACCGCCCCGGGCATCGCAGGAAGACGCTGAGCAGCCAGAAGAGGACCAGAGCCTCTTCCAGAACGGGCATGGTGACTGGCCCTGAGTCACAGTGCATCCCCGCGCTGTGCTGCAGGCACAACCTGGCCTCCCAGGGCAGGCGCCTGCAGACGATGGAGTTTAGCTGAAGGATGCTCCAGAAACGGGGTGCAGAAGAGCCCTGGAAGGGTTCTCGGGAAGATGTGACAATGATCTCCAGGACATCGCACCAGGCCCATCACCTCTCTCCTGTTTGAGTCCTATGCTGCTACATATTGCTGACAGCCAGCCCCCCTCCTGTCCTCACCCCCACTTCTGCCAGACAGGGTGGGGATGCTGCTCACTCCCTTCCCTCCTTCCCAGCCTGGAGGAGTGGAGGGTTTGGGCCATGCTCAGGCAGAGCAGAGGATGTTTGTTTGGTTTCCTTGGTTACTGCACTGCCTGCTCCAGTGATCACATTTTCCTTGTGCCGTATGGGCCAAGAGCAGCAGAGAGGAAATCTGGAATGGCTGAGGTCAAACACCAGCCTGGGAACAGCCAGGGCCATCAGCCACGGCCCCTCTGTGCCATTTAAGTCCCTGCAGTTGTGGGTACCCAACTTGAAAGGGAGGTACCAGGCCCAGGGATGCAGCAACAAGCTCCTTCAGCAACAACCCGAGGGCTCCCATCACTCCCTCCCGTGCGAGCCAGGGACACAGGCACCGGCGCTGAACTGCAGGAGGAATTACAGGAATGAAAATGTTTGTGCAGGCAGAAGCCAAGCTGGCTGTGCAAGCAGAGGATGTGAATGGAGGAGCCTGCGAGCGTGGGTGCGGCTGTATTTATAGTGACGGTGGTGGCGGGGGTGTGCGTGTGCAGGGGTGACAGCGTTGCTGATGCCTTTTATTCCTTATGCATCCCTCAGCCCAGAAAGCCTGGAGCACTAACGCCAGTTTTTGTCCCTGGGAGATTCTCCTGCTTGTTAGTGTTCACAGACAGCCTTCTGTTTTGTAGCAAGGAAACTGAAACTTGAACGTGTGCAAACCATGGCTGATCTCATAACAACACCCTTTCCCCTCTCGATAATTCACTTCAGCAGTCGTGAACGCAGCATATGAGCTCCCCGCTCCTTGCTGCCCTGCATCTCAGAATCGAGATCTGAGGCTCCAGCACAGCAAGTGCTGGTGACGCTGCCGTTCTGGCATGTAACATCTATTCACGGTGACTAAATCAATGTGCGCTGGTAAAGCAGAGCAGAAGGGAATCACCAACCCTCCAGCATGGCCATACCGCGTGAGCTGGGATGGGCAGAAGGGCTCGGACAGCCCTGCCTGGTCCAACCCTCCTCACTTTTCTCCCCAGCCGACATGGAGCAGGCACAGCGGAGCCTGGATGCAGAGCAGATGCAGCAGCAGCAGCTGAAACTACGGGATCGGCAGAAGTTCTTTGAGGAGGTTTTCCAGCATGATGTGGATTATTTCTTCCCTATGTCTCACCTGCAGATAGAGCATCGGAGACGTAAGTGCTGCGGGCGCTGACACAGGGCTGGGGGTGTTTCAGGGAACAATGACACAGGCGTTAGAGATCGGTGGGACACCCCAATCTAAAGGCAGCTAGGGACACGCACGTCCTGCACTGAGACAGGACCACACACACTGCATGTGGGTGTGCTGTGGATTACTCACACCACTTGACTGAAGTCACTGCACATGGGTACACAGGCTGGCGCCCTGTGCAGTCACTGGCTTTAGACAGGCTCCTCCAGACAGCAGTTTGGGGCAGGGACAAGGACTGCAGAGAGACAGCAGGGGCTTCCAGAGGGGTGTTTTAAGGAACATGATTTTCCTGGGGTCCTCTTACCAGCAAGTAGAATTCGGTTCCCCACGGCAAGGCTGTCCTCCCTCCTCGGGGTCCTGCCTGCCCAGGGCTCACAGTGCCCTTCGCCTGGCACTAGCACTCACCTTTTCACTGGCCTCTGTCTCTGCAGCCCCCTTAGGCAGCATTTCCTCCATGGAAGTGAACGTGGACATGCTGGAGCAGATGGACATGATCGACTTGTCAGACCAGGACACCGTGGACGTGTTTCTGGGCTGTGGGACAGAGGAGAGCAGCATTCCTGGGCCCCTGCCAGGTACGTGCAGTCCCCAGCCTGTTACGGGCCAAGCTGGGAGCCCTTCCTGCCCCCAGTGCCCACACTGGCTTGTTCCTCAACCATGGCCACCCTGTGTGCAGATCCCCACACACCCATACAAAGACCAACACTTGGTGCTGGCGTCTGTGAGGTTGGATGACCTCACCCTGGGCTGGTCCATGTCAGTATCCACCTCCACAGCCCAGAGGCACAGGCCCCTGTAAATACCTTATGCTGCAGAAGACAGGAGAGCTCAGGCACTTTCCAGAGTCCGTGGGGCAAATTCTCTCGTCCTGAAGCTCCTCTGGAGCAATCACTGCCTTGTCACAATTTCCCAGGTCCCCACTGCACCACAGAGCTCGCTGCGCTGGGCGGGAAGGCTGCAGGACCTCTCCACCTCCCAGCCAGACCCCGAGGAGCTGGGCTTGGGTCCCGCAGGGAAAGCCCAGGGTGCCAGCACCTTCCTCCCCATGCACAGACGCTGTAGTGATTCACCAAGGCCGAGCTGAACGTCTCCTTACCTGCTGCAGCCAACGGCCTCACACAGCATGGCTCCAAGCCGTGTTTCGTGTGAGGTGGGCAAGAGACACAGCAGCCACATGGGGAGCAGCCTGCCTAGGAAGAAGACACGTGTGTTGGAGGGGCTGTCCATGAAGCTTAGGGAGCAATAAACCTCCAGGAGCCTTTTTCGTTCTCTTAACCACTCTCTCCTCTAGGGGCAGATGCTGGCCAGTGCCCAGAGGAAATCACCCTGCAAGTGCCCAACGCAGCCGAGAGCAAGTCACGCATTTCCTCCACGTCCTCTGTCTCCACGGATCTGAATAGCCTGGACACCAGCGAGGAGGGGGCTGAGACCCCCGTGGTGCAGTCAGATGAGGAGGACCTGCAGGAGGACAGTCCCAAAGAGCAGGTGGCAAAAAGCTAGCAGCCAGCTCTGCCCTGCTCCCAGCCTCCTCCTATGGACCTGCCAGCCCAGAGGAAGAAAAGCTGCTGGCACTCAGTAAACCCCATCCTGGACTGCTGCCCTGCAGGAAGGGAGAGATGGTTTTCCCCTCCTCTCCCTCCGCAGGTTCTCCTGGTAGCCAAAGGAGAAGGAAAGGGGTATTGTAGGCTCCCAAAATCAACTCTTCAGGCTTTGCTGCTAACACTCCCTGCTTTACCCCCCCAAAAAATGCTCAGAATTCCACAGCCCCACCATTCCCAGAAAGCCATCCCTCGGGATCCCAGCTCCCCCTGTCCTACTGACAAAGGTCCTGTCCAGACAAGCATTTAACGATGGCACACAGAGAAATAACACTCCAATCTAAACAAGCAGCGGGTGTGCGTGTTATTGGGAGAAAACAGCACTGGGGGCGAGGGTTAGGTGGAGATCACAGGAGGGAGAGTGGTGTAAAGCCAGTGTGCTAAGGGTGCCGCGCAGGAGCAAATGAAGCCCAGCTCCAGCACAGAGATAATTCCTGCACCCAGGGCGGGAGCAGACAGCACATACCTCAGCAGAGAAGGGCTGCTGTTAGGATGGTCGCCGTACTGAGCAATTTGGGTGCTGCCTCCAGGAGGGAGAGAGCCAGCAGCTGCAGTACAGACACAGCTGACCTAAGTGGGGCTGCTGGTGACCTGTAACTACCCACCACGAGTACACTGGGGGATTTCACATGCAAAGCGGCTGAGTGGAGAACATCAGCACACATGACCAGTGGCCGCTGCTCCCCCCAGCACAGCACGATGGCAGCAGCCCTGGCTGCAGGCTGCTTTAGAGGAGCAAAGGAAGAGACATCAAAATGAAGCCACTTTGCAGCTGGCTACGCTTGCTCCAAGCAGGCATAAAGCCGTCAAGAGGTCCACTGCTGCTATCAGTGGCTGCAGGCCAGGAAAGTGCTGTCCCTGCCAGGGCTGTGTCAGCACAACTGTGATCACCCCAATGAGGAAAGGAGCCTGGGAGACAAGCGAGAGGAGCCAGGGAATGCTCCTCATCCCAGCTGCTTCCCAGGTGGTGTACAGACCTTACTGCACTCCCTCCTGCGCAGCCAACCCTTCCTGAGACCGGCTGGAATGTCCGGCCAGAGCGGGAGGCGTTGTGAGCTCCATTGGACTGACACCCCCAGCCCTGCCTGGCTGTGGCTGCAGTTTGCTTCCTCCTGGGGTGGCCGCAGGCTGGCTGGGGCTGGCAGCTGGTGGAAGCAGGGTGCTTCCGGACGGCTTTGTGCCTGGAGATAGACACTGCCCTCCAGAAAGGAGACATGAAGGAGAGAGGGAGAGCAGATCACAGCAGGAAGAACCAAGAAGAGGAAGTTATGCCAGGGACAAGCACAGTCCTTGCAGAGTCCTCGCACACAGCAAAGCCTTGCAGAGAACCACTCAAGCTCGGGCTGCACAAGACCTTCCCCAGTTTTAAAAGCCGGGGGAGGGAGCCCTCAGGGAGCACCCCACAAAATGGACGCCCTTACTCCTCGGCTGGAGCGCACCGCTGCTGGGGGCTCTCCCTCGGCCGGGGGCAGGCGCAGACACAGCCAGGCAGGCAAGCACTTCCCCAGTCCCCGGGGCCGGCTCCAGGCTTGCTCCTTGCAGCCGCTCCTCGGCCCCCCCGAGCCCATGTGGGAGGAAAACCCTCCGGGCCCAGGCCGTGAGGGAGGAGGCGAGGCCAGGCCGCGTCTTCGCGTCTCCATGGCGACACCGGAAACGGCTGGCCATGG
>NW_009646501.1:2655235-2663637 GCF_000708025.1 Charadrius vociferus | reverse complement strand
CGGCTGGTGGCGGCACTGGGTGTGCGGGAGCTCCACCTCGCCCTCACCCAGGGCTTCTGGCGCACACGGGCCTGGGGGCAGCCGCCCCTGCAGGCACCTGCCGGCGCTGAGCTCTGGGTCTGGTTCCAGCCCACTGTCACCGAGTAGGTACCCCGGTCGCGGGTCTATCCCTCTGGGTCCCCTCTGCAGCCACCGCTCCTGGGAGCCGTCGCCCTTCTCACATCAGGCAACCACAATGTGTGCAGGGACCTCCTGGGTTGGCAAATGTGTGCTGGAATAAAAAGCCTGCAACGCCAGGAGCAGCACTAAGGAAAAGCAGAATGTAGCCCTGCTCAGTGTGCAGGGCAGGATGTGGTGCTGAGGGAAAACCCTTGTTTGCTAGAGGAACAAATAATTCCCTTACGGGCTCTGTGATGACAAACCTCTTGCTGCAGGGGTTATATCTTGACCTCTCACCTGTGACTCACTTCCTTTAACTCCCATACAATACCTGTCACCATCTCCCTTAGCACACAGCCCCTGTTCAAGCCACAGCAGCTCTGCATGGATTTGCAGAGCTGTGTCCTCCCTACAAGGGACTCATTCCAGGTCAGAGCTGCACCAAGGTGTTCCTTTAGGTCTCACAGCTTCTTGCCCATATACCACACATCACCTCCCGCATGCTCCCTGCTCTCCCAGCCCCTCTCCTTGCACACCAGCTGCACCCACTGCTGGGTCTCTCACTGTGTGAAACCCTACCAGCCCAAGGGCTGCACCTTTGGGGAACGTCCCCCATATCTCATGCGTTAGAATAAAATATCAAGAGAGCTGGAGAGTGCATGACCAGCAGCCTCTGCCTGCACACTCCTTGCAAGTTCTGAAAGCCAGTGTGGTCACCCCGGTGTATTTATTGAATGTTACTAACTTAATGCTTGTTCTGAGGATTCGAGCTGCTGAGTAATCTCCGGTATCTGTTCTCACACAGTGTTGACAAAGCCTGGAAAGAACTGAGTAACATCCTCTCGGGAATATTCTGTGCTTCTCTCAACTTCATTGACTCGACCAACACAGTCACACCAACAGCATCCTTCAAACCCCTGGGCTTAGCCAATGGTGAGCCCGGCCTGCACTTTGCTGCCCAGCTCTGCCCTCTCACTCTTGCCTCTGGCTTTAGTTCCATGCTACTGCGGGGAGTCCTGGAGCAGGTTCTGCAAGGGCTCCAGTCTGGCTATGTACAACAGGGTCTGTTAACCTCCTTCTGGAAGCAGTTCCTCTCCCTACAAATTCGGCTTGGATTTGAACAGAGAAAACCCAGGAGCAGTATGTGGCAGATGCTCCCAGGCCCTCATCTGTCACTCTGAAAAGCGTTTTTTGAAACAGAGGATTTAAGGCACTCGTGAAAAAAAAATTCTGCTTACATATTATTTCCAAATCACTCTGAACAGAGTGGGATCTGTTCCCAATCGAGCTCTTGGCATGTCAGGGATACCGAGAGGGTGGTGGGCTGTGGGGTACACCAGGGGGTAGAACAAGTCTGCTTCTGCTGTCATGCTGTAGCAATACCAGCCTGTTGACCCTCCACCTCCTCGCCCAGGGACAGATCACCATCTCCTGCGATATGCTGTCCTGCCCCGGGAGGTCGTCTGCACAGAGAACCTCACACCTTGGAAAAAGCTGCTTCCATGTGGCTCAAAGGTAATGGCAAATCCTGCTGCCTCGTTGGGCCACTCCTGATAGAGCTGGTTTCCCGACAGTGATCCGGGAGCGTGCACTGGGAAGTCTCAGTAGGGCCTTTCTGTCAGTGGGAGCAGAGAACAGACCTGGGGCTGAGTTCCTCTTTTTTTCCCTGCAGGCTGGGCTTGCTGTGCTGCTGAAGGCCGAGCGCTTGTTCCACAGCAGCTACCACTCGCAGGCAGTGCACATCCGCCCCATCTGCAGGGTAAGCATGAGGCTCGGGGCTCTCCCCTATAACACTCCAAAGAGAAAATCCAAAGCCTTATTGTGACACTGCAAGGTGACACACTGGTTTGCCCTGCTCCCCTCCGGTGGGTTCACTGTGTCTAATGCAGCTGCTTCTGTGGTCTCACCTGCATCCTGATGGGATTCTTGCAGTCCTGGTGGAATTCTACCTCCCTCCTGTTGTCCTGTCCCTCCAGAAGATGTGATCAGAGCTGCCTCTCTTTCTGTTGTCCAGGATGCCTCCTGCCTGGCTGTATCCTGGGAGCTCAGACAGACCCTCACTGTGGTCTTTGACACCTTTTCCAGTGGCCAAGGAAAGAAAGGTAAGCTTGGTGACAGCGCGCTGTAGTCCTTGAGTGCCCACAGCACTTCACTCAGCCTGCCACTGACTTTGCCTCCCGCAGACTGGTCCCTCTTTAAGATGTTCTCTCGCACACTTACTGACGCCTGTCCTCTGGCATCGCAGAGCAAGGTCTATGTTGACATCTCCCCTAAGAACAAGGTAATGCTCACAGACGAGAGAACTCCCCCTTTCCCTGAGTTCAGCCATTTCGTGTGGCTCTGAAACATCCTCGCCTCCACCCCCTGCATGGCCGGGCCTCCCAGGAGCCCTCTGGGGCTAACGGAGAGGGGTGGTTTCCTTCCTCTGAGCAGGGCTGTGGGGATGAGCGTGGTGGTGTCAGTAAGAGTGCTGAGCTGGCTGTTGCGTGGGAAAGCTCAGGGCCAGCCAGAGGGGCTTTGCCCAGTGCTGCCAGCTACTTCAAGGGGCACTTTTCCTTTCATGGTCCATTTGCTTTCTCAGGAAAAGGAGTTACTGGAAGTGACCCCCGCTCCGGCGTCTGTACACGAAGCTATTGTCCAGGGAGACAAGAGAACCTATGCTGTCTATGACCTGCTGAGCCCCTCACTCTTCAACACATCTCGCAGCCTTAATGTGCAGCTGAAGTGGAAGCGGCCCCAAGACAGCTGTGAGTGACCAGACCTTCACTCCACCTGCACGGCTGGTCAGGGCTCCAGGCCTAAAAATCACCTGGCATCGTCTGCCATTCCTGTGTCCTTTTCTCTTTCGCAGCGGATCTGCCAACACCCATACTCCATGCTCAGCGCTATGTGAGTGGATATGGGCTGCAGACTGGAGAGATCAGCACGCTCATCTACAACACTCACCCGTACCGGGCCTTCCCCGTGATCCTGCTGGAGACTGTGCCGTGGTATCTGCGACTCTATGTGCACACTCTGACTATCATCACAAAGGGGAAGGAAAACAAGCCAAGTAAGTAAACCCTCCCAGGAGCACATGCCACCTGATTCTCTTTGGCACAAGCAGCAAATTCCAGAGATGGTTTAGTGCCTCCCTCGGGCCGCAGTGATCACTGGGAAACTGAACTGGGAAACAAAACATCTTAGGATGTTTTCCTAGCCTTCGGTTCAGCCCTCGCAGCAGATGAGACTTTATTAAGTCTGTTTTATAACAGGCACATGGGCAGTGTTTCATAATCCAACATGGGTCTAGACCAAAGTGAATTAATTTTTCTAGTAAAGGAGACTGATGACTGGGTCTTATTTTGCATTTGTACTTTTCCTTATGAACACCTGACTTTCAGACCTGACTTTTCGTGGTTCATCAGCTTTAAAGACCAGCCAGATTTAGCTTTAACACATGCTTTTTGCATGCTTCGCTTGCCCAGAAAACCAATCCCAGGACAGTAGAAGCAGAAGAACCTATCCCGTGGGAGATGTCCAGGCAATGTGAGATTGAACAAGGTCTCACCAGTGCCGCTGACACATGTCTTTGGGGTTAGGTTACATCCACTACCAGCCAGCCCAGGACCGGAGGCGGCCTCACCTCTTGGAAATGCTGATCCAGCTGCCAGCCAACTCTGTCACCAAGATCACAATCCAGTTTGAGAGAGCCTTACTGAAGTGGACAGAGTACACGCCTGACCCCAATCACGGCTTTTACGTCAGGTAACAACATACCTCAGCTCCTCATCCCCGTTTTGGGCTTCATGTAGGACTCACTGCTCAGGTCTCTGGGGACGGGAAAAACTCTTGCTGTCTCTTTGCTGACAGGACTGACACTAGCATGTCTTTTGTCTCCTTAGTTCATCTGTGCTTAGTGCCTTGGTGCCCAGTGTCATTGCGATGAAGGAAGTGGATGTGGAACAGAGCCCTCTCTTCACCTCGCTGTGAGTGTCCCTGTGCTGGGGAGTGGGGCCGTACCGCAGCGCCTGCAGGCTGCTGGCCACTGTCGTCCCAACTGGCAAGCACAAAGCAGTGGTCCTGTGTGGGCTGACACTCCCTTTCCTGCTTCCACTCTCCAGGTTTCCTTCCTCTGATGGCTCCAGCTATTTCGTGCGCCTGTACACGGAGCCGCTGCTGGTGAACTTGCCGACGCCAGACTTCAGCATGCCCTATAACGTCATCTGCTTGACCTGCACCGTGGTGGCAGTGTGCTACGGCTCCTTTTACAACCTGCTGACCAGAACGTTTCACGTGGAAGAGCCAAGCCGGGGTGGGCTGGCCAAGCGGCTGGCCAACATTATCCGCAAATTCAGGGGGGTGCCCCCCCTCTGAGAGAAACCAGGGCAGCCGGTGCTGGCCGTGGGGCTCCGTGGGGAGACCCAGGGAGCAGAGCGCTGCTGCCTTTTAACTGTTAACAGCCTGTTCCATTTTGCTGCCTGGATCTCTCTTCGGGATCCAACAAGCTGAGAGATGGCTTCCGTCGTTAAGATGGGAAACGGCTCTAAGCTCATTGACTACTACTGAACTGCACTGCTACGGGTTTGGGAAAGGTGCAAAACTTCTGTTTGGGAGAGGGGTAACGTGCTGGGAATGATGTTGGAAGTAAACTTGAGCTGTTTTGTACATTTGTGCTGCTCCTTGTTGGTTTTACTTCCTCAACCCCACAGGCAGAGCTGACCCTGTAAGACTGAGTGAGCTGCTAAGTCTCTAGCACGCTATCTGAGTCAGCTGGGAGGAGAAGCAGACATGGGAAGGGAAAAGGGGTATGATCCGCAGTGAAGAGATGGGTTCATGTGCTCTACCATCTCACCTTCTACACCTGCCACATTTCACAGTGCCCTCCTGCCATGCTTCCCCACATTTGAGCCAGTTTGAAAATTAATTTGGGGGCATACCAAGAGTTTGGGCATATCTCAGCCATACCAAGGGTTTATTTTCTTTCTTGAGACAAAGCTTTGTTTGCCTCCAGCTTCTATTTGCAGCATTTTGAAACCCGTTCACGTGCTCCCCCCTCTGCTGGAGCACAAGATCCTCCTCTCCTCTCCAGTATCATTTCTGCATGTCTGCCCGATGGCTCCCATGCACCCACAGTGTCCCCAAAGCTTCGGGGAGCCCCTGCACCCCTGAGCACAGAGCTGTATCCAGCTGGGCTTTGCTGCTGGGCGGCAGCCTCGGCCATCCCTGGACTGGGAATGCAGGAACACTGGCACCACTGCGCTCTTTGGTTATTTTCATAAAGTACAAGATACCACCTTGCTGCGATTCACAGTGAGAGGACGCTGGTGGTGCTGCTTGGCCTCCGGTGGTGCTGGTTTTAGGGGTATGGCCTTTGCATCTCAGATGTGGCTTTTGTGATAGGAACAGACAACTTCCTCCAAGCAGCTAAACAAAGCACAACGAAATCATTAGAAGAAATATTCCCCAGAATCAAAGCAAAGCACAGCCAGAGGTCCTTTAAAAGCTTCCACTTGAACAGAAAGATCATAAAAACCCCCATTGCCTCCTGTCCTGCACAGAACAGTCTGTTCCCACTGGCCTGGGATTACCTTTCCATTCCCTGCCCGAGGTGCCCTCTCTGCAGCTCCTTACGGATCCACTCCACTGGATGGCTCCATGCAGCCTGCAGAGCTGTTTGGACTATCCCTCTCTGTCCTTGCTGCTGAGAAGGATGCCACAGGGCTGGGACCTCACGCTGCTTCCAGCCACAGGACTGCTGCTACAGCTCTGCCAGCCAGGCTTCAAGTGCAAAACAGAATTTATTTATAGAACGCCAGAACTACAACCAAACAACACCCAAGCAAGTGCGCAGCTCCCGCGCAGTGCAGGGGGATGCAGCCAGGAGTCTCAGGCACGGAGGTCCCCATTGCAGTTTGCAACAGGATTTGGAGACCTCAAGTTGTTTCAGGTTGGGTCCAGGATAAATCCTGCAGACTGCAACCATCAGCATGTGCCAGAGCAGCTCAGAGCAGCCAAAGTGCCCCCAGCCCAGCTGCCTGGGCGAAGCCTGTGCGCTGCGGGTGTTAGGTGGGATCTGGCAAAGCCCCTCGAGCGCCGAGGCCAGCATCCACAGATGTCACCGCAAGCCAAACCAGCCAAAAATAGTGCAAGAAACATGACACTGCTGCAAACCTGATCAAAACTTCTACAGTAAAAAAGGTCCCTGTGCTGAGGGTAATGAGGGCAGCCTGTGCCGGAGTCAGCCAGGAGCCGTCACTGGCAAAGGGTGCTGGACCAAAGGCTTCGGGGCCATTCCCATGCAGTGCCATAAACCAGGAATTTAAACAGCCTGGAATAATGGCAGAGCAGGAGGGGAAACCGTCCTGGGCTGGATTGAAACCTTCCAGGCCATCGAGAGAGTCAGTCTTATCACATCCATCAAACGCATGGGCCAGCCAAGCAGAAAGCCCCGCAGGAAACATGGGCGGCCCTGCAACCACGGCTGGGTGGGTTTCAAATGCTGGGAAAACCCAAAATAGTAGTGTTTGGTTGGTTTTTTTTTTTCCCCCTGGGCTATTTCTCTCCTTTCTCTCCCCGCAGGAAACATGGGCGGCCCTGCAACCACGGCTGGGTGGGTTTCAAATGCTGGGAAAACCCAAAATAGTAGTGTTTGGTTGTTTTTTTTTTTTTCCCCCTGGGCTATTTCTCTCCTTTCTCTGTGCAGGTTCCTTGGGAAACAAGCCAGAACAGGGCACAGCCGAGCTGTGCTTGGTAACCTGCTGCTGGGTGTCTGCAGAGAGAAGGGCTGGAGCTGGAGTGCTCGCAGCAGATCACGCTTTGCTGCCAGCCCAGTGACACTTGGCCGGAGGGCTGCCAGCAAGCGACGCCAAAAATAAAAGCATTTAAGGGGAGAGGCCATGGAGCCATCTCTACTCTATGCCTGAGCTGTAGCGCCAGAAAGGGACAGGGCAAGGTGGTGCACAGGGCTGCAGGTGCCCACCCTCCAGCAGCACAGAAAACTGGGGCCCCTTGGGGCTGGATGGGGCTCAGTCAGCACCAAAAGTGCACTGCCATGCATGACAAGGGGGCAGCACGCAAACAAGCCTAAAAATAGTATGCAATGAAATGCAAGAAAGCATGGACTTGGCATGTGTATTGGGTTTGCGTGGCAAGGTTTTGGTAGCAGGGGGGCTGCAGGGGTGGCTTCTGCAAGAAGCTGCTAGAAGCTTCCCCTATGTCTGATAGAGCCCATGCCAGCCAGCTCCAAGACTGGCCCACTGCTGGCCCGGGCTGAGCTCATCAGCAACGGCAATAGTGCCTCTGTGATAACATGTTTAGGAAGGGGAAAAAAAGCCCAACTGCACAATTGATGCCGGAGAGAGGAGTGAGAGTATGTGAGAGAAACAACTCTGCAGACACCAAGGTCAGTGAAGAAGGAGGGGGAGAAGGTGCTCCAGGCACCAGAACAGAGATTCCTGCAGCCTGTGGTGAAGACCATGGTGAGGCAGGCCGTCAGCCTGCAGCCCACAGAGGTGCATGGTGGAGCAGATGTCCACCTGCAGCCCACGGAGGTGCATGGTGGAGCAGATGTCCACCTGCAGCCCACGGAGGACCCCACTCCAGAGCAGGTGGATGTGCCTGAAGGAGGCTGTGACCCTGTGGAGCGCCCACGCTGGAGCTGGCTCTTGGCAGCACCTGTGGCTCCACAGAAAGAGGGGCCCACGCTGGAGCAGGTTAGCTGGCAGAACTTGTGACCCCACGGGGGACCCACACTTAAGCAGTCTGTTCCTGAAGGACTGCACCCCATGAAAGCAACCCACGCCAGAAGAGTTTGTGAAAAGCTGCAGCCCGTGGGGAGGACCCACGTTGGAGAAGTTCATGGAGGACTGCTTCCCGTGCGAGGGACCCCACGCTGGAGCGGAGTCCTCCCCCCGAGGAGGAAGGAGCGGCAGAGACAGCGTGTGATGAACTGACCACAACCCCCATTCCCCATCCCCTCGCGCGGCTGGGGGAAGAAGAGGTGGAGAAATCGGGAGTGAAGTTGGGCGCAGGAAGAAGGGAGGGGTGCGCAGAAGGCGTTTTAAGATTTAGTTTTTATTTCTCATTACCTTACTCTGATCGGATTGGTAATACATTAAACTAACTTCCCCTAGTCGAGTCTTGTTTTGCCCGTGAGGGTAACGCGTGAGCGATCTCCCTGCCCTTATCTCGACCCACGAACCTTTCGGTGCACTTTCCCTCCCCGCTCCAGCCGAGGCGGGCACTGACAGGGCGGCTCGGCG
>NW_009646501.1:2629551-2654651 GCF_000708025.1 Charadrius vociferus | reverse complement strand
GGGAGCCCCAGAGCGGTGGCGGCGGGAGAGCCGCGCTCCGGTAGCCGGGCGGGCCTGGGTCACAATGGGGGCGAGTTCAGCCCACCGTCTGCGTGCTCAGGTTAATGCCGACCTAACGTGGAAATAACACTGTGCTTCACCCCCCAAGACTCTTTTCCCTCCCCTCTATACCTCTGTTCTCAGGCAGGCACATCTCATAGCTGGCTCTAGCACCTTGCGAAAGCAAACCCAGGGTCGCTTCTCTCCAGAGCAAGGCAGCTCGGCAGCTCTCTGACAGCCTGTTCCCCAGCAGAGAACATGGCACTCCACAGCGCTGCTCTGCCCGGCCGCTCACCCGCCCCACCGACGCCTCCAGGCAGTTGCAAAGGGAGTTTACATTCATATTGTACGAACGTTGCTCATTACATCCTCAACCCACGAGTGCAAGACAAGGCAAAAAATGAAGTTCTTAAGTGCAGTTCACAACACACTGAACTCTCCTATACTTCATTACCCCTGCACTGAAACATTATAAATGATCTTGTCAATACTGTCATAGTGGAGTAACCTTTACCTTTCCAACCCATATGTCATAACGCCCCAAACCCCCTTGCCAATACTGCATTTTTGCCTCTCATTATCTGAGACACAGAAAACTGACCTTTATCAGGCTGTATTCAGACTTCTGAAGCCTGTGGAAAGCACATAAAATAGAGATCAAATCCAAATTGAAACTAAAAATAATTACATTTTTCAGGGAACTTGGAATGGGCCTGGAATTCATGATCTTTGATAGTTAAACAAAGGCAGAGGGTGGGAATGAGGACCAGTGAGAATTAATAAATTAGTACAAGTGAAAATAGCAATACTTCAGATGACAACTGTCAATGTTGATATCTCTTCCCACTAGACTTAAGGTTCTGCTCCTGTGATTTAATGTGCAGAGAAACACGGATCATAGTGCTGCCTTCCTGCTTACAGGTGGAGGTTTGTTCACCCTGGTGCTGCGAGCGCACTGCAGTTGAAATGGAGCGGGCACTGCACTGCCTCTGGATACAGGCTAATCAATCCTCCAGTCAGTAACAAAGCTCACAGAGCAGCTATGGAAGTGGTGAAAAGAGTGGCTCAACAGAGAGCCTCCGCTTTTCATGAAGCGAGTTGCTTTGGTGTGTCTCTTGCTTGAGAAATCAGAACACTTCATAACCCTGAAGCTTGGTCAGTCAAGGATTTGCTGCTTGTTTGGAAACTGTTTGCAATTATATTGCACCATTTCTGAGTCCACATCAAGTGTTCAAGGCATGAACTTATCAAAGACTAGGGTAAGGCCTTTGCCAAAAATTAAAGACTCACTTTTTCCAGCTGAGTCATACTGGCAGATAAAGCTTTAAAAAATAGAAACAATAGCGGCAAGGCCAAAAAAAAACCCTGAAGAAGTTAAATCCTTGATACTGCAAATAGGTTTTAAAGTTTGAACAGTTATGGTTCTTGGATTTTTTAAGAGGGGGTTGGCATCTAGAAAGCTGGTCTGCTGTTGCTTTTCTTAGCTGAACTCCTCAAACTCATCACTCATTAGCTCTTTCACCTTTTTTTTTTTTTTTTTCCCCCCAGTGCTTTGGATATCGTGTATATTTTAGCAGCTGTTTTGGGTGCCGTGTGGTATTTGAGAGTTGGTTTTGAACACATGCTGGCAGCATGAAGCACTGCCCACACATATCAGTTCAACTTACGTGGCTGTGACAGGGCTTTTGATTTAAACAATTTTAAGCAAACTGTACTACAGGTGAGCCTTACAGGCAAGAAACTTAGTACGAGTCCCTGAAGCTTACTCTAAGTTTATGTGCACTGTGTAACTTGAGAGATTTTTATCTAGACCATGTCACTTTTCATTCCCAAGCAGAAACTTGTGCTTCTGGGAAAGGCAGAGATCAGCACCACCACCCCCAATAAAAAGGTTACTTAGTCTTTTATTGCAGAGCTTTCGGCTGCCAGCCTGGGTGACTGTTTCTCTAGCATCTGCTGGGGAAGTTCCTTGCGGACAGTACTGGCTTAGTAAGGACTGAATAAGCTTACCATTTAAGTGCTTAGTGAAAGCCAGCTGATTATTCGCCCCTGTCAGGGTAAACGGACCATTAGGGAATTAAGACATTCTTGAGAAAGGTACAGACTTGGTGTTGGCATACTGGTGTATAAAACGTATGGTGTAGGAACACCTCTCAACCTCTTAATTGCTGAATTAGCTTGTAGAATATCAAGGAACAGCTTGCTAGCTCCTCAGATGGATTTATTCTAAAACGTGACCGATTGATTGCAAAGCCCTACGGGCTTGCGCTTTTGACTTGTCGTAATTAAAGTTTTGTTTCTGGCTGGGAAAGGTGTGCTGCTACCCTCACACCGGAGTTTGAAAATCTTCCCCACAAACATGTGCCAGTAGGACCTGCTGGTTTTGAATGGTCTTAGGAGGGAAGATGACAGAAGGAGGGGCTGTGAACATGATGAAAGATGATTAATAAGCATGTGCAAAAGTATTGGTGTTTGCTTACTAATGAGGTGCACAGGGAACCTCTTCAGGCTGCTCCTCTGCCTGCAGGAACTGGCAGGGAGGAGGCTCTGGCGGCACATGGAGATCAGATGGAGCCGCCGAGCGCTGACTGTGGGGAGAGCAGCGGGAGCATTGCCTGCTCTCTGCTGCTGAGGGGCCTGAAGCAAGTTCAAGTGGCTCTGAGAGCTGCAGAGGAGTGAGAGGAGGCAGTGGTGGTGTGATGAAAAGGAGCCATCTGGTAAACATGAGTGGCCGCCAAGTCAGATGACTTGAGCAGGAACTTGAGAGCAGTCTTGAGGATAGCAGGACACCAGGCTGGCTAAGGAAAGAGATGAGTCAAACAGGGAAGAACAAGAGCAACTGGTTGAGGAAAAGCAGGATGCGGTTGTGAAACAGGGAGCTGGTAGAAGTACTACTGGGTGACAGGTTCTTATTTGCTCTGGGACATGGTAATCTTTAGTTTGGATCATGAGGAGGGGACAAAGACAACAAGGTAGGAATTTTTCATTTGCAAGTTTCACCTTGCTTGAGAATGTAGGCAAAACTCAGTATTGTTACGGCTTCAGGAAGGGACTGCCTCTCCTGGGCACCAAGGAAAGTGATAGTTCCCTGCTCAGTAAAGAGTTGATAGTAGGAGGTGCTGTTTCTCTTTGATTGATAGCGCAGAAAAAGAACACAGTCTCATTGACAGCTGTATAAAGGAATCTCCAGTGAAGAGCTAGGAAGAGGAGTATATATCTTACTAGCAGAAAGTCCGTTGAGGAAGACAGAGCTGCAGAAGTCTCAAGTAGTAGGTACCTTATCTGCTGTGGCATGTAGCAGACAAAGGGTTTTCAACCTTTAACTGGTGGATAGCAAAGGGGCACATGAAAATACAAGCAAACTGACTACAGATACAAAAATAGCTGTTTAAATGTCTGTGTGCTAATAGAAGTTCAAGAGGTCTGCAGATTGAAGAGCATTGACATTGAAACTTCATAGTAAAAATAACCGCTATTAAATGATTTTTTATTCTGCAGAGGGGTTGCATTGATTGCTGCAAGCAACTGGCTCTTCCAGGAAATATCAATATTTTAAAATGGGTAACTTGTTCTGAGATGGGTCTGTGTTTGTAGGAAGTGTTTAGGTAATGCTTACACACTTAGAATCAACTCACTGTTTAGACCATTATTACCTAAGTCTTTGCCATGGTGAGGGGGCCAGACTGGAGTTAAATGCAGCTATGTCACAGGTTATAATTATACTCTTAAACTGTAGTCAGTTGTAAAGTCTGGGGGCTAAAGGCTCAAGAGCAATACGTGGCCTTATTAAAGCTGAGAGGTAAAACTGAGCAACATAAAATAACTTCTTCCTTATTCTTTGGCTTCCTTACTGCAGCTTAGTTTTACTAATTGAACCCCAGCTGCCCTCTCTCTGCTGGAGAACACTCTCTTGCAGGAGTGCCAGCACAACATACTTTCCCCAAATACTCTTAATCTGTTTGCCCTGGTGGAGATTTTGGCCTGCATTCTCTCTCACTAATATTAAAATAGATCCTGCTGCTAAGAACACAGTGGATGGCAGCGTGCTTCCTGCTTCTGACAACAGAGCCGGTTGGTACCTACAAGCTTACAGACCTGTAAGACAAGTCTGACCTCAGTGTTTTTTTGGAAGAGAACCATGTGTGGTTTTCTCTTGGCTTTTCTGTGCGATCCCTCATATTCCTTTCCTTTGCCAGGAAATCCCTTCTCCTGCCAACAGGAGCCAGTGGAATGTGCTGTTTGTTTACCTTCTCACTCCTTCATCCTACTAACCTTCCCACCCCCCAGTTGTAATCCTGACAGGCTCGGCTCAACCCTTCATCCTTCTGACAGAGCGCTACTCAGTCGAGTATTTTCAGATAAAAGGATTGCTGCAAGAAGCTGTTCTGATGAGGGTCTGCTAAGTGGGGGTGAGACTGTGGCATTCTGCAAGGCTGGGGCCATTCTCCCCCGTCTGTCTGTGCCCTGGCTGGCAGCTGCTTCTTTCAGTGTTGCTGCATGACATCGTGACATGCTAGAGGATAGCAGGGAAGAGCACACTTCCAAGCTCTTCCCCTTTCCAGCATTCCCCTGCCTGGTTTTGCCTTTTGCGGGTAATAAGCTAGGAGTACCTTCTTCTCATGGTTTCCCTACTGCACGAACTGAAGAAAAACTTCAGTTATTCCCTCCCAACAGTATTGACATCTCCTAGCCTGACATGTTATTACAATCCTAGACTGCTAAACTCCAGTCTTCTGCCCCCTTTCAACAGTTCTGGCTCTGTAAAAACACCTGTAAGGCATTTATTATTTTTAAAGCCAGTTGAAATTCTTGGATTAAAACGTTTGAACTGCTTAGAAAGAAAAAACCCCCCATGCTTAGTGTAGTTGATGTGGCTGCTAATGGTAGAAGCATGTTTTCTGGACTTGTAGTGTGCTGCCATCCCCAGTTAGAGAAGCCTCAAAGCTCATTGTTTCCACAGGGTTTTATAATAATCCAAGTGAGGAAATCCTGTGTTTACAGCACTTATGAAAATTGCCATTTTGAGACTGTTCCCTCTTTGATCTATTCACATACTTTGTCTTATCTGACTTTAGCTGATTGGCAAGGATTATAAATCCCTTAAGCAGCGCCTGTCCTCCCCTTTGTTTTGCAGCCTGGACACTGTTGGAACTTTCTTGGGTAGCTACATGGATAGCTTGAATTTTATGCTGTCCTGCTGGAATACTTTATAATGGGTTTGCGTGCTTAACACTTCTAGATGCTTCTTACATTTATACTTCCTCAACACTGCTTTGTGCCACCTAAGAGTTTGCCTCTCAGTTGCATTTCTTGATACCATCACTCAAGTCTTTGGACAGTCTTGGATAAATGCGCATGTAGGGAAGGCTGTAGCAGCTTGTTTTCCTTTGTTTTCTCCTCTGCCTTTCTGTTCCTGCTCTGTGCTAAAGGGTCTCACAACTGTTAGCCAGGGTAAAAGCCTGAGAAACTGAGCACACAAGGGATACACTTTTACACCAGCAATAGATAATCATGTCTCCAGCTGAGTGGTTCAGAAACAAACCAGAATTCAGTACTGGGAGTTCGAGCATCAGTATACGATGCTTGAGAGTAAATGAAGCTGTATGAGAAGAACGTCTATTGTGGGGGTTTTTTGCTGTGTTGCTCTGACAGTCTGACATTTTACCCCTCTCTACAGAACAGCCTGCCCACCGGAGGAGTTGCTGGAGACGTTTCTAGAGCCCGTCTGATTGCTGCTGCCTCAAGGCCCCAGCCAGCCAGCCACAATGTACTGCCTTCAGTGGTTGCTACCTGTCCTGCTCATACCCAAGCCCCTCAACCCAGCGTTGTGGTTCAGTCACTCGATGTTCATGGGCTTCTACCTGCTCAGTTTCCTCCTGGAACGGAAACCTTGCACAATTTGTGCCTTGGTCTTCCTGGCAGCTCTATTCCTCATCTGCTACAGCTGCTGGGGGAACTGCTTCTTGTATCACTGCACAGGATCCCAGTTGCCAGAATCGGCTCACGATCCCAGCGTAGTGGGCACCTAGAAAACCATAATCTTCCAGTCTACTGAGGGCTCTTGTTTTGCTTTTAAAAAGGGGGTGGGCTAGGGAGGAGGGAGGGGGTGTTAGGCATGCGACTGGAGTAAAAACAGCCTGTTTCCTGTAACTGTGTGTGGACTGGAGTGGTAAGTTCCTCCCACTCTGCCTGTGAAACTCGACTTGTTTACTGTGTGAACTCTGGCAGCGCCACCTGCTTTTTTAGAAGCAGAAATCTTTTTTTTTTTTTTTTCCTTCCCGTATCACCGGGAGCAGACACCAGCCCTCCTAACTGAGAACTGGTGGAGGACCGAGCTGCTGGAGGCCCAGCCGTTGCGCAGTGGTGGAGTTGTGTGTCGCTCACTTGTCTGCATTAGGCCACGGTGGTCTAACTCAGGGCTCTTGGCCCACTGATCCTGCTCGAGTAGCTACAGGATTCTCTCCATCTTTGTCTTTGTGGGGAGCCAGCCTTCCCACCTTGCTGATCAAGGGCAAGCTCGACAGCTCACAGATGCACTTGGCCAAAAGCTGCTGGAGCCAGAGGCAGTTGAGTCATCTCCTCCTGCTCAGCCTGCCAAAGAGATGTGTGCACTGCCGAAGTGCTTTCTGAACTACTTGTGCTCCGAGATCATAGCCTGAAAGCCTCAGTTATGCTGCTGCTTTTATAAAGCCTCACAGGTAGCGGAGACTGTCTCTTCCCCTCCTAGATTTCCAGGGTTTACCAAGGTATTGACTGTTGGGATAAAGAACCGATATGCTGCAAGATGTGGGGTTTTGAAAGCCACTGTGAACCTCACCCTGTAAAACTCATGCTAGCCCAAAAAGGCCACATATGGGCAGGGCAGGAGGGGATCCTGAGGTGGAAGCATAGCATGAAGCAGTAAATGCTTCAGCCATTTTCAGTGATGGTATTTCAGGCCAGGGGTGACAGAGGGTGCTGGTGCTACTGACTGGAGAAAGGAAGAAGCTAGAGGAGCACCTGGTGTCTCCGTCTCCCCTGGCAGAAGGATGTCAAGAAGCCGTGGTGGTGGTGGGCCAGTCCTACATGCCACAGCTGCGCAGAGCTCTACACTGCATATGTTACTCTGTGCAGCCATAGCTCTCGGGGAGCCTGACCTGGGGCAGAGGTTTGTTTGTGAGAAACCTTCAAGGTTAACACAAAATAATGTCTCTAAACTTTAAAGGGTTCCCTCCCCTTTGCCATCTGTTTGTCTTTACTTCAGTCTGGCAGTGGAGAGCAGCAGAAGTGGCTGTTGCTGTCCCGAGGAAGTTCAAGCTATGAGGTTGTGAAACTTCCAGATTATTGTTTGTTCATTGCACAGCTGTTCAAAACGTTTAATAAAGCTTTATAAACTTTGGTCTATGGCCTCCTGCCCAGCATGATGCATTGGCTGCTCCTTGCGGGTGCCTTAGCACAACAATCATGTGTCTATTGTTCTGTTCCCAGCACAGTAACTCCAGAAAGTCTCCAACAAGAGGCAGAGCCTGTTTGCCCTGGTGCTCCCAGCACTGACTCTCGTTAACTGTTTAACCTGACTGTGGGCAGACTGAGAACCATACTGGTGATTCCTAAACAGACTCATCTTACAATCAGAAGCAACCTCCTGTGTTGTGTGTATCTTTGCACTTACATGACAGATTCCCTCTTTCCTTACCACTTACGAAATTAAACCACAGAGACATGTCCTGAAAGCCGCTAATCCCCAGCGCCGGCAGTAGAAGTGTTATCTGCCAGGTGCCTACCTGGTGTAAGCCCATCCCATGACACTACATCTTCCCAACCTGTCCCCCTGCTGCGGGCAGAGCCTGGGCTGACACCCAACAGCCACGAGCCATCCAGGGGGAAATTCAGTGGTGTCGGCCCTTCCCCGGCTTTGGCCGTGACCCCCAGTAGTACTGGGGGAAAAAGGGGGACACCCTCTGCAGCCAGACACGGCATTATGGGATCTGATGGCACCCAGGAGAACCTCAGAGTTAAAGGGTGTAGGAGTTGTGCTGCTGGAGCTGAAACCGGCTTCCTCTAGCCCTGCTCCAAAGCCCTAAAGACCAAGTCCAAGTTGGAAAGGGTTCAGGGCATATCAGTGTTTACATGTTTTAAAAAAAAAGTGTGTGCCACATCACCAAGAATAGATATGACAGCTCTCTCACCTGTCAGGCTGAGGGAAATCCCAGTAGCTGTCATACCAGCTACAGTGTAAATAACAAATAGGAGAGGGGAGAGCATCTCATTTGCAAGCTATGGCAAGACTTGTCTGTGCTCTGAGCAAATTCTGAGCTTAAATTAATTTAAGCTAATGCGATTCTTTTAAGAGTACATTTTTGTTGCTAACTAGCCAAGTTGCACTCCACAGCAATTTAAATAAATCCTAGCCACGAAGCCAGACAGTCCTTTGGATGAGAGCAAGCCCTGGCTTTGTACATGGGGTTCAAGAGAAGACGCAGCTGCGGGCTTTCCCTTCTGCGAGACCCAACTCGGGAGAAAAAAGCACTTCAAAAGAGGGAGGCTGCCAGCGTAGCGACAGGAGAGATCTCGGCAGACTGATGGGTAAGTAACCTACTTTTTGCAGCCCTCCCACCCCAAATGTAGATAAAGAGCGCTCTTTGATATGCGCGCAGCCCTCGCCAGTGCACTGTCTTACCCTCTTTAGGGCAATGAGATACCATCTTCATTTTAAAGATAGAAAATTAAAGTAACTTCATCATGGTCAGACAGAAAGCCTCAGGCAAGAGTAAGGAACCCAACCAGGTCTCACATCCCATGCTAATGCCCTGCTTGTCCTTCTCTATAAAGAGACCATGAAAAACCAGCCTGTGTTTGCAGAACAGGTCAAACCCGATGGTTTTTGAAAAGCATCATCACAGCTTCCCTGCTTGTGCACCGCAAATGGGACTGAGCCTGTAGAGATGCAGCACCCGTGCCCTCGGGCAGGCGTTTGCTGGCTTCACGGAAGAAAGCTCAGAGATGTTTTGCGCTGGTCTCGAGGAGTTTCTCTGCCAGAAGGGCAGTGGGGTGGCTCTGTCCCCTGGTGTCCTGGAGGCACCAAGGGGTCTCTGCATCCCCCACCACTCCATGGGGATAGCTGGACCAGTGACTCAAAGCAGTGGGGCTTCAAACACAACCGCTGCGTTGTGCCATGTGCCATCGAGCCTGGACACTGCCTGCAAGGGCTTTGGCGCAGAGCGAGTCTCATCACCTTGCTGCATTATAGAGCGTCCATCTGCCCGGTGCTCCCTCCATACAGGCAGCAGGAGCCCTTAAGCTGTTCCTTTGTCTTTCCATTTGAAGGAGAGATCATTTTCTTTTCTAGGTCACCTAACAGATCAGTGACACAGCAGGGTCAGGGAGGAAAAAAACAACAAAACAAACCCAGGCTCACATCCCTAGAAACAGAGATGCAGCTTAGGTCAGGCAGTCCTCCGGCTCCTCACTGCAGCCTCAGGGGACGGAGGCTTCTCACTCCCCTCCTCACCACTCATCAAGGAGAGGCAGCATCCACAAGATGAGCAACTGGGACACCACAAGGCTTCCCATGGAGAAGATCTGGCTGTGACTGCCGGGCTGGTGTGGCTTTTTGAACCCTAGATCTGCCAGACATCCCTGTCGATGCGTCTCATCTCAGGGGCTGATGTTTGGCAGTCGAGCTCCCTGGCACAGCTCCGGTTGCACGTAGGGAACCAGCTGTCTGGGGCCACCATGGCCACCAGCCCACTCTCCCAGCATCTGCCTGTTCATCCCTGGATCTTGCTGGGGCAATTAGTGCCTCCTGCCTGGATGCTCTCCCAGCTTACCCTGAGACAAGCCCACAACACGGCCTTATTAGCTTAGCAGCAGACAGAGGAGAGAGGTGGATGCCACTGAGGAGCTATTTGGGCTGGAATCGCCCACCGGCCGGCTCAGAGGGGCAGCTGAGTCCAGATGTGCAGCCTGGCCACTGATAGCACTGGGCTCACAGAGCATCCAACCTCATCCCCTCCTACTGTTATGTGGTGGCTGGTCCAGCCAAACCCCCCCAAGCCAGGGAAGCCACAAACATCACTCAGGGCCACAGAGAGCCCTGCCAGCGCCCTTTGGTCTTGCCTGTCTCTTGCTCCTTGCACCGCAGCAGTTCCCTAGCCCTCAGCGACCGAGGGAGGTAAGCTACACATCAGGTAAGGACTTTAGTCCTCCCCGGGAGATTAACCCTTGGCAAGAGCGTTTTACTACTCCTCTGAGCAAAGGCAAATCCTCTGGGCGAGGGAAGACGGGTGGCTCAGGTGTCACCCAGACCTGCTGCTGGGGACCCGAGTGGCAGAGCCCACAGGGCTTTGTCCTCTGAGTCAGTGCTGGCAGCCCCCCCAGTCCCTTCACCCCTCGCTACCAGCGGGGGCTGCAGTGTCACAGCCGGGGACCCGAGCGCCTGGCACTGGGGCACAGCCCCGCTGTGAGCCAGTCCTATGAGGAACACTGCCCTGCTCCAGCCCCGAGAGCCCTTCTGCTGGCTCTGGGCTGTGGGGGAGACCCCAGACCCACAGTGCAGCCCAGGGTTTGCTTCAGGGGTTCCTCAGCACACAGAGCAGCTCAGGGCTGCCCCCGCGCACTCACAGGTATTTGTCCTCTGGGAGCCTCGGGTCAAGAGCCAGGACTCGGTGCGCTCTGGGGGTGCTGCCGCTGAGCTTTGGGGGGGAGTAAAGAGGATGTTCAGGCCAAACAACAACTCATCTTTGCCATGTTAGAAACCCACTGCCTGCACAAACCGCCCAGCGCAGGACCCCTACCTCCTCGCCAGACCTGCTGCGGGGGCAGTCACAGCCCCCACCCTAACACCCAAATCCTCTCCCGGGCTTACAAGGCACAACACGAGCGTGAAGCAAACAGCAAGATTAAGTCCATTAAAGGAGGCACGTGGTGTAATCCCCAGGAGCATCTGCCCGGCTCAGTCTGGGGACGGCTGGCAAGAGTGGATACCGACAACGGTTCCCATCTCACATCTCCTGGCCCAGCAAGCCTCAAGCCCCCCCTCCAGGCTCACATCACCCCCTTCCCACCCCGTTTCAGAGGGCTGGCCTCTACAGAGAGCTTGGGAGTCAAGAGGGGTGTCACTGAGGAGGGCGACTCCATGGCAAAACAGCCACCAAGCACAGGCAGGGTGGGCTGCAGGTCCTGCTGACTGCCCTGACCATCTTCTTAAGATGCTTCAACTGCCACTGAGGCTGAGGACTGGACACAGAGTGAAGGGGACAGAGAGAAGGTGGCGAGTGGTACCATAGGAAGGGCTTGGACATACCAAACTGGCCCCCTCATCCCCTGGACATGAACCACCGCAGACACGCATGCTGCCCCAGGGCTCAGGCTGTACCGCAGCACCCTGCCGCCTCCTCCTCCTCCGCATGCCCACCCCGTGGCCGCCCCGCTCCCGAGCGGCGATGCCAAAGAGATAAAGCCTTCCTTCGAGGGCTCGAGGAGCCTCGGCCCCAGGTCCCCTCCCAGGGGTGACCTCGCCAACCCACTCCCAGCCCACACATCGCACACACAGACTACAGGACTTGACAATGAGAGATAATCCCTCAATCACTTAATTGCTTTAAAGAGAAGCAAAACATAATGCATTAAACACTTAAGGTGATAAGACTGAGTCACTTACCAGCCTGAGGAGGAGGGATCAGCCGCACGCCAGCGCCGAGCAGCCAGACCCGGGGCTCCAGGCACTAAAGCCACCCCAGACCATGGTGGCAGTGAAAGAGCACCAACACCAGCAGCAGCCACCCTGCTTTCAGAGGGTCTGCTCCCCCCAGTGCTGTGCTGTATATCAATTACTTAATCACCAAGTGAGGGATCCCAATCAGCACCCACTAATTATCCTAATGAAGCAGGCCTGCTCCTTGTCGTTGCTGATGAAGCAGATTCTGCAGAAGGGAGGGAGGGTTACACCACCCCTCCTGTTCCCCCCAGCCCATGGGGGTTGGCAGTCAGGTCTCCTCCCTGCCAGGACTGGGGCAGCTCGGCTGGCTTTGCCCAGATCGATGTGCACACCAGGGCTACCGTGTCACTCACAGCCCCGCGGGGACCAGCACTCCCTCTGCGTGGGCAGGGATCCGTGTGTCCCAGCATGCAGAGGTTGAGAAGCAGTGATGGACGCAGCAGAGGAGCCCACGGGGTCCCCTCGTGGCTAACGCCGCATGCCGGTGGTGGGTGCCACAGCCCTCTGCTCCGTATCGGTGGCTGCAGCTGGGATCCCACTGGTGATGCAGGCTGCCTCCCAGCTCAGCTCAGAACACACTGGCTGGATTCTGTGCCCACCACCCCACCGGAGTGGTCCAGGCATGGGGAGCTCGCCCACCACCATCTGGCTGTCCCTGGCCCTTGGAGTAGGAGGGACATGATGGAAGAGGCTCCTCTTACCAGAGCAGGCGCTGGGGCTGCGCTGGACCACGAGCTCACATAGGGACACAAGAACAGCTCCAGCAGGACAGAAGTGGCACCAGATCTCAGAAGCATCAGCCAGAAAAAGCCTCTGAAGCACAAGAAGCCACACATGGGCATTGCATGTCCTCCAGGAACCACCAGCTCCTGTAACAGGGATGCTAAGAAATCCTCTCATACACCAGCTACACTTTTTTTCTTTTTTGTGAGGTCTGTTTGTATTTAATTATCAAATTGCAAAGTATTTACATCAACATTAGAGTTTCAAAGCATCTCCACCCACCACCACCCAGAAAGCTGGACCTTTTCAGGTTTTTTTCCCCAAAGTTTTATTATTATCCAAAAAAAAAAAAAAAAGCTAAATATTTTACTTTGACACTGAAAAAGGCAAGTGGGGGGAGAGGGGAGCTGGGGAGAGAGACACAGATCCACATGTTCTCTGCATAGTCGGTTGGAGATCTTACAAAACACTATTTAAAAAAATCATAACAGCAGAGGAGAATAACTTGCAGGGCGTTATTGACCCCAGGAAGCCAAAGAGCATCCTTAGGTGGGAGCTCCCCTCTGGAGTTTACTGGCTTAAAAAATAAATTGGCAGACAACAACGGTGATGGAGGAGAGGCTCTCGGTCCCCGGGGCCTCCGGGTTGTGCCGGCTACAGCGGCGAGTCCGGAGATGCTGGGTCCCACCGAAACCGCTGCGTGGACACACGGATGGACACACGGACACACAGACACACAGCCCCAGCCCAGTGCAGGGAGGTTCCTTCAGGGTCACTGTACTGTCTTCTGCCCTGAAATGTCCCCAGAATGTCTCCTTTGTCAGAGTTTGCCAAAAGCCATGGGGAAATTAAGCCAGCCCGGGGTGTTCCTTGCGCCGAGGCTGCATTCCTGTTCTGCTGCTTGCCGGAAAGAGCCAGAAAACAAAACTGCCGGGTTAAGCCCATTCCTGTTCCGCTGTGCTCATGCAAGACCCTGTACGTGCTGCAGACAACCAAAGACCAAACCTTAACATGTGCTCTTGCCTTCTCTCTCTCCAGCTTTCAGATCAAATCTGGCTTCCGCACATTACAGTTTTAAGAGGTTTCTCCTGGGGATGGGGATTTTGTATAATTTAGGCAGAGCTATGGCACAGGACACCCCTCGGACAGGCTGCTGTGGGATGGGGCTTCTCTGGCAGTACCAACGGGGATGCGGCAGCCACCCATCCCAGGGATGCAAACATGGAACATTGAGGTTTGGAGCATCCCTGTCCAAACGCAGAAATGCAGGCACAGCAAATCTGCTAGGAAGGAGGGTTGGGGGGGGGGGGGGCAAGAACGCGCGTCTCAAAATGATTTAAAAAAACCCAAACATTAAACCAGTCACTGTTCTCCAACCAGCAAAGGCAGGATCTCTCCGTATCACTGAAGAGCCCATTCAAGCTGATTTTGAAGGTTTTACTCATTAAAAAGGAGCCACCCAGCAACCAAGAGAGCTCTTGGTTCATAAATAAGCGGCCTTGGAGCTGTGGGAGCGAGCGGGAGGCAGCGGTGTGCCCGAGCCCTGCTCTGAGGGGGGGTTGGGTTTGGGGAGGGAAGGGAAGGGGGTTTCAGCTGCCCCCCTGCCCACACGCGGCTCCCACCCAGCTTTCATGGGACATCAGTGCCATGGTGGGGGCTGGTGAGAGGCGGTTTGGGTCTGCTGCCTGCAACTGGGCTGTGCTGGAGGGAAATCCCATCCCACAAACCATGGGGAGGGAAAGAAAACCCACAGCCTGAGGACCAAGAGGTGGGCAAAGTCACTGGCTCCCCTTCTCCAGGTCCTTCCTGATGGCACCCTTGCCCTGCAGCATCCCTGCCCCGCAGCACCCCCTCCAGCCCCCATCCCACCCCTGGTCTGGGAGAGCATCCAAAGAGCCCCCAAGTCTTTCTGAGCGAGGGTGCCCGGGACTGGAGAGGGAAGGGAGCGAAGCCTCGCGAGCCACCACGGCAAAGGGTTTCCAGCTGGGTACAGCCACAGTATGGGGGGGAAAAACCAACACATGCAACTAAGTCAACATTTGGGAGGTTGCCGGGGCCGCTGCAGGGCTATGTACAAGGCAGGCGCCGGGCGGGAGAGCACAGGGGCTGAGCACAGATGGGCAGAGATAACCACCCGCTGCCGAAACGCGGCTGAGGGCTTTGGGAGCGAGCAGGGAGAGATGAGAATGCCAATATCTCCCGTGTGGCACAGTGCTCCCCAGGATTCTCCTTTGCAATGACAGCCCATGGCTGGAGATGCTCACACCACATGGGCAACACAGCCCGGCAGCCGAGACACGAGGGGTGGGGGGAAAGGCAGCTAAAAACGTACCTGGTGGACAAAAGCATCCGTGAAAGATGAGTATTTCCCTCAAAACACTCCCGCGCCCTGAACAACCACCCACGCCATGCACTCGAGCCCTATGGTGACACCAGACTGGTGACATCAGATTGGTGGCAGGGCCAGCCCGGGGGAATCTGCTGGTGGGAAAGCTGGTGGGGGAGCTGGGGAGGGCAGCTGGGGGGGGCGGGCTGCGGTGCACTTCGCCGGGGGCCGGCTGGAAGACCAGGAGTGCTCGGTGGGAGAATGCCCAGCCAGGACTGTCCCCAGGCAGGGCAAGGGCTCTGTGGCACCCCTTGGTGCCACCCCCAGGACAGATGAGACCGGTCCCTTGGTGGGGACAGATGCAGCTGGAAGACTCGAACGCGCACCCGCGGGACAGCGATGGTCACCGGGGCCACGGGCAGCCACATTTCAGGCTCCCGGTGCCTGCTTAGCACGGCTCAGCCGCAGAGCCCAGCCACGGCAAGGCTGGAGGGATGCCCGAGGAAGGGGGACTGCCAACATCCCGCTGTCACCCCATGCTGGCACCACCGCCCCGGCACATCTCCCCGTCCGAACCAGCCAAGGCTTGTGCCTTCCCCATGGCAAAACATCTCTGCCAGCACCCTCGGGAGAACCGGAGCCAAAGAGGGATGGTGGGGAGGGCGAAGGGGCAGGGAAATTTGTGCTGATTTAGAGAAGAGGGGGTGTAGGAGGCCAGGGCCATATGTCCGAGGTGTGGGGTGCTGCCCCCCAATTCCTCTGAGCTCACCCCAGAGCTGCCAGGAGGGAAAAAGGTCTCCCAAAAGGCAAGTCTCTCGGCGGGGAGATGCTCCACTCGCCCTCTCGAGCCGGCTCTGCTGGTGCCCGCAGGCTCCTCTCGCCAGCGGGACGGTGCCGCTTCATTAAACACAGGCCAGAAGTCTTAATGAGTGACGGGGGGGTGGGGACGACAAAGCACCTCCCCTGGCCGCATCCGGAGGCGATGCCCCATCCTGCTCCGGGGCTGCTCCGCAAAAACCGGCCCCTCAGCGGGGAGGCCAGCCCTCGGCGCCCTGCGGCGAGGACGGCAGCGTCCCTGGTGCCAGGAGGAGCTCCGGGTCTATAGGTTCTCGCCGGGCTGGTACTGGGGCTCTGTCGAGGTGAAGTAGTCCTCCAGGAAAGCCTGCAGGTACTCGAAGGTGGGTCGCTCCTCCGGGTCCTTCCGCCAGCACTGGCACATGAGGTCGTGCAGGGACTCGGGGCACTCGGGCGGGCAGGGCATGCGGTACCCCCGCTCCACCTGGTCCAGCACCTCCCGGTTCACCATCCCTGTGTGCGGCCAGAGACACAGCGCCGAGTGAGACACTGGCCAGATCCTGCACCACACCTTTCCCGGAGGGGAGACTGAGGGCATCGCGCTGGCACGAGCCTTACGGGCAACCCCAGTGACTTGACCCAGTGAAAGAGGGACCCCCAGCCCAACAGCGCCCATCCCCACCAGCCTGCCGCCTTGCTCGGAGACCAGAGCGGGACAGGGCAGCTGGGACCCTGCATCCCAGCCGGGATCTGCTCGCCCTGCCCCAGCAGGGCAGGATCCGACCTGGGCAGGAGCAGCTTACCTCTGAGCCCACCCTCCCTGCCCAAATCACAGGAAAACTTTGCAGCAGTTTGCTCCTCTGCAAAGATGACTCTGGGGGCCACAGAGCACCAAGGGCAAGTGCTGGGCGAGGGCGGCCGGCATCGGGGCACTGGGATGGGGACAGGGTTTCTGCCGGCGGGTGCCAGCCCTCACCTGGGTACGGCACTCTGCCCTTGGTGGTCAGCTCGGTCAAGAGGATGCCGAAGGACCAGACATCCGACTTGATGGTAAACCTGCCGTACAGAGCAGCTTCGGGGGCCGTCCACTTGATGGGGAACTTCGCGCCTGGATGGAGAGGCAGGGTGAGGGGCTGCTCCTGGCCCCACGGTGCCCGAGGGCACACAGTGCCTCCAGGACCCCCGCGCAGCCAGGGCCGTGTGCTGCCTCGAGATGCAACGCACACCCCTGGGGACCGGGGACCACGGAGTGGCCATTGCTCCGGTCCCACCTGCCTGGGCATGGTGCCGGCAGCCCTGGGCACGCCCCTTGCCGAGCCGTGTACTCGTTGTCCTCGATGAGCCGTGCCAAGCCGAAGTCAGCCACTTTGCACACCAGGTTCTCGCCCACGAGGATGTTGGCTGCCCGGAGGTCCCGGTGGACATAGTTCATCCTCTCCACATAAGCCATGCCGGATGCAATCTGTGGGGTCCAGGAAATGGGGCATTGAGGTAGGAGGGGTGACACGAGGGTCCCCAGGGCACTGCTGAGGGGAACGGCTCCACAGCGGGACCCAACCCGGGGTGCGGGAGCAGCCTGTTGCTCAAGAAAACCCATGGAGACACAGGTTCGCTGGCCAGGGAGAGCCGGCAGCAATGGGAATGGGCAAAATGATGGTCCCTGACCAACCCAGCTCCAGGCTGAGCACCCAGCGGGGATGGCAGCACCCGACCCAAGCCAAGCGAGGCTGCGGAGCACCCCACCACCCTGCCACCCGACAGCCACGACAACCCAGCGAGGTGCTCGGGCAGCCCCTGTGCCCTCAGAGGGGGATGTGGGAGGTCTGGGGATGCGCAAACCCACCTGAGCCGCCATATCCACGAGCTGGGGCAGTCGCAGGTACTTGCCCATCTCACCCTTCAGGAAGTCCAGGAGGCTCCCTGTGAGGAAGACCACGGTCATGGCAATCTGGAGGAGCGGAGTCCCTCGGCCGTTCCCCCCCGCCCCGGCATCCCTCCTGCGCTCACCTTTGCTCATGTACTCGGTGACGATGTAAATGGGCTCCTCCGAAACCACGGCGTAGAGCTGAACCAGCTTCTCGTGCCGCAGCTTCTTCATGACCTGGGCTTCCTGCAGGAAGGCCTCCGGGGACATGGTGCCGGGCTTCAGTGTCTTGATCGCCACCCGGGTGGTGCCGTTCCAGGTCCCTGCAGCACAGGACACCCCAATCAGGACACATTTACGGAGCACAGGGCTGTGTCCCTCACCCGCTCCCTCACCCCACTGCGGACTCTGGGCACCTGCAGGTGGCTGGGGAGAGGACGCAGGTGGTGACACCGGGGGGACAGCGGGGTGGGAGCAGTCCTTACCCATCCACACCTCTCCGAAGCAGCCCTGTCCCAGCTTGACCTCCAGCCGCAGCGATTCCCGGGGGATCTCCCAGGCATCCTTGGCGAGCCCTTGAGTCTGGGGCTTGGACGTGGGGCAGACGTTGGTGAGACGGTGGCACAAGCCATCAGCGTGTTCTAGCACAGGAGGGGACAACACCAGGGTGACACTTGGGCATTTAGGCACATGGTGTCTTTACCCCACATCTTCCCCGCAAAACATCTCAGGGACCCAAACCCTTACCCTCTTCCCTAAAACCCAAGCAGCTTTTTGCCAGGGTCCCCCCCAACTGGTTTGGAGCCCCCCAGCCTACCCGCCCTGCGGCGAGGGCAGGCACAGCAGCCAGGGCATCACCCACACCCCGAGGGGACCCCAAGTGGCTACCCACTGGAGTAATAGGCCACCAGCTGCTGCAGGCTGTTGAACTGGGTGCGGGAGGTGATGTAGAAGCCGCCACTGTCCAGCTTGCGGATCTTGTAGTGCTTCACGTTGAGCCCCTTGGCGTTGTCGAAGTCAGAGACGGAGAGGCAGTAGGCACCTGCAGAGAGGACCGAGGGGTTGGGGGAAAGATGTGCCGCAGACGGGTGCTCCCCACAGGGTCCCCATGGACCACGCGCCCCAGGCTGGCACCGAGGAAGAGATCCTGCTGGGTCTGGGGGGGTGAGGAGCCCCCAGGACACAGAGATGAACGTGGCAAAGAGGGGATGCTGAAGCAGCAGAGAGGACCAGACGGGAGGCAGGCTGGGGGGAGCTGCTGACCCACAACCCCAACATCTCGGCATCTCAGAAGGGAGCCAAGGGGCTGGTGGGCGCAACTCCCCGGTCCACAAATCCCACCATGGGCATCACTTTGGGCGCTCGTCTCTGCTCTGCCCACACAAGAGCAACACCGCACTGCTGGGGCCTCAAGTAACAGAAAGGAAGATTTACACTGCTGCTTGAATGAGCTGTTTCCATCACAGTAAAATAAATAGTGGCAAGTTCCAGGCATCAAAACAGGAAGGAACATCAAAGAGCTTTCCCCAAAGGTGCATTTGGAGCCAAACTGAACCATGTTTCCAGGTAAGAAAGAATATCCTCAGGCAGCTGAATCGTGAAGATCACGATTTACACTTTCGGGAGGCACAAAATAAATGTAAAGTCATTAGATTTGAAAGAAGGATCTAAAGATTCACCACCGCCTCTGTCTAGATGCCCAGGAAGCACATGTTCAAGATTTTGTCTCTATATAGGCATCAGGAAAAAACGAAATCATCTAATTGAGGGGGTAAAAAAAAAAAAAAGACTCCAGGAAAATAGAGCATCCTGCCTGGTGGTCCTGCTGGAGCTGGAGCGGCAGCTGGCTCCCACCCTGCCATGAGTTGAACCAGCTCTTTGAAGGGGCGGCAGCATGGGAGAGAAGCGGCCGCAGCCCTCCACGGCGGGGGGCACTTGTTGGTGTAACGGTGCCTTCGGCACAGAGATGTCACCTGTGATCTAATGCGTGCATCAGCTCCTGCTCCCTGGGGAGCTCCCCGCTCTCCTCCCAGCCCCAGCAGGGGTGACCCCAGGATGCTCCCCATGCCAAGGGGCATCGCTCAGCGACCCCAAGCATTGGCTCCTGTCTACAAGGTACGACTCTTTTCTCTTTCTCCCTCCCCGTGTGCCTAAGCTGGGGGAACCAGGACCGTGCAGAGTGACTGAGGGGACTCCCCGTGCCGATGTCCCCATGCCCCCTGGGGAGGTGCTCCCCCCAGGCTGCCCCCCCCCAGCCCCACTCACCTTTCGTGGTCTCACTCTCCCGGACCAGGAAGGTCCCTCGGGGGTTTTCGGGGTTGAGCAGCAGCCGATCAGACTCCCGGCGAGTGATCTTCCCAAAATACCCCCTGCAAGAGCAAGGCAGCGGCTCAGCACCCGGCACTCGCCCGCCCCCTCCATCGCCTGTCCAAGCAGCGGGCTCAGCCCTGGCCCCCCCCTCCCCACTGCAGGTTTTGGAGACCACGGGCTGTGTCGCTGGGCTCGGGCACCCCGGAGTGCCCTGTGTCCCCATACATCCCGGGCTGGACATCGCCCGAGGAGCAACCACAGACCACGAAACGCTTTCACTCCAAAAGCCTCCTCAAATGAGGGTGTCTGGGGACCCCTGAAGCCCCCTGAGTTCTTGCTGGTGGGGGGGATGCCATGCCACCGGCTGGGGACAGGCTGTGGGGACGTGGCTGGCACCTCCTGCTCTGGGACTTATGGCCAGCTTTGCCCCTGCCTGCTCTCCCTGTGGGACGGTCACCTCTGCGCTCAGCCCGATATGCGGGAGCCGGCAGCATCCTCATGCGTGGATGCGTGTCTGTGTCAAGAGGAAAAACCAGACCAAAAGCATCAGGTCCACCACAGCCCCCGCTACACCACCGCTCACCCCTCCACCACGCAAGCGTGCCGCACCGCCGCACTTCACGGGCCTTAGAGAAAGGCTGGAAAACGCTTAAGGGGTTTGCAAATTCAAAAGGGAAAAATAAAAAAAGGAAAAACCCAGCGGCTTTGCAGGCTTTGCCCGGGAGAGGGGCAGGGGGAGGGAGGAGCGCTCAGGGTGCGTTTGCTATCGCTCGTCTTTAAACTGTCTCAAAGATGGCAATTACTCTTCAGCCTGGATGGAGTCTGAGGGCGCGACATAGTTACTGGGGATGTAGCCCGTCTGTCCTGTAGTGAGGGAATGAGCCAGCCACCAGTCACCTTCCCTGCAAGAGAACCAAAACACACTCAGTGTGAAGCCAGGAGCCCCCCGGCCAGCCCCTCTCCTGCCCGCAGGCACCGGGGGTGGGGGGTGTGAGCCAACGCAGAGCCCCGCCGGGAAGCGGTGCATCCCCCGCAGCCCCCAGCCCCACAGCCAGGAGGGCTCCCGCTGCCCCTGCCCGCGGCTCCCTCTGGGCAAGCTCTCGGTATTGGGGCCACCCATCCGCATACGGGATGCTTTAAACTTAAATCGGGCAGGGCGGCCAGCGAGCCAAAACACCTTCGGAGCCACCTGAATGCAAACGGGGTCTGGCTGGAGGGTGAGGGGTTTTTGGGGGATCCAAGGCAGCCGGGCAGCGACAGGCGAGGGGGAGGGAGGGAAGACGGGGAAAAGCGACAGCACGATGGCAGCGATTTAAAAAAGCACCAGGAAAACCCAAGAGAGTTTGTTAAACACAGGCTGCAGAAAAGCAACAGGACAAGGCTGAGATTTGGGTGGTGGGCTCCGTCCAGCCCAGGCACATCCCCTGCAGCCCCGGGACGGGCACCCCGCACCGGACCGCCAGCCTCCCCGCAGCCCCAGCAAGGGCTGCGCCGGCACGACTGCTCGTGCGGAGCCACGCACACCCACTGTGCTGGCACCATGGCCCCGAGCACAGCTCTGCCCTGTGGGAGCCCCCAAAAACCCAGGGATGACCCACTGTCCCTCCATCCCTGGGCACGGTGGCCCCAAACACATCCCCAAGAGCTGGTGGAGCACGGGAGCCTTCTCGCTGCTCTGCCCTCCTCCCCGCAGGCTGCTGCACGGGATGGGGCAGGAAAGGACAATAAATAGAGAAGAACAACAGGACGGCGGGAGGTGGCTTCCCCTTCCCCGCAGACAGCAGGGCTTCCTCCCACCACCTGCATCTTCTTGCCCATCAAAGACGGAGTCATCTAATTTATCCTGACCACGAGGGAGACGAGGCTACGGGAAAACTGCAGATCCGTGGGAACAGCACTGCAAGGATGCAAGAACTTGGCAGGATGACCTCCACAAACACTTCACAGAAAAACCTTAATAACCTCAATCACTACTGCAAGACCCATCAGACCACATCCAGACCCATCCCCGACCCCTGGAGACGTGTAAACCTCCATCCTCACTCCAGACACACCAGCAGCTTGTGACTTTTGCTTGTCCCAGCTTAAACTGGCGGTGCTTCAAAGCAGCCGGGAGAAGGTGGACATGGCCCCCAGGTTCCCGTGCTGGTGCCAGCAGGGCCAGAGAAAGCAGGGACCCTCCGGGCATCTCCTCCCAACCACAGAGCTCAGCTCTGCTGCCTGTCCAGAACCTGTCCTCAGCTCCGCAGCAGCCCCAGACAGTATTTTAATTTCTCCTGGTCCTGGCGCATCTCGTGGCAGGTAGCTTGGGCTCCCCAGCCGGAGCTGCTGCCCCAGTCGCCTTTACTAGGGTGGCTCTGAAGGGGACAGGAGGCTGGTGGGGCTCCTTTCCCATGGGGCCGGAGAAAACATCTGCTTGAGAAATGCCCAGCTTTTGACTCGTGGCTTTATTCCAGCTTGGGCTGCAAAGGCTGTGAGCTGGGAATTCGGCAAAAACAAACTATTCCAAAAATGTCTCAGCGGGGAAAAAAAATAATCATCATCATCATCATCAAAACAAAGCATCTCAACAATTCCCTGCACAATCTTAACCCAAAATACCCCACCACATCCCTACTGGCTGCCAGCTGGCCGGGAGGAGACCTCCTCCTGCTGGAAACAGTACCACGAGAGCCCTTCTGCACTGGGGTGGATGGATTTAGCCCCCTCTGGGAGGCCGAGGGTCACTGCAGACAGCCTGGGCTTTACTGGGATGCAGGAGCAGGGAGGTGAGCCACGCGGAGGCTTCTCTTCTCACCCTGTGTGACCCCAGCCCCCTTAGAGCAGCCAAAACCCACAGCCACCCTGCAAAGCCACTGGTGGCCGGTTGTCCCCGTGGCTGCGCGCTCCCGCTGCGCCCAGGACCTGCCATCCCTTCCTGGGCTGACCCCAAGCTCCCTCCCCACAGCCCCAGGGCACCGACTGTGCCCTCCCAGGGAGCCCAGAGGAAGGGGACATCGCTGCCTGCATTTTGCTGTCCCCAAAGTGTGGCAGCCTGAGCTGCTCCTGGACCGTCTGAGCATCTCTGGGCACGCAGCGAGAAGAGAGATTTACCCCCCAACCTCCCCCCCCGTGCACTACACAAACAGCACAGCTTTCTCCACCCCCTCTCTCCTTGTGGACATCCCACCCACGCAGCCGCAGCCGCCACCGGGAAGGTCGGCAGCTAGACCATGCACCCTCCACCGATGGGCTGCATCGCCAAAAAAAGCCCTTTTGCTCCCCAGGATGCTGCAGAGCCCATCGCACCCTGAGCCTTCCCTCTGACCAAGCCTTTGACAAACAGCAGCAGAAGAGGAAAAGAAGTATGGAAACCCCAGAAGTGATTTAAGGCATAAAGAAACAAACCCTCATACATGGGCCCAGTCCGGACCCTCACCGGGCAGAGCTCACTTTGTAACAGCCCAAACCAGAACCCAAGCCTGGGGCTAGTGTGCTGCTGAGGCTGTGATAGCAAGAAGCACCAAACCCCCCAAATTCAAGCTTTTCCTGCAGCGTTGAAGCCCTGCACGTCCTGGACTCCATCGGTTAAATCAATCGCCATTAACAAACAGTGTCGGAACAAGAAGAAGAAGGATCAGATTGAAAACAGGTTTGTGCAACACTGCCTGACCATCGCAGGAGAAATATCAGCCCCGGGATGTTCCCTCATCTTTCCACCCTTTGACTTTGCAAAGCTGTTTTGGGTTGGAAGGCAGCAGCAGAGGGGCCAAGCGTGAGCTGCGGACCCCAGGGACCTCACGGCAGCGCTGGGGACAGCGGCTCTGCCAGGCAGCCCTCCAGCAGCGCAGCCGAAGGACGCTGCAGAGCGTGCATGCCAGGACAGACCACATGTGCGTTTAATACAGGATCATGTTTCGGAGCATCTTCCAGCTGGTCATACTGCCCTGCTCTGTGCCGCAAGTGATGGGTGTGCTGCTACGGCCAGGATGGAGAGCAAACAAGCAGGAGGCAGACCCCTAAGGATGCGCTCGAGTCCCCGGAGCCACTCACAAAAAATAAAAATAAAATTAAAAAAAAAAAAGCCAAAATAAATGCAAAAAAAAGGCCAGGAGGGAGCAGAGAGCCAACTGAGAAGGGACCGCAGGGGGGTGCCGGGCACCGACAAGGCAAGCGGGCCAGGTTCAGAACTCCTGGGTGCAGACACAGCTCTGGATGGAGCCGTTCCCCAGCACAGGAAGGGGCTCCCTGCTCTGCCCCGGTCGCTCAGGGAGGACAAACCCAACTGACCACAAAACCATCGAGTAACCATCTCCTCCCAGCCCCACTCCATCCAACCTCACCCTAACGTGGGCAGCAGGTGGACTTTTATCGTTTAAGATTGTTAACAATAATAATAGTAATAATCTGGCATACACACCTGACGTCCACTTTTCTCCTAAACGGCAGCGTGGCACAGAGGAGAGAAAAAAAGAGTCAAGAGAGAAGCTGAGATCAGAGACACCATGCAAGCGCAGGGGAAAGCACACGTGAAGTTGAGGAGATGTGTCCAGGCAAACGAGAGGGAGCTGAGCACTGATGGGGACAGGGGACCAGTGGGGCCGCAGCCCCGCGTTGGAGGGCACGGACTGGCCAGCGAGCAGAGGTGGCTTGGTGACAATGCTGCAAGGCAACGGTGACCAGAAACAGGGCTGGGAGGACACAGGAGCAGGCAAATGATCGCCTCCAGCACTGACGTCCTCGGACAAGTCACCGTGTCGGTGTGAGTTTTGGAGCACCCCTCTTTGAGCATCCATCCCTGGGGAGAGCTGGCCCTGCCGGGGGTGGGCTCGGGGGCTCCGCAGGAGGGACGAAGGTGGCGGCTGACCCATGTGGGCTTGGCTGCAGGGACAGGGACACTCACGTGTTGTTCACAATTTGCAGGCGCTCTCCTTTCTTGAAGGACAAGTCTGTTTCGGTCCGAGACTCATAGTCGTAGAGGGCCACGAAGGTGGTGACTCCACCTGCGACAGAGACCGCTCAGGATGGGCACAGCTGCCGGCGCTGCCGCGGCACGGCACTGGGTACCCCTCACCAGGGACCCTCCTCCCCCACCATCCTCCCACCGGCCGCTAAGACACAGATCTGCTCCCCCTCCAGCTGAAACATGGAATCCCTCGAAAGCAGGAGACCCCATCATCGGGAGAAGCAGCTGGAACCAAACCCACCAAGACCCGACTGATAAACCCTCCCCACCGAGCCCCAGCCCACACCGACCAGCCAGCGCCCCGGCACGCTGCGGTGAGGTGACCGTGTCGGAGGTGTTGAAGCCTCCAAAGAGCTTGGATTCGGCAGGCCTCGGTCCGGAGGAGCGGGGGGGGGGGGGG
>NW_009646501.1:2625697-2628253 GCF_000708025.1 Charadrius vociferus | reverse complement strand
CGGGGCGGGCCCCGTGGGGCGGCTCGGGCAGCCTGCACAGCCCCGGCGTTGGTGGGGCAGAGCCCACCAGGTCCTGCCGCGGGGAAATTTAGGGGTGCCTGGCACAAGCTCTGCTCCTCTCCCAGCTCCTCTCCCCACGGCGAGGGCTTTGCCTGACCGTCGGGGCTCATCTTCCAAAAGACCCAACTTTCACCTATTGTTTTCCAGCTCCCAAATCACACAGATGACCGGCAGCATCCCCTGTCCCGCTTCTGCGCTGGTTTGCTTCAGCTGCGATCGTGCTGGCGGGATCAGACCCTGACAGGGTTTGGGAACCGGAACAAAATGATTTTTTGGGCTGGGTACAGCTATGGCAGCCGCTACGGCAGGGAGCGGAGCCGTCCCTCCTCCTGTGTGTGCAGGAGGGACCGATGCCTCTATCTGCCACGGGACTCGGCCCACGCATATCTGTGCGGGGCTTTGGGGGCCTCGGAGCAAAGGAAGGTCAAATATAAGCTTTGCACTTGCAAATCGTCACCGACAGCAATCTGGAGGCAGAGCCCGTGCCGAAGGGGAGGGGGTCTGTCCCCTAAATAAACGTATTTTGAAAACCCTGGTGCAGAAGATGCTAAAGCGCAACTGTGGGGAACAGCAGGACCTTAGAAATGATGAGAAAAAGCCCCCACCGCTAAGGAAAACAAACCCCCCCGTCCCCCGGACAGCCCTTGGCTCACCTCCGCCCGGGGCTCCGGCACCCGCTGGTGCTCCCAGGATGGCAGCGGCAGCGCGGGGAGGAAAGCAGGGGCACAGCGGGGCCGTGACCGCACGGCTTGTGACTGCCCACGCGACCGTGAGCAAGGGGAGCAGCCGCTCAGAGTTTCCCCTGGAAGCGGCACTTCCCCCGGCAGGAAAACACCCCGGCCGCGGCGGTGGATTTAGCGGCACTTTGGGGACACAAGCGTCCCCCGAGCACACCCCGCGGGGCGCCCAGCCTGGGTCAGCAGCTGATTTATCAGCGCGCTGGGAAAAAACAGAGTATAAAATAGTCAATATATCTAGAGATTAGCCAGGAGCAGAGCACAGAAAGGGGAGGTTGTGTCTCCCCGGCACTTCCCCAATGTCCCCAAAGCAGGGGCCGTCCTCGCCTTCACACCCGGTAGCCTGCAGGCGCAGGGCATGCATCCTCCAGGTGCGTCCCGCCACGGACCATGAGTTCATCCCTTCCCGCGCCGTGGTTTTGGGGAGGGAGACCTCTCCAACACACACACCACAAGCTCCCAGCTCGCGCCTGGGTGCTATCCCTCCTCGGCAAGGGCTTTGCTGGGTCTGTGCTGCTCAGCGGGACCTGCTGCGCCGACGGGGCCCAATCCCGACATCGGGGCTTTGGCTGCAGGAGCCCAAAATGGGAGAGGAGGAGGAGAAGGAGGAGGAAGAGGCACAAGCCCGTGGTCCTCTGGGGAAGGGGCTGCAGAGCAGCGAGCCCCCATCCGAGCTCTCCTGTTGCAAACAGCTTCGCACCCAAACACCGACCCATATTAGATTCGATTGGGCTAGTGAAAAATGTAGGCTGGCAACCCCAAAACGTGCCCAGAGGTACTGTGCTTTGCACCATCCCCAGAGTCCCGTGTGACTCAGCCAACGTGGCCATGTGGCTTTAGCCCCGCGGCCACCCCGGGGGGTACATTCCCCACCTGCCCCCAGGGAGGAGAGGGGGTCCCAAGAAATCCCCCGCAGCCCCCACATCGCTTCCTTGGCAGCTGGTGAGGAAAGGGTGCAAATTCCCCCGGGATGGCGCAGGGGGTTGTGCAAGAGCCCATCAGAGGAGTCATTAATGAGGGCAGGAATGTGCTGTTCGCTCGGGTCCCCATGGGGAAGAGGGGCCACACACCATGGGGAGAGACCCCCTGCCTCTGGCAGAGCCGGTGATGAACCCCCCCCAAGAGCCGAGGGGCAGAGAAGCAAGCAGGTGAACCCTCGCCTGGCTCCCAGCACACCCCAGTGCCATCACTGGGAACTGTGGGACAGCACCTCAGTGGCCAGATTGCAAAAAAAAAAAAAACCCACTGCCAGCAGCTATACTGTATTTATGTCTCCCGTATGGTATTTCTACGTTTAACAGGCTGCAGGCACGCTCAGAGACACCAACACCCAGCCAGGGCAGCACGGCTGATGCCCGGCAGCGTATTTCCCTGCTCCCATCCTTTTCGCAGCACTGGGATGGGGGGGGGCTCAGCACCGCTCCCCATCCCGAGTGCCGCCTCGGCTTTTGGCAGGGCTTCCCCTCCCAGGGTTTGCACGGCAGCGGTGGGCTGGAGCGTGGCCAGCGTTCCTGGTGCTCGCCTCCGACTGATGCGAGGCGGCGTACGGAGGCAGCTTTCCTGCGGCGATTAGCACCACCCCGGGCACGTCGCAGCCTGCAGGAACTCCCCTGCTTTCTGCTCGGGGCGGGGAGGGGGGAGATGTCAGCGCCGGCGGCGTATCGCAAACCACCGTATTGCAAACCACTGCCGTGCCGAGTTGCGAGGCCTCAGCTCTGCCCCCACGAGCCGGCCGCGCCGCGGGGAGCCCCAGGGGGTG
>NW_009646501.1:2623474-2625421 GCF_000708025.1 Charadrius vociferus | reverse complement strand
CCCGCCGCCGTCCCCGTGCCCCGTCGCCCTCTCCCCCCCACGCCACGGTCCAGTGCCCAGGGCTGTCGCTGCCTTCCTCTTCCTCCTCCTCCTCCTCCTCGCCATCCCTCCAGCGTGGGGCCGGCAGCTCACACCCGCTCGCTCTGATCTCTCATGTGTGAAGAGGGGACAATTCTCTGCTCCACTTCATCAAACCCACCCGGGGATGGGAGAGGAGGCGGCTGGAGCTGCCCCGAGCGATGTCCCGGGGTGAGAGGGGAGCGCAGGCACCCCCAGCCCACCCAGGGATTTTTCAGGGGAGAAGTGGAGCCGGTTCCTCCGGACACACCAGCGTTCCCATCCCCACTGCTCTGTCCCCGGACAGCCAGGACCGATGGCAGGGAAGGTCAGCCACCAACCAGGGACCTTGTCCCCAGGGACGCGAGTTGCCTACACCATCCCCAACAGCACAGATGTGCCATAGCATGAACCGCGCACAGGGTCTGGGAGCACCTCAAGCTGCCCAAGCCCTGACTCAGCCAGAAAAGCAGATTTTAGCCAAGTCTTTCCAAAGGGACATTTTCCTGCTGCAAGCGTGCATGATGGGGGGACACCTCTCAGCAGCAGTGGCTGATGGCAGAGCTTTGGGTTGGAAGCAGAGCAGAGCAGGGTCCCGCAGAGCTGGGGCAGTCGCTTGCCTGGCTCTGCCACCCCCTTCCAGCCCCCAAATCCTGCAGGAACTGCCCCTTCTTCCCCCTCTCCTACCAAAAGTGAAATCTCTCTCCAGCCAGTCCTGCTCACCCAGTGCTGGGCAGAGCCTTCGGCTGTCCCCGAGGGGCTCCTGCTTGCCTGGCACGGAGGAGATTCAGCCTCCATGGCACCCCCAGCTCCAGGGCCCTGAGCAGCATCCCAGCAGCTCCTGTCCCGGCTGGAGTCCTGTTTTCACATCTCACCCAGGGTGAACATCCCAGATGGATGGGGACAAGGCGGGCAGGTTTTCGCTGCCATCTAACCCAGCTGGGAGCAACCCTGGAAGCGAGACCAGCCGCAGCCTCTCGCCTTGACGCCCTCAGCCACCGAGGCGTAGCGAGGGGAGGGCTGGCACAGAGACAGCAGCAAAAGGAGAAGGAGCTGCTGCTCCCCCGGCACCGCCGGCTGCCGTCGCAGCCTCCCCTGCCCCGGCTGCCCCGACCCACTCTGCCTGTGGCACGCTGCCCCACGGCACGCACGCCGGGCTCGTTACGTGGCAAACACCACGGCGTGAGGGTGGAAACCACCCAGAGCACCTCACCAGGGTCGGTGTACCCCTGGGCGGCCGCCCCACGTCCCTCTCGCTGGGTGGGCGCCCGCGGCGGTGGCTGCCCAGGCAGGGGATGTGCCACACCGCAGGCTCATTTTGATGGCCTGCCCCTTCCCCCTGCTAATAAGTTTTGTCACTATTTTTAGTGCATTTGATTAGGATAATAAGCAGCAGCTGATTGACAGCTCTTTAAGGCTTTGAATGGTTTGTAATTTGTACTTGACTAATATTCGCTGGCAATAATTGCACAGCGGGATGGAAGGTGGGGGAAGCTGCAGTCTCAACTCCAGGCTGCAGCACATACAAATAAGGCTGCGCTGCGTACGCACGTGGTCCCCGTGTCCCCGCCGCTCGTGCACGCTGCGCCACTTGGGCTCCCGGGCGCACGCTGCTGAGGCCATGGCCATATTTAGACAAAATAGGACCAAAAAAGCCACCGGGGAAACCCAAATATGCCTCAGCCTGGGGTCAGCCATGCGCCGGGGCGGCGAGGTGCAAGGTCCTCTGAAGGGGAAGGGACAGGTCCCCGTGTGGCTGCCAGGCGGATGGATGCACTCGCACCCCTCGCGCTCCCAGATTTGGGTATTTGGTGGCTGAAAGTGGCAGCTCCGGCAGCAGCCTGGCACAGCCCTGCTGTCCGCTCTGTCGCAGGGCTGCCATCCCGGCCG
>NW_009646501.1:2617659-2623118 GCF_000708025.1 Charadrius vociferus | reverse complement strand
CGCCCTCCCCTCTCCAAAAGCAATTAAAAAATGAAGCACACTCAGCTGCACAACTCAGCTCGGATCAGATCACGGCACGCGAGACAGCGGCGTCCCCGTCCCCCCCCCGCCGGCACTGGAAATGCCGCCTGACCTGCCCAGCATCCCCGCTCCCCTGACACCCGCGTCCCCGGGGATTCTTCCCCCCTCCCCAAAAAATTAACTGGCAAGTTGGGATGCAGGAAAAGGCCCGATCCTCTGCCCTACCTCCCCACGGCAGAGATGCTCTCGGGAAGACAACAGCGAGGGGAACTGCTGCTCCCTGGCAAGTCCCGCTCCGGCTGTTTGCCGCTGCGCCCGGATCGCTCAAGGATGGAATGGCCGTGGTAGCGCCAGGCTGATAGCGGGGCTGGCGGCGGAGGGGGAAGCGATCTTATCTTCTTTTCAAAGACACTAACAAAAGACACTGATTGGGAGCAGACAAAACACAGCAGCGCGGCTCCTGCGAGGCAGAAGCAGAAACCTTGGGAAACGCCGCGACCCCCCCCAGTGCCGGAGCGAGCCCAGCCACGTGTCCCCCGGCTCGCAAAGCCCCACCGAGATTAATAACGGCACCTGTCTCAGGCCAGACTGAAAAATGAAGCGTGCGGGATGGCGGGTGAGACAAAGCAGCCTCGTGGCGCCCAGCCCACCGCAGCAGGCACCGGGGACGGGAAGGAGCAGAGAGTGGTGATCCCAAACCCACCCCGATCGGCACATAACACACCCCCTCCCAAGCGGGAGCGGGGTCCAGCTGGGGAAGATCCACCCAGGACAAACAGAAGCCACCTACGAGGTGTGCCATTAAAAACAGAGGGTGTTTTTCATGGGGGTGATGAATTGCTGCTGGGTCGGTGCTGCCGTAACCACTGCGAGGGTGGTACCCGAACAGGCAGCATCCCCAGTGCCCCATCTCCCACTCTGCATTGTCCCCCTGCTCCTTCCCTGGATTTTGGTAGGAAACGCAGCCCCAGACACGCACGCACAGCGGTTTCCCCCTCGGTCCCGGGTGATGGTACTGAAGTTTTGCCTTTTCCCATGGCAAACCTCGCGGCCGGGGGCCAGCGAACGGCCGCACAACCCCCGGTGCTTTGGGGAAAGCCTCACTGCCCCGGCTCAGCCCACCATCCCCTCCTGACACCTGAACACACCAGGTCACCATGTCCCCCATGGAAAAAGCAATTCCCATCCCCTGTCTCGCGCCATCGGGCTTTGCTCGGTACAAGGTGGGGAACACCGAGGCGCGTCTCTGCCAGACTGGGACCAACCCCAGTGCAGTGAGTCCCAGCTGCTGGTGAAAAAGGGGGAGCTGGACCCCCAGCCCCGCAAACCAGGGTTTGACGCTGCAGATCCTCTCCCCGCTTGGCTGACGGCGCGAAGGCACACCTGGGTCGCCCCTTCTCCTCTGCAAGGACACTCGTTTCTCACCTGCACTGATTCCTAAAACAAGGAGAGATGCGGAGACGCTCACTTCATCTCTCAGCTCCAGTTCGGGGACCAGGGAAGCGGCGGGCAGGTGCCCCCGATGCCCGCCCCAGCTTCACCCAGCGACTGCATGTCGAAAGCACCTGAGTTGAGGCACCCCAGCCCTCCCCTGGCTCCCCCCTGGCTGATGGAAAACCCTCCCAGATGAAAGGACTCGCTGGTGGAGGAGAGGGGAGGGCGGCACGGCGGCTGCGTGGGGGCCCAGCTACACGCTCCCCACATATGTAGGTCCCAGCCCCTCCCATCCGACCCTGTCAACTCCCGTTAAATTTAAAACCGTCTTAATTAAAGCTCCACAGCCCAAGCTAGCAGGGGCCGGTGGGTCATGAAAGGGGAAAGGATAATTAAACCAACCATCCAAATTCACCCCCCCAAGCACGGGGGAGAGTCACGGTCGGGAGCGATGCAAAATGCCTCTGAAAAGACGTGTCAAAACAGGGAGTTTAAAACACCGAAACAAACTCCAGAGAAGCACAAAAGCAGGTTCTAGATGTTCATCTGGCCAAGAAACTGGGGAACACCACACACACACGCACGCACACAGAACGCCATGCAGGGAGCTCGAGCTCTCCCCACCATCACGGGGGCAGCACGACAGCCAGTTTTGGGCTTGCCAGGGCTATGGGCAACACACAGCTGCAGGCAGTGCCCCCCGCCGCCCCCGCAGCACCCCGAAGCCGGGTGAGCCCGACAGCGGTCGTCCCACCAGCATCATCTCACTTAAGGCTGGCGAGAAAAGGCTGGCAAGCCTGATAGCCCCAAAATAAGGCAACCCGCTGGCGGGAGTGAGTGGGATGTGCGGCAAGTTGCGCTTGCTGGTGCCAAGCCGCCGAGCGCTCGGTTTTAAGCCTTTTTCTCCCCCAAAGGATGGGAGAAGGGAAGGTGGCCACTGCCACACGTGCCCCCACTGATGCTACCACATCTTCAGATCCCCCTGGGCTGACCCACCACGATACTGGTCCACAGCTCCACGCGGCAGGTCCCTGGGAGCTGGCAAAGCTTCGCACGCTCAAAGCTTCCTCCGAGGTAGTGGGTTTTTCGTGTACATCAGTGAGTGGCGTGGAGGGCTCCGGGGGGAGCCAGCAGCCGCCTTTCCGGACCGGCACACCACCGAACAAAGCTTGTGGGAGCTCCGGCACACAGAGCTTCAGCCCCCTGCAAAGGGCTGCATGGGGAGCTGCTGCCGCAACAAGGGAAAGTGGGCAGCCACAGCGGTGCCCCATCGCCCCTTTCCACCCCCACGCGGCAACAAAGCCACCCAAAAAAATCAGGGCTTCCGCAGCTCCGCCAGCCCCATGCCCTGGTCCAAAGGAGACCTCCCGGGCTCAGGGCACTGCTAGGAAGTGTTTGGGGTCAGGGAGGAAACAAAAGTCAATTGAAGGCTCCCGGAGCCCCCCGCTGTCTCCTGGTATCCATACATGAGCGCACTGGGAGAGCGCTGGGAGAGGCGGAGAGCAAACACACAGGTCCTGCAAACCCATCCCGAGCCTGCTGCTGGCACACACAGAGGAATGGAGAGCCCCACCGGAGGAGACGGCAGCACCTCGCTTCCCGGCCAGCACGCATCCCCCACCCCTTTCTGCACCGCAAAGGCATCCTGGCAATTAGAGGGGGAAAAATAACCTTTCTCACCACGAGGGTGGTCCAGCACAGGAACAGAGGTTGGAGAGGTGGTGGGATGTCCAGCAGGAGATGCTCAAAGCCGGCCGGGCGCCACGCAGCCTGACCTTGCTGGGGCGGCTCCGGGTGGGAGCAGGGATGCCTACCAGTGCCTCTCAGCCTGACTCAGCCTGCGCTTCCAGCATTCCCACCAGGACACCAGCCAAAGCCAGGAATTGCCCAACCAGCTCCAGCAAACACTTTCCAAGGGCACATAAAGCCTTTGGCCTGCCTTCACCTCAAGCTGGCTTCTCTCAGACAAGCGATGAGGGCACTGCTCTCTTCCTGCCAAGAACAGGAGAAGGAAACAGAAAGGAACTGCTTCCAAGGGCAGGAGTGCCCGCGGGGCCAGGAAGCAGCAATGTTGGGCAAGGAGGCACCAATGTCAAGCTGGGCTGGCACTAGGAGCTAGAGCTCTTGGCCACCAGAACTGCCTGGAGCCGTGGAGTGATGCTTCCCCAAACCAGCCCTGTAGCTCAGTACTGAGGGTTCAGTGCCCCTCAAAATGTGCCTTTTTATCACCAGCCCCCGGACATCCATCAGCTCCCACCACCTGCCACCTAATTCTCCAGTTTCCCACGGCCCCGTCACATCAATGCTGTTCCCATCCTCCTCCAGGCGAAGCAGCAGGACAAGGGACTGGACCCGCTGGAGGAGGTGACGGAGACGCGGTGCCACGAGCCGGCCTCTCCAGGAGGTGGGAGGATTTCTGTTCCCCATTTCTGCAGCAGCTGTCCCAGCACGGCCAGCCCTCGGGCTCCAGGAAACGGGAGTTCGCTTCTGCTTTCTGGCAGGGGACATCTGCCCCCGGGTGCTCCTCGGGGATGGCCGTGGCGCAGCACCCAGCCTGCCCCGTGCCCGGTGCCCGGGGAAGGGGCAGGATGGCAGCGAGAGGCTGACGTGACTCATGGGTGGCTCGGATCTGGCCAAAAACGGTGTTGCCACGACAGCACCGCAGCAATGTCAGCCCCGGGCGAGGACGGCAGCGCAGGCAGGCGGCAAACCTTCGGGGCAGGGGGAGGAAGGGGGCAAGGAACACGCGGGAGGCAGAAAAACTCCGGATCTGAGCAAGTTACAACCATCCCTGGCCACGCTGGCGTCACTGCTAAAACATTTCCACTGTCAGAGAAACCAGCCCAGCCAGTCCAGCGAGGAGAGGAGCTCCCCGGGGTTCCACTGGCCCTGCGGGGCCAGAGCTGTAGCCCCACCGGCCCTGCAGAGGGGTCCTGCGGGACCCCCATGGCAGAAACCCTCCCCGGCAACCCTCCTGACACGGAACAGGAACTGAAACGCTCGCTGGTAAAAAAGGGAAAACGCAGGGAGGGTATTTGCAGACTCAACACAAAGCCCACGGGGTTGGGCATCACCCCGCTGCCGGCCGGGAGCCGCGGGGACTTGGCAGGACACGCGCGGGGGTTCGCTGCAATGGGAGGGCATGAAGGAGAAGCCAAGCACAGGCCAAGGGTCTTCCATCACCAATTTCCAACACTTCCCGCTTTGCAGACCCCTGAACAGTTTCAAACGAATAAGCAGGATCCCACCCAGTAAATTTATGCTGATTGTTGGCTTATTTTCCTGGGTTACTCCGGGGCTCTGGGGCATCTGCCTGACACAAGCCACGCACTCTGGGTAACTGTGGGGCCACCAGCCCTAGCGCACACATGCTACAGGGGCAGTGGGTGGCTGCGGGTCAAGGTTGGGTGATCAGGATCAGCCTCCAGCAATGCACACTCAACTCCCGCTCTCTCCTCCGCAGGCATGGACGGGACTGGGACCAGCTCCCGCAGCACTGGGCACAGCCCGGGACCGCGGCTTTGGTCTCGACACCGTCAGAACCCTGCCGAAGCATGCCCGGGGAGCCTGGGCTTTGCTGGTGGCAGAGCCCCGAGAGATGCTGGTCCCCACAGCCACTCCCATCTGCACCATCAAAACAAAGCCACTCGTGCAGGATGCATCAGATGAAGCAGCCAGGGAGGGTCCTGGGGGGCAAACGGAGAAGATCAGCCAGCCTCAGACAGCATTTCCATACCCAAAAAGCTGCGTCGGATTCCCCAGCCGTTCCTGGGGTGAGTGGGATGCTCAGCAGCTCCGATGGCACTGCCAGGAGAGTTGCCGGCCGGGAGGTGCAGCCCCAGACATTGCTCGCTATAAACAGCCCAAGCAGATGAAAAACAAAGAAAAACGCTGAGCTGGTGTCTTTTATCCCTGCCGCTCCTGGAGGGGAGAGCCGGGCTCCGCACACCTCTCGGCCCCGCACCGCGCGCTGCAGCGGTGATGGGGAGCGAGAGGGGCTATGG
>NW_009646501.1:2611850-2617102 GCF_000708025.1 Charadrius vociferus | reverse complement strand
CCCCCCCCGCCCCAGCCCTGCCGAGGCTTCCCGATCCCTTCCAAAGAGCCCCGCTAAAGCTGTCCCGACAGGCAGGGAAGGAAAGGACCCGGCCGAGCAGGGAGCGACTCCAACAGCCTTCTCATGTTGATTTTTTTGCAGAAGTGACCAAGCGTGAGTTTCCATCCCCGGAGCACCCGGAGTCCCCCGATGGCACCACCCGACCCCGCTGCTGCCAGCACCGGCTGCAGCCCGGCAGCGCTGCGAAACCATCAAGCTGCGAGGGCTGGTTTTGGCCAGGGAAGCCAGTGCCCAGACGGGCCACGGCCGAGGAGAAAATCCTCACAAACACGGTCTGAGAGGCTGCGGCTGAGCGGGTGAGGAAGGCGGTGGTGCTTCGTGGAGATATTAGATTATATTTGCCCTGCATAAAGAAAAGCTTCGCCCGTGATGCGTGCACGGTGTAGGGCAGCACATCTGGGGCTGGTGAAGGAGGGTGGGAGAGGGGGAAACTGAGGCACACGCTGTGTAAAGCCTCACCAACCTCCGACGGCAGCGGGGACACCCTCCCTGTCCGGGCACTGCCGGGGGAAACTGAGGTACGCGATGCTCCTTTCCAGCTGGGCAAGCAAGGTGGGAGTAGTGAAACCCAGACACAGTGCTGCACCTCCACTCCCAAATTCCTGCTAAAGGGTGCCCCGTGGTGAGTCGTTTTTAGGATTGATTTAGCACCGACACAACCCCATCGTGCCGCCCCCAAACTGGGGCACGGCGTGGGAAGGGAGACGCTGCGTGGGGAGGGGGCACGTGGGTTGGGACTTGTTAAGCTCACCCATGGTGGAGAGGGTAACGCAGCAGTGTGCTTTTGCCCTCATTTCCCAGGTTTTTGGTGGCCAAGATTGCCAAAAGCGGTCGGGAAGGATGGGAGCAGCCGGGCTGGGTGGAAGCTGTTGCTGCAGCACACAGTCAGGTTTTCCTCTGTCCACCCAGCCCTAACACAGCGGGCTCGGGGCCAGCCGAAACCTCACGGTCACAGGAGCGAGACCGCAACAGGTCAAGCGTGGGACGGGACTGGGAAACTCAGGGACTCCGAGACTCACAGCGTAGGGAAGGAAGCGCAGCACAGCCCGAGTCACGAGCATCCCCGTGTCACGCGTGGGCAGAGGCGCTGACCCAGCAAAGCCCCCTCGTCCTGCGCCGCGGACCCCAAAGCGGCCCCGGTGCCCTCCCGGCATGGTGCCCAGGCGTGCCAGGTTTCCCCGGCTGCGATGCGAGGGCAGGCTCGCTACGCACGTGCCCCATTTCTTTTATTTTTACCTTAAACTGCCCAGGCGGTTCCGTTCCCCAAATTCCTCCAGAGGAGCCCATCGATCCCGCACACCAGCCTACCGCCGCATCTCCACCGAGACCACGTGGAGCCCCCCGCCAGCCCCCAGCCCTCCCCAACACCTCCCCGCCGCGCGGCGAGGGCAGCCGGGAGATCCGTAGCCCGAAGGGAAGTCAGTGCAAGACGCAGATTTGCAGGTTCTGGTTCCTGGCCCAGGTTCAAACCACATTTGTTCCTGAAATCTCTTTCAGGGCTTTATTTTTCAAAGCGTGCATGTGCAGAGGCATGTGCAAAGCAGCGCCGGTTCCCGCCGCAGCCTCACGCCGAGGTCGCCTGTGCCAATACGGGGCCAAGTCGGGGGCCTGGGTGCACCCGAGCACCGACTGCAGCCCACGCTCATCTAGCCCCGCTCAGCCAATTAATTATATTTTGTTTTTTCCCCTCCCGAGCACACAATATCCCGGCCACTCTCACAGCTTGCCACCCATTTAAAAGACGAAGGCCGGAAGGCATTACTATTTTTCTGAGTCCCGCTTTAAAAGAGCCCCGCGACACACTGCACATTTTTTGCTGATGGGCGGAAACTTCAGCAAAGACACGAAGCCCCCGGGGATTTAGTCCGCACCACCCGCAGCCACAGGCGGCCGAAAAGAGAAGGGGGTTGGACTGGAAACAGCAACAACCCGCGCTCCCGTCCCAGGAAGGGCCAGGCAAGGATGGTTATTTCCACCCAGAGGTCTGAGCTGCTCTCTGGACATCGGATTAAAGGCAACTCTCCCGCACGGAGCCCCGTGGGGACACGCTGCTGTCTGCTGAGGCTGTTTCCCAGAGCCGATGGGATGCGTGCCGGACGCATCTCCAGGCGGGCTCTGGGGCGAGATGCGGAGCGCTGCGGAAGTGAGCTCAGATGGGAAATTGTTCCGAGAGATAAAAGAACAAGTTGGAAACCGAGCTGCAAAATAGACAGTACAGGAAACAATAGCGCTTCAGATAGGCTTTCAAATTTCCCCCAGTGATGCCAAGAGCACGGTGCTTTGTCCCAGTGATGCTCAGGGTTCCCCCCCCGCCCCTTACACACACTGGGAGGAGGTGGCGCAGGCTGTTTGCTTGCTCCTACCCGTCAAGATGTTTGCTGGTCATTAAAACGAGATGTTATGGGCCAAGGCCTTCATTCAGGTCTCACTAGGTAAGAGTTTTGTCTCTGTGATGGTCCTGGCACCAACAGCACTGAGAGGTGGACGGAACTTTGGAGGTACCGGAGCCCCACAGTCCATCCCCTCTTTGCCCCGGTGAGCCTGGAGAAATGACACTGCTTCCTGGGAGCTGCCCATGCTGCTAAAGGCCAACCCCACCTTGGGACCGCTGATGTCCCCTCCATGCCACCAAGGCAGCAAAGAAGCCTCTTGCCTCCGCAGCAGAGCCTCCGCACAGGTCAGTCACCACGAACCGCAGCTCTTTTCCTCATCCCCTCCCCCAGCTCCGCGGCCAAGGGCTTGGACGGCCCCTTCTGCCTCCCCGCGGTACCTCCATGATTTTCCATCACTCTGGCACAAAGTCATTAAAGGGCAGAGCTATCGTTAGGGCATCTCCATCACACAGGGAGCACTGCAAGGCCAGTAACGATCCAGACAGGGAACATTGGACTTCCCTTAGCTGCTGCTGCGCCACCCCGTAAACAACCCCATCTCCAAAAAACCCACAAACCATTGGGCTGCGTTTTGGCAGAGCCACCGAGGCGAAGTGTTTGGAAGAGCCTCTGCCCTGCTGTTCCCGGGTCAAAGCTTGGAACCGGCAACCGACCCTCGATCTTTCAAGCAAAGGTGCCCTTCTCTGACAAACGAGCACTAACTGGCTAATGATTACAGAGACGCGGCTCCCCGGGGAGCCAGCACACCAGCCGCAGCTCAGAGACACCGAACGGCCACGGCTTTGCTGTGGGCCAGATCCTGAGCCAGCACCAAGCGGCGCAGCACAGGACAGCGGCTTAGCACCGGGCAGCTCAGGATCCATCCCTCCAGCTGCAAAAGCATCGGGAGCAGTCCCACGGTGGAAACAACAAAAAGGATATTGCTTTAAAGTGCAAGATCGCTGATGTTCCCCCTGCATGTCCCCAAACCTCCCCGGAGAGCCCTGCCAGCTCCCTGCCCTTGTTTGACCAACATGTGCTACACAGGGGGTCCGGATACGTGTTGAGCCACCGGATGCTGAGGGGGGTCTCTGAGCCTGGCAGGGACGAACGCCTTCCCACCATTAACGGCCGGACCTCGGGAGGGTTTGTCACGACTCGGTTCTCCCACCCATGCAATGGTCACTGCTGGCAGTGGGTATCTCCTCAGCTGAGAGGTCAGTGACAGAGCCCTCCAGCTCCCTCCTGCCGTACACCTCCTCCTCTGGGGAGCCCCAGTTGGGCAAGAGGAAGGAAAACGAAGTCTTTTGTTGCCACCTTCCCGCAGCTCAGTTTGCATACGGCACTGCTGGGTACGTGCTGTCCTGTCCCGGCCCCAGGCAGGAGCTTGCCCCAGGAGCTGCCCCAGGCACTGCACCTTCCGCTGCCCCCAGCTCCTAACGCCACGGGGCGGTGGGACCTGTCTCAGGGGCACTGAGCAGCCGTATCATGTCCCTTCCTTTGCATGGCTCCTGGGGAGCCAGGAGGACGGACGAGCCAGTCACACGCACAGGGTAGCGCAACCCACTCCCTGCCACCTACGACCTTTACTGACCCACTGCTGCTCGACAGCATTGGGACCAGGAGCAGGACCGGGACCGCTGTCACCTCCCGGTCCCAAGTCCCGGGGGCTGAGCCCAGGCACAGCACAGCGGTGGTGGCCGGGGTAGGGAAGGGCCAGGGGAGGAGTATGCTGCACAGGGCCAGCAAAACGCGGGGAGAGGCAGCAGATCCCCACTCATTTCCAGCGGGTCACACAGGAGGCTGCACGGCTCCCCAAGACGATGCTTGGCACCAGGCAAGACCACACCAGGGTCAGCGCTGCGAGATGCCACCCCACCTCCAACCCCTGTCCCCAGCACACATGGCCCTGTGCGGTGGACACCATCCCCGCAGGCTGTCCCCAACCCCCGTGCCTGTCCCAAACGGCACCGGGATGCAGCACAGCCCGCCCGAGCTCCTGCGCACCCACCCGGACAGCGAGCAGGGATAAAAGCCCACCCTGACCCCAGTGTGGCTGAGGGCAAAACCCACGATGCTCTTCCATGGCACCGGGAGCTGTGACACGCCAATGCCACCGCTTGCAGCTACACATGGGGGTTGGATCGCCCAGGCTGCGATGGGGGAACATCCCGGCTGGATAAATCCTTTAATCGGGCAAGCCAGGGCGCTGCAGCCCCCCAGCAGGCTGGAGCCAGTCGGCCCCGGCGAGGGGCACAGCGAGGAGCCCGGCTGGACACAGCTCTCTGGGCCCACCGGGGCTGGACACGAGTCCCAGAATTACCAGTGAGCAAACACGACAAGGGAAGCGGATCAGGAGACATCAAAGCAGGGGGGCAATGAATATTTCATGTCCTGGCCTACATACAGCCCGGCTCTCCCCGCCCTGCGCTCCCGGGGGTCCCCCGCAGCCCCTGATCACAACAAAGGGGAGTTGCAGGCAGGCGGTGCCGCCCCGCCGGACCCTCAACATCCCCGGCTGGGCCCATAGCTGCCCCGCTAGACCAGTGACAACCCCCGCCAGACCCACCGTTCACCCACCGGACCATGTGCATCCGCTGCTGGACCCACAGCTGCCCCACCGAAACCCACAGCCAGACCACCAGCATCCCTGTCGGGACCCATAACAAGCTCACTGGACTGCGGGCATCCCCCGCTGCCAGACCTAAAGCTGCCCCACCAGAGCTTGGGCATCCTCGGCTGGACCCATAGCCTCCTTGCCAAATTGCCAGCATCCCCGGTCGGACCCACAACAACCAGCTCACCCGACTGTGGGCATCC
>NW_009646501.1:2594668-2610992 GCF_000708025.1 Charadrius vociferus | reverse complement strand
CTGAGGGGGGTGTTGGGGGGGGGCTGCGTTGGTGTGTTTACCTGAAAGCCGGAGCTGGTCACAGAAAAGAGGAGTGATTTCCAGGAGGTTGGCACCCGTCTGGTTTGGGGTTTGCTTTATTAAACAGCTGGAAGGCACGGCGCGTAGCAGGGAGAAACGCTCTTTTGTCAGATGCTGCACTTGAATCTGTGCATCTCCGTCCCCAGGAGGGACACCTGGCTGTCCCAGGAGGCTGCAATCCACCTTTCCCCGTCTCTGAAGTCAGGGGGAGGCAGGCAAAACTTACGTGAGGAGGAAAAGCGGGGAAAGATGAGCCACATCTGGGGAAGCCGGGGAAGCTGTGAGGCCCTTTGGAGGCAGAGCTGGTGGGCAATGGTGGCCGTGCCCGCTGGGACATCTGCCCCGTCTGTACTATGTCACTTACCTGTGCTGTGACAAACACCCGGGGGGATTAATACACCCCCTGGTCACCCCTGCAGCCAGTGCATCCAAAACGATGCAGAGCGGAGTTCTGGCTGTTCCTGGGGTGCCCGGTCCCCAGCTGGCAGCATCACCCCGTGCGTGCAGGGCTGGGTGAGGTGTGGGTCCCCCTGAGTCCTGCCTGGGCAGGTGGGCTCACGGGGATGGTTCCAGCCGTCCCTCCCCTCATTCCTCAGCACCTTCCCCTTCCAGCGCCGGGAGGAGATGGGAAATGCCCAGCTTTCCCTGGCGCAGAGCAGTGCCAGGGCACACACACAGGCTGAGGGCTCGGCCGGGCGCCCCGACGCCTGCACGGAGCCTGTCAGGGCTGCCCAACCAGCTCAGCGGCGCTGGCAGCCCTCCGGCCTCCCCCATTAGCGATCCACTAAAGTGTTGCCTGCCACTTTGTCCTCCAGGAAGAAATGGGGTGAAGCAGTCCGCTCCTTAAACCCCCATTTAGCTGGTTTACGAGGTGCACTCTGCTGCCAGCCGGCTCCGGTGACCCATGGGCTGTAATTCCCCGGTCAGCACAGCCTCCATCGTCCCCTGCCCACCCCTCCGACCAACCCTTACAGCTGCTCAGCGGGGATTTCTGAAAACCCACATTAGTCTGAGCAAGACCTGATGCTTCAGAAACAATTTGGGAAGTTAAAAAGTTTCAGAGAACCATGTGGCAGAGTTTTTCTTTCTGTTTCCTACACCACCACCACCACCACCACCCCCCTTGCCTTGTTCTTTTGAGTTATTAAAAAAATATTTCCCATGACACTGGCGAAGGCCAGCGAATCCATGAGTCACCAGGAACAGGGAGTCACGCACACACGGATCCATCACCCCTGGCCAGCACATCGCGGTGGGGCCCTTCCCTGGGAGGAGCGGGCGGCGGGTGGGGAGTAGCAGCCCTGCTTTGGTCCTTGCCGGAGCATCAAACCGCAGCCCAGGCTGTGCTGAGGCTTTTTGGGGGTGTTAATTCATAGCCACCCCCTCCGCTATCGGGCTGGCGTGGGGATGTGTAGGGAGGGATTCTTCGACCTAATGTCTGATGTGAGATTAAGGAATTAACCGTGCGGCGTGGGGCAGCCCCGGGGTACCACCTTGCTTGCTCATACGTTAATACTTCAGACATACCGTAGGGCAAAGAGGGGGGCACGTCGATGCCTGGGGTCCCCCCACGCCTTCTCCCCGCCACCCCTGCACAGGGACGGTCCCCTCTCCCTCCGGATCCCAGGAGCACTCGCAGTCCCGGAGCAGGTGCTGCCGGAGGGGAGAGCGCCCCGGGGGAGCGGGGACCCGGCCCCAGCCCCGGGGGAGCTGGTTAGGATGACTCAGCCTCGACTGGATCCAGACCCAAATCTAAGATGCAATTATGACTTATAAATATGTGAATTTTGTTTTCCTCTTTTGCAATCAGCTCCTTTTCCATAGGCTCTCCTACAATCGTAGTTTTCATCTCCGGCGGTGCTGGCCTGTTGCTGGAAGGCAAACAGCAAATGCACTGTGCCATTTAACACACCAGACCAAGTCCATGACATAATCGCTTCTTCGAAGAAGATGCCAACGTGCAAATTTAAAATGGCAAATAGATACTCTCTAAACCCAGCCTCTTATCTTTTGGGCTCGCATTCAGGAATGTGCCCTCACAGGACTCTGACATTAAACATGCAGCACTGGCGATAATGCGATTTAAGAACATTTAAGTTTAAGCAACGCAGCACACCTCAGTGCCTTCCCGACTCAGCCGTGCAGCTCTGAGCCTGGCGGACACCCCCAGCCGCCTGCTTTCCCCTCCCTCCTGCCCCATTCCCAGTATTTATCTTTAAACAGTCTAATCCTCAATAATTTGTTTGTTGTTTGGTTGGTTTTTTTTTTTACCAACCAGGGATTTCAGCCTCTTCCCTGAAACTTATTTTCTTGTGATAATTATTTCTCTTCTTCTGTGATAATTATTGCTCTTTTAAATAGCACCAATAAAACCCACCCTGGGGAGAGGAAGAGGGGCACAGAAACTGAAAACCGGGTACTTTCCAATTAAAAAAAAAGTAGCACTGAATATTTCTGGTGCCTCAGTAATTACAGCACATCTTGAAATGATATTCTAGCAAAAAATGAAGACGTGCTCAGGTATTTCTGTGCTTTCTTGCTGACCTTTATGCATGTTTCATCAGGAAAAAGAAGAATGAGAGTTACTATGGGCAGAGCGCTGTCACACTCATGAGTAAGTACGTACGTGGCTCCTTTCCCCTCCGGGCGTGCAGATCAAACTGCTCCACGGGGCTCCTGAAATCTTCCTGCGAAGTAAGAGGGTGCTTTTTGGATCCAGTAATTGATCTGAGTCCTGACCTCTCCACCGTAGCTGTGGATTTACAACAAAACATGTATTCATCTCCAGCCAGATTTATTTTTAAGCATCCCCTTGGCAAGCGTGAATAAGTTGTATCTAATGGATTCTGTTCCTGAGGCTAGCTGCTTTTTGTCCACTGCAAATTCCAAATATATTTGCACAAATGATTACTATTAATAATGTAATGTTTGCGTTTGAGATGCTGGGCAGACGCAGAAGCAGCCACACGGCTCTTGCCCTGAGATTTTACGATCACTGAGCTTTACAGCCCTGCAAATAGTGAGTGTGCGACGGCAAAGGATCGGCACCGCCAGCCCCGTTAGGGAACCCGCAGTTACGAGCTGATTTACTAAGGGGGACTGACCAGAATAACTCCTGCAGTACGAGCCATTTGGCAATATTTCATGGTAGAAACGCTAATTCTGGCCATTCTCTCCCACACTGCGCATCAGGGCTGCAGGAGTCGAGCGGCAAACGCCAGTGTCCCGCGGGTTGTAGGATAAAAAGGGGCAACTGAGAAGAAGTCACCAGGAGGGCTTGGGACAGCTCCGGACCCATCGTGTCCCTCAGTGTGGTGACAATCTGCTGCGCAAAATAGGCCCTTAACCCCAGCAACGGAGGCGGCGCCAGCCAGGAAGTGTCACTGCAAAATTCCCTGGGGGAAAGGACCGTGGGGAAACCACTGACGGGGTGACGCGCGAATGTTTGATAAGGAGGCACCGAGTCCAACAGCTGTGGAGGGAAATCATCTGCACGCTCAACAGAGGCACAGCATTTCCCGTCAGGTTTCTGACTGATAAAATACGACGTTTCGATCCGATCTGAATTAGGTATCTTGGAATAGGTCATTTGGGCAAAAATCCAACACTTTCTGTTTCATGCCTCAGCTCAGCAGAAAAGCCACACGCAAAACGTTAGCGTTTTTGGCCAGGCTTAGTATCAGTAGAAAAGAGCAGTGCAGAAAAGCCCACGGAAACTCGTCTGGATGAGGTTTATAGCCCTCGCCGCGGCTTGCTTTGCTAACCGAGCAGCTGAGGGATGGCTGGCTAGTGCAAAGCTCTGGTAGCCACATCCAGGTGCCGCTGCCCCCGGGGGCTGTGGGGTTCCCTGGGTGGCAGAGGAGTCCCAGGCAGTCTCCCTGCCGGCACCCCGCCGCGCACCAGCCCGCAAGCGGCAGCAGCCTGCGCCAAGCAGAGCCGCAGCAGACACAGGGGTGTTTCCCCTTAATCATCCAGCCTTGGTCCTTCCAGCGAGGGACGGATGGGCGAAGGAGGCCAAAGTCTGACTCTGAAAAATTTAAACCATATGACGTTTGGACCCGTGCTCGGTTTATGTCAGCGAAGTAAGGGGGGGAGGCAGGGAGCAGAAATGGTTGCAGCTTCTCCCCTTCTCTCCAAAACTGCTGCCCCTGCGATTCCCTTCACCGCAGAGGGCTGGCGCTTGGGGACGTCTGCTTCAGCCACCCAAAGGAGCCGCCGCAGCATGACAAGTAGCTGCTCCGTGGGGACCACAGCCATGAGGACCCTCTCCTGCGCAGACCCCAGCAGCCCTGGTCCAGCCGTTCGACTACGGCGTGGGTCCACCCCACACGTGCCGATGAGGAAGAGCTGTCCTCGGGGAACCGGAGGGATGCGACCCCACAAGCTCCATCACGGCTCCTGCCCGCGCTGCCGGAGCGGAGGCACAAAGAACAGCAGGAAGCGTCTGGAGCCGGTTCCGTGAGTGGAGGGAGCGGCTTTGCCCTGCGAGAGTTCGCCAGTGCCTGCCATACTCCGGACTTTGGCTTTTGGCAGGGTGAATTTGCAAACTTGGGATGGCTTTTGCAGAAGCAGCAGCCAAAGGGAAGGCAGCAGGAACCGCCTATGAGACGTCTCAGGCCAGCGCTGATGCCTTCTGCGGCCCATGAACTGGGACTGGCTGAACTTGACGCTTGTAGGGGCGGCACACGAGAGGCTCGGACAGCCCTCTGGCAGGAAACAAGGGGACAGTCCAGAGCGCAGGTTTCACAAATCAGGAATGCTGCATTTAGCATGTAAATAGGAATTCCAGTAGAGCATGGTAGGAGGGACACAGCTCCTTGCCTAGAACTGAAGATAGGAAGAAGCCAGAGCCCTTCAACCCCCTCCACCCACAGCATCCCCCATTTGGGAGCCGAGCTCTTCGACAAGAGACATCAGCCAGGCAACAGATGCTTTTAAAAAGCAAAGCAGATGTGATCCAAAGCAGGTTTACCTTGTACCTACCAGCCAAAAAGGCTGGACCCGAGCCACGGAGGAACCTGTCAGCCTCTCTGCTCTCTGCTCCAGCCACTGGCTCTGCGTTGCTGCGGTCCTCGGTGGGACGGCGTTTTCCCGCTGCGTGGCTGCTCACGCCTCCAGCAAAGCAGGGTGCAAGGAGCATCAGAGCCACACCGGGACCTCCAGGCACTGAATGAAACCAGAGAAGCTGGGAGCAGGGAAGCGAGCACCGCGAGAGGTTTGGGATTGCACAAGACAAAATCCGCGTGTGCCTGGCGAGGAGCAGGATCGGAACGGGTGGTGTGAAGCACACACAGCACCGTAGTGCTCACTTATCGCAAGAGCTTGGAAGTGTAATATTTAAGCATTTTAACTCCGCATGGCTCAGGTACAGGCTGATGTGCGTGGCACAGCTTCCCGGGTACAGCTGGGGCTCCCAAGGAGGGTCACTGTCCTTCCCCAGCAGTTACATCTGCTGGTTGAAAAAATTCATCAGAAAGATGCTGATGGGGCTGATTACAAGGGGACACCTTTCTCCATCCTGGACGCTTCTCCACGTGTTCTTTCTTTGTATCAGTCCCTGTAACGGCAGGTGATACCCACTGTCTGTCATTGCCAGGTAAAATTTGGCTGCAAGGACAGAAGAATCGCAGTGGACATGAGTCTACAGGATGGAAGCAACAAGAGGGGGCATGGGGGTGAATTACCGTGACAGAAAAGGCACAAATTGGGAAGACTCAACATGAAACGGGAAAATCAACTGAATTTCAAGGGAGAGGCAGGAAGCCGAGTTCATTGCCCTACAATTGCCAGCCCCAACCAAGAGACGTTTAGAACAGCTACTGCATGCTGGCCCGGGTACCAAAAGCCAGAAAAAAACCCCACAAACAACCGCTGAAAAGCCACAAACTGCCAGAGGAGAAGAGCAGGACCTTGGACCTGCAGTAACTGCCAATTTAAGAAGAAATGCAAACATTGATTACAGCCCATGTCTTGCCAGAGAGAAAGGGAATGCTCCCCAACCAAATCATCCCTTCTGGTTGGATGAGGACGAGGAGGAGGTTCGGACCCCTTCCCGGTGCCAAGCTGGCAATCAACCTAATCACCAAACAAGCAGCCATGCTCTGTACTCCAGCGCTCTCCATTCATCACCCCATTTTCTCGCTGCAGTCAGTCTCTGATGCTTCATGAGATTAATAAACAAACAACGAAATCGATACAGTCATCTCGATCCCTGCAGGCCACAGGCTGTGCACAACATAACTTCTGCCTGAAAGAAGTATGAGTGTGTAAGAGAGGCTCCCAAGAGAGAAGTCCAGCACCCCAGCTCTCGGCTGTCCAAAAATTAACACACACACACACACACAGGGGAACAGTTCAGCAGTGCCCTGGGAAACGGAGATACCACGCAGGTCCTCCCCTCCTACGGCTTCCTTATTTTCTCCTGGAGCATCATCAGATCCAGCCTTGACCCTCCCTGAAATCCACGCACCAAAGGAACATTTTCACATTCTTCGTGGCAGGCTGGGAAACAATCTTAGCTTATTGACTTGACAAGGGGGCTGCTCTGCAAACATCAGTCCTCTTTGAAGATGGCCTCGGGCTTCACAGTTCCCGTCAGTAGGGAACCTCACCAGAATCTCTCTGAAGCAGAGAAGCGTGTGTATGAGAATGAAAGTAAATTAGGTCTGAACAAGATTAACAGGGATTTAATTGAACTATGTGAACTGGAACTCCAGTCACGAGCTACTTATTAGACAGTCTCAAGGGATTGTGCTGCTTGCACTGGAGGAGCACAAGGATGCATTGTGAGCGTGGGACAGCTCAAGGGGACAGCGATGGCCACAGCTCTCTAGATGAGCGTGGCCAGAGAGGCAGAGCTGCTTAAACACGATCAAAAACGAAGCAAGGAATTCTCAACTCCCAGCCATGTTTCTTCAGAGCTGCGGCTCAGCCTGTTGAAGGAAAGGAACTTCGTAACAAATGTTAGCAGAGGAAACCCAGCTCCGAGCCCAGCTCCTGGGCTTTGGGTGGCAGAGCAGGGTGCTGCTCGCCAAGGTGCTGGCTGCTCTCTGGAGACAGACCTTTGAAAACCTCCCCTTCAATAAAAGTGACTTAATGAGGTCTCCAGCTCCCTTTGGGATGTTAATTACAAAACAGCCTGGAGAAAAGTGCTTGGGAATTAAAGGAGTCACCACACTAGTCCTTCTCTCATTTTGGTTTTCTCGTGAGGGAACCAGCAGACGCTTGCCAGAGCTTGGCTACCACGCCAGTTTTAGCAGAGAGAGCCACCAGGCAGCTCCACGCTCCAGCCATGTAAACCTGAGCTGCAATCACACACCGAGGGGCTACTGAAAATCCCTATTATCAGCCCACTGAATCCCCATCTAATCCCCTGCTCGTATTATTAACAACTGATGCCTTCATTATTGCTACCTTCATGGGGGCTCTTGGAGCCAAAATCTCTCATGAGAGGCAAATTAATTTAGTCATTGCACCGTTTCCTCCTTCCTTCCAGGAAGGTGAAGCTGAACTGGGAGATAGTTTGCTACTTCCAAGTCAAACACAGATATACACATGCCTGACCGTATTAACTAGCCAATTTCTCACAGATTAAAGGATCTGAAAGGCTTTCCTTTAATGGATCATTTTTATGAATAGGTTATTTATGTCCTTGTGTTCCTATGGTCTGAGTTCTGGCAGCTTTCACAATGAATGCATGGAAAGAGGCAGCACAACTTTAAAGAGATTTCTTTTTATACAAAAAGATTCCGATTATATTTATTACACATTTAAAGAAAAATGAAAATACATGGGATATTGGTAATCTTTAAAAACATATTGTAAGTTCAGCTAACAAGAGCATTCAAATAGGTAACAAGCTGTTAGGAACAGACTTGGAAATTTATCTTAATCCCTCTTCCCCCCAGCAAAACCAACCCCAATAGCCAGGATTTCTACTTAGCAATGAGTAAGCACGCCTGCAAACAGCTATGTGTAGATGTTGATGTAGCAGCCTGCTGTTTCAGGTAATAACCACGCAGTGCTCATTCCTAACTGTTTCTCAGCTGTAGAAGCACTTCTATATTTTGGGTAACGTGTGTGCTACTCTTTCCATAGTTGCAATTCCATTAAAGCATTAACACCCTCGTCCCCCTCGCCCCCCTTTAGGTAACCTGCAGAAAGCTAGAGTTGTTAGATAAAACTACCACCATCCTCATTTATTAAAATGGAAGACGTGCTCTGCAGTACCTGTCCAGGGCAGTAGCTATGCTTTTCTTTCCCCTGCAGATCACACACAGGAACACAGGTCCGTAATGGAAACTCACAGTACAATATTGTTCTTTGTTATTTGCGTGGGAAATTTTTGTAATGTTTCTTTGTACTGAGAACTCAAAGCAACTTTAGAGTGCTTGTGTCTCCCATGCTTTGTTCCGTCCTCCTAGTATTGCCTTTATGTAGCTCAAAAAAAAAGAAGAAAAAGAAAATGCTGAATTCAAAGCAGAAATCTAAACTGGATTTTAAGCAGTGCAACTTGGTGTCAGCATTCTGGTTAAGAGCAGCAGAAAGCCTGGAGCAGGGAAGCGGTGAGAGGTTAGAATCAAACAGGTACTGGGATCCATCTGACACCTGCCAAAAGCTGGAGTGAGCAGAGAACGTGGCTGTTCTCCACACTGATGGTTCCTGTAAATGTGCTGTTGAACTCCTGTTAGAGAACACGCAGCACAACCCTGCTACTGTACCTGGACTCACTGGGCGTTTGTGAATTGAATATGGGAGTCTATGTATGCAAAAGGATCGCAGACTTGCAGCCCTGCCAGAGAACCCTTTCCTTCAAAGCCGCTCTGAACCCTGGGTGCGCCTAAAAGAGCAGGTTCTCCTCCCATTGACTCATTCGTGATCAAACAAACCAAGATGTGAGCTGGCATCAGGAAGCTCAAGCTGCCCTAGAGAGACTCCGTGGCTACGTCACCGCCTATCTCTTTCCAGTCCTGTCTAGCCATATTTAAATCTAATACGAGATTGTCCCTGGGCCTGGAGAACCAGAGCCTGAAGGAACATAGTGTGTATGTCTCTTGCCATATAGTCATGCTACACAGCCAGCTTGCCTTCCCTTGGATCTTAAAATACCACATCTCCTCAGGCTGAGATCGTATTTAACTTCAGGAAGAATTCAGCAAGAGGAGACTACAGCAGGTAAGGCCGGGAGGGAGTCTGCAAACGCAACAATCCTCAGCCGTGTTGAACTGGAGCACGCGGTTAGGACTCAGCTAGCTGACAGGAGGGTTTGTCACAAGTACAGCTTGGCAGTGCTGTGTGATACACGACCAATGCAGCACTGTGAAGACTCCCACCTCGGAGCAGTTTTCTCCAATATGCAGTACCTGGTCTTCCCAAGTCTCCAAGAACACCCCATTTAGCACAGGCATTAAATTCTGCACCTTCCAGAACCAAATTGTTCCCCGATCCTTGCAGTCACTGCAGTCGCCACCACAGCCTCAACGCCCTGAGATGTACCTGCTTTCAAGGGCGGGAACAGAAAGCAAAAGCGCATGGGTGGGGAATAAGAAAGAGGCAGCGACGCTGGGGAAATGAAAGCTTTCATCTACAGCAGTCTGGAATCCAATGAGTTATTACCTAAAGAATTAAAGAATATGACAAAGACATTATTATTAAGCCATAAAATGCAGCTATGTATTTCAGACTAGATGACAACAGAGATGAATAAAAAGCTGTGTAGTGTGGTGTCCTTGATCCATTTGATCCCTCTGTCTTCAAAAAATACAACACAAACCGGTATCCAAAGTAGCAAACCCATGCTCCACCTTCCACAGGGACTTTACTACAAATCCTAGCCAGCACGGAGGAGCCAGAGCAGGCCTCTGTACCCACAAGAAATGACAGAAGTCACTTTAATGGTGACTGACACATTAATCATGTCAAACAAAGTCCTGGATATGCAAAGTCCTCTTTGTTTGTACGAAATCTATGGCAGAACCCTGCCCCTTCCACTCTTATAAGTACCTTCTCCCTTGTCCCTGAAAGGTAAAGCATGGCAATGCCAGAAAACCATTTAATGTAGTTAGTTGCCTTTGATGTCATCTCCGAGGAAGCATGATTATAAATGATTATTTTGTCTTTTGAGGCTCATCCGTCATGGCTTTATCGTTTCTTTTTGGTTTCCTTCTTGGGTTTCTTGCTGATCTGTGGAGCAGTTGCCTTTGGCTTCTTCACTGTCTCCGAATTCTTAGGCTCAAAACTGTCCGAGTCCTACAAGAATCAATTAAGAAACAGTCAGTAACCTTTTCTTACAATTTGCTGACAGCTCACTTTGGGAATCTGCGTATAAGCCAAAGGAAGCAAATGCTGGGTATCTCTGTTGGAACACATCTATATCAAACTGAGACCACATTTAATGAGACTTGAGCAGCACCATCTCTGCTTCTTCTGCATGTGCTTTTTGATGAGTGTGAGTTTATGCAGAGAAACAGCTTGTTACCAGAGAAGCCGTTAGAAGCTTAAGTGTCTAAAACAGGCTTTGGAGAAGAAAAACAAAACCAACTTTAAAGGCAAGAAGAAAATCAACACTAAATGAAAACTATTCAAATTAGGAAAAGGAGAAGATACCATATAATCACCAGTGTGTGTGGAAATATTCAGCAGGTATTTCTACCAAATGTTAATCATTATCATGTGAAAGACAAAAAATATTCCCCAAAACAGTAGTAAGAACATGAAGTTCAGAGCCTCTAAATCAAGCCCAAAATCCAGGGAGGGAATTGCAAGCAAAGTTTTCTTCACCTGGACTAACAAGGAATGCTTAGATATCCCGCTTGTTTCCTTCAGGGGAGATGACAGATAATATTTCAGCCATGGGAAATAAAGTCTATTTATCTCGTAAAAACACCAGGGAACAGCGCCAGTCTCATCTGAGAAAGCACACACATGCAGATTGCCTCCTTTCATTAAATGCATTTCAGTATAAATATTGCTTTAGCATCTTGGTTTCTATCAGAGCGTGCCAACTGGAAAAGGACACACAAAAAATGGCTGAGCAAGACGTGCTAGTTTCGAGCTTCCAAGACAGTGTTCCAGATAATGGAGGGGGAGGCAAGCATCTGACAGTATCCTTTTAATCAAGGAGCGTGGTTCAAACGTCTCTCAAGTTACTGGGCTATTACAGTTCACATCTGTGTGGCTTTCCAAGGAAGGAGACTTGGCTGCCTTTCCAAAGGCTGTAATCGGCGCATGGGGAGCTGGCAGGCTCTGGAGAAATGGAGCAACATGCAGTTATTACTCAGGGATGCAGTGTGCTGCTGCCGTCAAGTGAACACTGCTGCCTTCTAATGTTCAAACCAAGGTAGACTTCAAAGCCTGAAGCCTCCAAGACAGAGAAGCTTCTCAATATCCTACCCAGACTCAAGCACCATTCCCAAGATCTGGAAGGGTAGCCTCTGGTGTTTACGGTCTTGTAAACTAGTCATATGGACAGTAAATCAAGAGGATAGTATACATATGGAGAAAATAAAAAGTAGGGCATGCAAACATCAAAGCATGCTTGCAAACTTAAACGGCAACAGGTCCTTGAGTTTTATCCTTTTAACTGGGGGCCTGGTCTTCAGTTTCCCACTTCAAACTAAAGCTCTCGCTCTTTTCAGCTTTCAAGAATCAGGCTACTCAAAAATTTATCAGGGGAAACCATGGACTCTGACAGATGGGTGCTGGTGGCTGCAGAATAACGGTGCAAGACTTGCAATGCTACTGCATTGTGACCGGCAGCCACTTGCTTCATCTACCTGCTGGGAGCTGCAGATCCTGTGGCAGGACCAGCAGGAGGGAGCATGCACCCATGCCGGGGCAGTGTCACCCATCCAGTACATCAACACAACTTCACATCACATCAATAGTTAAAGGTGAAAGAGCTGGGTCATGAACTGTATCCTTCACACTGTACCTCACTCTCAGCCACTCCCTTCCCCAGATAGTCTGAAAATTTCTATGCTTCCTCTGCACAAGATGGAGAAAATGTGGCAATAAAGAAAGCCTGAAAAGAAAACTTCCCATGCTGAGTCGTGACTGGAAATACACCATACACATTTAGACAGAATCTGTACCAAACCACCAAACTTGCAGCCTGATCACCAACACTGAAATACGTCCCCAGCACCACAGATGTCACCAAGCACATGGAGTTCTTTTATCAGAAAAGCCAGGTAGATGCAGGTCATCCCACTGCGGCCCAGTCTAGAGGAATCAGAGTCCTGTAGCTCACCTCAACCTTTCACTTTAACCTTCTCTTGTAGTAACTGCACCAAAGGACCCCCCACTTACCTGCGCATGATTGGGTATCAGGAATGAAAACTGCCTTCCTCGCATTAGAATATACTAGAAATGTCACCTGTATCTTGTTGCCAGAAGTCCCACACAAACTAGAAGCCAGAGTCATTCCCTGAAAGGCAGGTCCTGCAAAGGGGACATCCTGCCTGGCAATTCATAAAGCCAATCAGCAGAAGGATAACAATACGGGGTTGGGACTAAAGCCTTCTTGTGTGCAGTCAGGAACAGCATGTACATTTAGCACACCTTGCCAGTGCTTCAGGTCACTTTTTTCACTGACATTCAGAGAGACCCTGGCTCAGGTATTTGCTCCTGACTTTCCAATCTGGGGGTAAATAAAAAGACAAAAGCGGGAGTTGGGAAAGCTAGAAGGAAGGAAACAGAATGAACAATGAAACTGTTATCAATCTCAGGGGCAGACCACTGTGTCTCCATTAGCTACTCAAAGTTCCCTCCCACCCTGTTTTCTCTGACTCTGCCCATCTATGTCAATATTAAAGAGCACTACTTACTGCCTTATGAGACTTTGAAACTGGCAGGATTATGGCTAGCACACAGATGAGCTGGAAAATGGCTCCAAAGAAGAGTCCGTAGCGTAACACATTCTCCATGAATGTGGGCTCAGGGATTTCAGGTGGGGAGAAATCCAACTCAGCAGCCATCGTGAGCGCACCCTCCTTCTCCTCTAATGCTCTCAAGAAGACTGGTTACTACAAGGGGGAAAAAAAAAGAGGAATTATTTGCAACGTGCTTTCTGGCATTCACTTTCCATTATAAAAAAATTACAGATTACCTCATGCAGGTTTTTTTAAGACACCCTTGATCTACAGACCCCATAAAAAAGAGAGAAATGAAATTTGCATTTTATTTGGATCCTTGTCGTATACCACCTGCCTAAGAAAATAGTCCTCAAATGCTAGTATTAGTCCATTTGCACGTGAGGGCAAGACAAAATATGAACAATATTCATGAAACAATAAGGGAAAAGCTTAATAAGCAAGAATATACTTCTCCCTGAAGTTGATCATGCATGCCAGGTGACTATTATTAATTTTTACTTACATTGTGTATGTGGTCACAGCCTTGTTGTTTTGGATGGTGTAGAAAACCAACTCCTACTTAAATAAACCACACAGAAGGCAGATCTGTTGAAGACAGAGGAATGAGTTACGCGTTTAAAGTTAAGCATGGCTTTAGTGGCCTGTTACACTAAGCCCTGTATACCTTGTGACAGTCACACAAGTAGTTTGTGGCAGAGTTGAATATTGATCTCCTGGGTCCCAAGCTAGTTTCTCAGCCACGAGACCATCCTTTCTTCCTTCCTTTATCTTTTACTAATGGAGTTGTCAATTCATTCTATGAATGACTAATGGCTTTCTACAATAACGGAGAACTCTCCTGCCAGAATTACTGGAGTATGCCACAGGAACTCCCAAAAGGGCAATTCAATTAGTCTGAGATGCCATCAGAACTCAGTTGTGATTACTGTCTTACTCAGTTATCCTGACCTGTATGATCTCAGTATGTACTTATTGAATCAGCATTACTTATTGATACTTACAATTCTATGTATTACTAAAGCTTGGGTTTGAGATTGTGCTGCATGCATGTTTCATGAATGGTAGTAATCCACTTCCTAGAAATTATCTCCAAAGCTGTCTCTGTATTTCTCAGGCTAGGAGGAGATTTCTACAACCTGCAGATGTGACCCAGTTCAGAAAGATGGTAAACTCAGAGTATAATTTGAGTACAGTTATAGCTGATAAATTTGAGAATCAATCAACAACTCAATGCCGTTGCATAAGAGGCAAATGTAATTTGAGGGCATAGTAAAAGGAGTGGTATATAAATTAAATAAATAATTATTTTGTTTTAATTCAGCTAGAATACGGGATCTTATTTTGAATTTTAAAAGAAAGGAAAAAATTCCCAACTGCATAGATCACCAGTCACTGGAATAGATAGACTGTGGAATCCCTGTTACTGGTGATTCAGAAGAGCAGATCAGATAAGCATTTGCCTGGGATGGGCTGTGAGTATATATGTAATCCTGCCTTTGAATCAGGAGATATGATTAGGTGACCTTTCATGGTCCCTTCCAGGTTTGTACTTCAGTGAAAGAAAATTTTTCAAATTTTGATTAAAATTCAATAAGCAAGGGATGCATGGGACCTGTACGTGAAGCCAGAATACACGCTGGGCCACTCAGGCTCATCCCTAACTGGTTTTAACTTTTAAAATGCCCTCTCCCCCAGACCACTAAGGCAGCAGTTCCCAAGCAAGAAACAGAATCATGAGAAACTTTACCCCTGAGTTGCATTTTATCTCGACTTTATTTATTGGGTTATCTTTTGAAAATGTTATTCTTGCCCACCCACTTCCTCAAACAGAGCAGGAAGTGATGTTGCTTCATTACTCACCCAGAGTTTTCTCAGGACAAACTCCTACTGATAATCCTGATTCATACACCTGAAACACAACACACAAAAATAAGCCAGAAAAGGAAACGGATACAATGAAAACAAAAAAATCTCCAGACTCATCTTTCACAAGCCTCCCCTCCTTTCCCCTTTTTCTGTTTCACCTCCCTTGAGGGTATTAATAATTTTCTAACAAATCCCAGGTGACATGACCAGCATCAACAGCTCTCACACAGGCTGGTAGCAGCTGCCGCTACCATTTTAAGCACTACCCCATGAAATATGCTCAGAGAAGACCTGACAGCATGCTCCAACTAGTCATAGTAGCGTGTCCTTGCTTGCACAGTAGCCACAGCAGGCAACCCACATTTGGACTATTAGTTTTCCTGATACCAGTGGAGCTGAACCAGTACTAGCAAAATACTTCCCTGTTTTTTAAAAAAAGCCTCCTGTGTTTAACATAAGGCCCAAACCTCCACACACACAGAGGCTAAACCTAACACAAATAATCAGGCCAAAGTTGAACACTGGGGAACATGGGCTCATTGTCATGCACGTTGCCTTCTGCACTGAAAGCAAAAATTACAAAGTTAGTTTTCTCACCAGGAGCACTACCTCCTTACACTCTGCCTTGCAGCTAATCCAGCAGGTCCCTGTATGATAATGGAGTCTTCTCCCCTGTTCCCAAGCAGCTAACAGTTTCACCACCTCTTCCTTGGCTAACATTTCTTATTCTCCACAAGTTATCAACCATCTTTTGCCTCAGACCACCTCACCTATTAATATGGCTACATTTAAAGTAATTGTTCTTAAATCGCATTTAAAGACTGGTACCCTATTTCATACCCTGAGAGGAAGCTTCCCTCATCCAGTTTACTCTTTTGGTCTAACAGTAGCTACCACCTCTCTTACAAGCCTGACCATCTCACTGGAACATAACAGCTGAAACAGGTCACAAACACTTGTACTGCATTACAGCAATTGATTTTGACTATCTGTTTAAAAATATTCAGTCTTGAGTCTATTAGGGTTTCACAGCAAGCTAGCTACCCCCCCACAAAAGGACGTGGCCCTGTAGCAAAGCCAGAGCTGTACCACAGAACAAGCGAGGGGCTACGCGGGGCTGCAGGCTCACACTTTTGCTCAGTGCCACCGCTGGAAGATGATGTGGCTGTCCCCCTGGGTACAAGATCAGGCTCCATGATCAATAATCATGTGTTTTCAGGATCAGGGCCACTAACTAGCCATCTCAATAGATCTAGGACAGCCTCAAATCTTTCTTTTTGCTGTCCTGTGTTTCCCAGCTGGCATCAAGACCTAGCACTATATCATTAGCATAGGACAAACCCCCAGGACCACTTCAAGTAATATATATGTTTCCTCTTGGGGTAGAAATAGAGAGCAACAGCATTGGTGCAGAAAATGAAAGCTTCTGACAAAGGATGAGGCAAAAAAAGCTGGCGCTGGATTTCTGAAATGACTTAGTAGGTGCTGGGATGGCGACTGGCCAATTCATGTTGGCTTCAGCA
>NW_009646501.1:2566176-2594123 GCF_000708025.1 Charadrius vociferus | reverse complement strand
TGGATCCCCACGGCCAGGCCCAGGTCGGCCCCTCTGGCAGCGGAGCACCCCGGGCCATTACACCTCAGGGTTAACGTACTCACCCCCTACATCAGTGTGAGCATTTTAATCACTGCCATCAATAGCGTGGCCTTTCAGTTTCTCTTTATCTGTGAGGTTTTGGTCTGCTCCCTTGAAGTGCTCTGGTAGCAACAATTAAGATGTACAGTTCTGACTTTGCTCTTGTTGGGGATATTTTTTTTAAATTTTTAATGTCCCGGTTCAGTATCCAGCTCCGAAATGGAGATGTCTCGATAAGATCACCTACAAAGAGAAAAATGACTGTGCTCTGTTTTGCTTCTTTGTGGTATTTAAAGAATCCGATTTGTTTTGCCCTTTTCCTAACCCTAAAATATCAGTAATACCAGGTTAGTTTTGCTGCAGAGCTTTATTATCAGAGCGCCTAAGTACTTTGGGGCAAACCTAATCGGTTACTTATCTACTGAGGGAGTAAGGTATGGCATTTGTAATAAAAGGATTTTCTAGGCTGTTACCAAGCATTTGAATTAAATGGGTATTAATGAAAACAATTGCAAAGGTTTTGAGCAATTGGATTAAAAACCTTTCATCTTTTTTACTGTAGAAGACTTTACAGACAATTGGAGAATGTGTACGGCTGTGAGTTGCAGAGGCCGGAGACACTTGTACAAAGAAACTCTTCTAGCATAAAAATCCTAAGAAAAAAAGGACTCTCTAAATAATTACCAGAGCTTCCACTGCCCCTGGTGAGTGGCTGTACTGGCTAAGGGATAAACCCAGAGCTCAGGAAAGGGAGTAAATTCTGCCCTTTCAGCTCCCAAACACTATTTAGGACACAAAAACACTGAGGAGGGAGAAATAATTCCATGAAAGTGAATGTCAGGAGAGATCCTATCAGCATGGATTAAACGGCCAGATTAAATGCTTCCCAGTACAACCAGTACACTGAATTTTGTGGGGCTGCTGTCCATACACACCTTCCCATGGGCTCTGATCCTCGCAGCTTCACGTTTGCAGGAGAAAGGGGAAATACACACTTAGATTGCACCAATACTGTAAGATTTCATCCTTTCTTCCCCTCTCCCCCAACAGAAATGGCACTACTTATTCTAAGCAGAAATAGGCAGGTGGGGAACGCCAGTCTGTCCCCCCTGCCCCGAGACTTTCAAACACTTTGGCAGCAAAGCCAGGTTCTGCAGAGGAGACACTCCGCCTTTGAACTGCAAGCAGGTGGTGCCATTAGCCCGCGTTGGCTGTGTGCCTTTCACCAGCACCACACTGACCCATTCGTTTCAGCTGACTGTGAAATGATAAAAAGGGAAGCTATTTATTAAAAAAAAAAGGAAGACTTTTCCAAAGCCTACGAGATGTGAGTGGGTTTCAAAGCTAAAATAGATTCAACAAGCGGAAATGGCAATTTTGTCAGCACCCAATTCAAAGTAGAGACAGAGCTCAGGCATGAAGTGTTTCTCCAAATCCAAATCATCCTTAGATTTTTTGAGTCCTTTCTACATTTCTTCTTTGGATTGCATTGCAGTAGTTCCTGCATGTCTTTGCAGTGAGATCTATTTATTATCATGCACTGCATGTTCACCATATCCTTATGCACCAAGGTCTTCTCATCCTCAGGTTGCATATTATTATTCAGCCAGGAAAAAATTAGTAACAACTGCCTTCATTTTTCAGCCCTTACTGGAAACGTGACCTTCCTCACTCCCTCTCCATAAACTACATTTTACTTTCTCAATACCAGTAACACATCTCACTCACATCTCACTCAAATTCTGTTTTTTATCAGAAGCTTTCAAAGCATTTTTCCAAGGTGAGCAGCAATAGCAGTGTTTGGATTCTGATGGGAAACCAAGTCACAGAAAATATGTACACCAACACCCAGCCTGCTCTGATGGGAAGGGGGGGTCACTGAGGTAGACACTAGAGCTCTCTGTGCAGAGGGTGAGCATTCACAGACCCTTTTTCTACACTGCCTCTCCATCCCAGAGTATGAAGATCTCCGTGCTTCCAAAAATTGGGAGTTGGGTCCTCAAGTGGGGCACTGGCACCTAAGAATCAGCAGCTGAAGGACCTTTGTGAGCCTGTTTGCTGCGAGTCAGTGACAGGGTTAGGACTGAAGCCTTGTTCATTGATTCTGGCTGTAACGTGCTGTGTAACCTTCCAGCCAAGGCTCCTTTCCAAACTGAAATAACAGCAGCAAGACCAAAGACAAACTCCTTAATTACTGAGATTCACTGCTGGCACCTGAGCTCTGTCTGCTGAGGCTGGAAGAGGAAGGAGATGGTATTTAGAGAGCCAGAAATTCAGGAACCAGTAACTCTCAAACCTACAGCTGAGTGTAATCTGCTGACATCTGGCTGAAACTCTTGGCAGTTCACTTGGGCAATGCTGAAATGCTCCAGCAGCTCTGCTAGGAAATAAACAGACCCAGACAGGTACAGGCTCTATAAGTGGATCTCACCCGCAGAGCTCATCAGGCTTCCTGACAGATACACATCTCACAGGCTGGTGCCATTTGTTCTATTGTAGTCTCAGTGATACGTTAATGTTTGAAGATTAAGTAGGCTTTTCAAGCAGGTTTTTAACACTGTGAGACAGTCCTTTCTGATAGCACTTCTTGCACATTTTGAATTACTGATTTATTTTGTCTATTTTTAATCTGATCCCTTGTTTCAGACTCATTCTCATAGTGCAAACTGTGTTCTCATCCAGAGGAACTCCTTCCTTGAGATTATTTTGATAAAAGTTTATATTCAGCTTCCTACCAATCTGAATTCCTCAAGGGAAAATTCTCCCCTGGAAATCTATTGATGTTCAAAGGACTGAGTCTGGAGGATCTGAAGATCCAAATACCAGCACTTGTTTTCTCCACCTTGGAAGGACAAAGTCTCATATAATTTCCTAATGGCCAGTCTCACCACACCTGCTGGGTTTAAGTTTTGGGTCCTCTGCTTCTTCCTTAGAAGAAACTGGCAGCACAGGCCAAATCTTGTCTTTCTCATCTCATTTTTCTTTGCTTGCCTTCCACAGAAATGATTGCATTTTTGCAAAGAACTTAGGAATGAAAAATACTGTGTACACACCACTAATGAACAATGTAATTCAATGATTGATGATCAATTTATTTATAATGTGCCTTAGTTCTGCCACTTGGGATAAGAAATTTGAACCAAAATGTGCCCTCTAAGATGGCAAACCTAGGCAAAAAATATAACTTCTAATCTTAGGCAGTTCTGTTTAATTTACTGTTTGGGCATTTGCGATAAGTTAGTCACCACCACATCTTGCAAGTAAAAGAAAACCAGAGAGAACAGTTGTGCGGCGCTCTCTCAGGAGTGGTAGGGATTGGAGAAGCTGGGGACCAACAGCCACCCTCTTGTGCCATTTTGGAGAAGTGCAGAAAATCTTTCGATAGCTGAGAAAATGGAATGGTTTTTTTGGCATTTGATGAGTTACTTCTTACTGTCATTAGTTCCAACCTCACAAGGTGAGCAGCACCATTTCACATTCTGCTCAGCCTATCTGAAGCTGTAAGTTGCTCACCTGGAAAAGACAGGGGCAATTTTTTAAAGCATGGCATGGAGACCGGAGGAGGTAAAGCCAAGAGGAAATCAATATCTGGGAAATTGCTGCAGGATCCTAACACTGTGTCCTTTGTCAGTGACGGACTGGCACTGAAATAAAACTAGCTGGGGTGTGCTTCACCCAAGTACCCTTGGGAGCTCAGGTCTGCATGGATGTGACTCCGAAACCCAGCAGTTCCAGCTGCAGAAGGTACCTGTGACAGCTCGTACCTGGCCATAGGCTCCATCGGGCTTGCACTGGTGTGGTCTTGGGTTTAGAGCACAAATCGACAGTTACCCACTGTGCACTGCTAATCTGAAGAGATGATCTGTGGGAGGTAATTTGAGTGTTCCATACCTGTTTTGGGAGCCAGCGGATGCTGACAACACTAGCCGCAGTAGGGAGGAAAGGTGGGGAGAAATGGGGGTGGTTCTAGGGACAAATCAAGAGATATTCTAAAGAGAAAAAGCTGTTCATTTTGCAAAACAAGTTTATCATCTGTTGTGACAAATTATTACTGATACTACCCCTAAAATGAAGTTCCCATGAGGAATGCTGTCACACAACTAGTACATTTAGACTTTGGATGCCACTGATACGCACAGAGTGGCTCTCAGGGCTGTGAGGAGTACAGAACTGCAGCCAGAGCCACCCTCCTGCGCCTGCAGGGGGTACCAGCTCTACCTGTCTGACTACCCTACTGAAAAAATGACCCCGAGAACAAAGACCACAGTTGCCAGCTCAAATATACAGTGCAACACAAATGGATGCAAAACTGGCTCCAAACAGCACTGGATCCTATCACAGTCTGTAGCATCTTCATCCAGAGCCGTTAGCAGCCAGAGCACCCATTGTGGGACTCAAGCCGCGGCTGAACTGCTGGCAGCAGTGGAGATCAGAGCCATTTCTGCTGCAGCAGAAGTAGCCTCAATAGCCAGAGGGAGAGCTCAAGGAGTCTGGTGGAGGAGCTCCACAAATAACCCTTCTGGGCCCTGGTAAGATACAAAGGTTTTGACTAAAGCTAGGACGGGAGATCCCAGGGACAGAAAAGCAGCTCTATTTATGCTATTTCAGAACTCCTAAGCTGTATACACCCAACAGAGCCTGGAGGGTTTTTAGAAATTGCTGCTGCCTCCAGCTGGGTCCAGCTGTACATGACAGGAACCCAATCCAGGCAGTGCAGGGAAACCCCGAGGACGATGGAGCTTTATATAGCCTTCTTTGAATGCAGTTCACTTGAGATATGAATGTGGATCACAGCCCTCCTAATCCAAGCTGGGCAGCAGGCAGCTATAAACAAGTCAATTATAGACTGTTTTCCCTTGATCTGAGAGATATTGCCCAGTACCTCACAGCAGCTCTGTGTAAGGCGATGGGCCAGGCAGATGGAGAATTAGCTCAAAACCATGCTATAGGATAATACCTTGAAATAGCATAGGCTCTCGACTGGTTTAACAACATGGTCTGATTCATCTGTTCAGCCAGTGTAGCACTAAGACAGTGGAAGAAAAATAATTCATGCTGAAAAATTGGTGCAACTGGCCTCACACATGAGAGAACACGAACAGATTGTTTCAAAAAAGCAAACAAAAAAACCTTCCCAGTTTGCAGAGACAGCGCACGGCTGTGTACACCAATAGAGATATTTTGGAAAACCTGCTCTGTTCTACCCAGAAATCCCCTTCTCTGGTGTTCACAAGTAGATGATACAAGTGATATACTTGCCTAGTTTGCACATCAGCTCCTCTCCCCATGAACAGGCTGGTGCCATTTTTGTTTTTAACTGGAGGAAGGCAGTAGTTCTTGCTTCTCTTCACATTGCTGTTCTGTTTATTGATGCCACTAGAAGGGTCAGCTGCTCAGTTCAGGGTCAGCTCGTGCTCCTGTTTTGGTCCGTTCAAACCTTTTTCATTATTTCTCTGCAAAGTGGTCTGGTACTGATTTGATACCAAAGGGAACACGAGCTCTTGGAGCACTCAAAGCAGGGAGAGCCCAAAGGTGTCGGTGCACATCTGTGTAGGTATAGAGCAACTGTGATTTAACACCATAGAGTCATTTGGTGCGCTGAGCTCACTCAAGCCTTTCCAAATGGTTGGTTACTGCTTACTGAGAGCCCACAGTTTGGAAGGCTCACTAAGTGAGCCATATTCACAGTGCTGATTTCTCACCTCAGCAAGAAGCAAAGAGGCAACGGCAGAGAGTTAGACCAGTGCTGAATGCTTTTGACCCCCTGCACACGCAGGCGTCCATGTGCACACCAGATGCACCGTCCTTCCCTACAATCCACCTCTGCCACCAATAGCTGCAATGAGTGCTCTGGTGCAAGGCAAGGTATTCGGCAGTAGGCAGATATGAGTCATCTCACCTGCTGAAACTTCTTCCCAGCATCGAGTCACGCAAGCTCTGAGACAGGAAGGTCTGGGTCCCCATCAATTTTGGGCATTAATAAAGTCAATACTAAAAATCTGGCAGGTGGAACTCATGCTGGCACCTCATTTTTAACTCCTCTGAACTGTCCCGGTCTTCGTGTCACCAAGGCTATGTGTTCTTTTTAATGGGGCTTTCATAAACCTTGTTCCAGGAATGAAAACAGCTGCCAGCGCATGCAGCACCCCAGGGAAGACCCTCGCCTTTTTCCCCGAGCACATGAACGGAGCAGGGCTCCCCAGCTGCTTTGTGTGCTTGATATGAAGCTGTGATGTTTGCGAGGGACTGAAGCATGAACTGCCCTGCTAACGCTGGCAGGTGTGAGTAACAAAGGAGGAGGAAAAGGCTGATAATCAAAGAAAAAGAAAATAGCAAAAAGATAAACCCTCCTGAGCAGGCAGTGCGAGAAAGTATTAATGGTTAACTCTCTCTCATTGTGGAGTAGGAGGAAAAAATGCAAAGAGAAGTTTACCTTGCAAAGCAAATTTGTCATTCACTTTGCCAGATTATCGTTGTTATTATTTGCTCTTCACTCTTTGAACGATAAAGACAAAAGCGTGCAAATGACCCTCAACTACAAGCATAACCCTCTGCCCACAACCTCCCTGCCTGCATCCTTGCACACACAAAAAGGAGGATGCTAAACACAGCCTTTGAAATTCAGGAGGATAATTGATTCTCTGACGCGTAGAAGCCCACAGGACTCCTGAGGGAGCACAGGTATAAAAAGAGGAGATGCACCTCCCTGGCAGCCAGAGGACAGCTGGAGGGAGATCCGAGAGTGTCTTCCCCGCTCAGCACGCGTCCCGTGTCCTGCCCAGGCACTGCGCGGAGGGGACAGACCCAGCAGGGCTCACAGAAGCAGCTCTAGAGAATAAGAAGTTTTATTTGCAACAGGGAAAGAAGACACCTGAGCAGGAGGCGATCTAGGAAGCGCTTGTTTTCTAAGGGAACGGTAAGTGCAAGTCTCTGTATATGCATTTAACAAGATAACGTCTATCTGGAAATTTGAGACAATTAAATTACACCGAAATGCAATCAAAGCTGGCATCAGTAATTAGCTTTGCCAGGTACAATATCCTTTGTACCATACAAGATCTTTTGGTACCAAGTTATAGAATGAAATAATAATTGAACTATAGGATAAATGCAAATCAATAGAATTATAATACAGACGAGCCTTGTAAAAACACGTTAGACATTTATTAGCTGTAGCACAGTTTTCCTCTTTTGCTATACCGATGCAAGTCCCTTTTACCCTAGAAAATGAATGCCGTTTTACTTACCCATCAGTAAAACTGTGTTTGAGCCAAACCAAAGTGTGAGGAGAAACACAACGGTGTGTTATAGATAACGCAAAGCCAGCTACAACGAGGCAGAGTAAGGCACTTAAAAGGATTTCTGCTTTTCTAATGTAGTATTTCATTGTATAAAAGTCTGAACTTTATAAAACCGCAGGCACAGTAAAAGCTTCATTTCATCTACATAGTGGTATTTTTAAGACTGATCGGGTTAAGGTTTCAGAAACAGTAAGAGATAGTTACCCCATCTCTCCAACATCATTGTCACAATGCTGCTGTTAGCGTTGCACAGGATGGAACGAAGCTATTATGCTTTATCTGCTGGAATGGCGCTAAAAGCTTTTCATCTTAAGGGGAATTTATTTATTAATAATTTTTTCACATGCTCCCAGAATGGAAAGTAAGATGTCCCTCACCTCGGGAGAATTTCGAAGGTGACAAGGTTTTGCAGAGCTGTCAGGCTGCCTGTATGCAGGGTGAGACTTCAATTCCCCGGCTTCTCCTCCGAAATAGCAGACACTTCTGGGAAGGGGTTAGGACTTCCATTTCAGACTCCTTCCCGAGGGAAAAGGAGACAGAAGTGCCCCAAAAGCTGGGCTGAGAAGCAGACTGTAGTTAAGGGACAGAAGACAAAGCAAGACAGGGGAAGAAAGCCAGAAACAAACGAGAAAAAAAGAAAAAAACACTGCAAAGAAACTAATAGTAGAGAAAGAAAAAAAAATAAATCTCAAAGGGACAAAATAGTGATTCTGGAGAAAACCCCAGCATTCAAAGAAGAGAAACCAGATACAGAAAGTGGTAATCAGGGCTGTATCCTAGGAAGAAAAAGGAAGCACACAACATTTGGCTAGGTTTTCTTTTACATTGGTATTTCACTTCTCAGCTCACATAGCAGCTTTCCTGGTACTGACTAAATCTGGTTGGCACTCCCTATAGATGCTGGTGCCACAGTCTCCTGGTACCCTCTGACAGATGCTTTAGATAATTTCCTCTGTCTAGAAAGATCTGATTGGGGATTTGTCTTGGAGATATTTAGGGGAGAGGCACAAACAGGGAATGCTTTTTCAAGTTTAAATGAAAAAGGGGGGGGAGAAAAAGGCAGGAAATTTGCTCTAAAACCAGAAGCCCTGTAAGTCTTTCTCAAAGTCACTTTTTTGCTTCTTCTGAGCATTCCTCGACTCTCTGAGGGGTCCGTGCGATTCCGTAAGAGACCAGGTATTGGAGGCAGGGGATGCCACCCATAAGTTCACAAGAAGCTCTGCCGGAGCCAGGAGCATCAGCGCTGCTCCCAGGGGAACAGATGAGGAAGCTGCTGGTCCCCCAGCTGGGAACATGAGCAGCTGGAAACAGGGACCAGGCTGAGAATGAATGTGTGATTAAAAAAACCATTTCTTAGTGCACTGCCTTTTCCCATGTCTGCCCGTCCACTTGTGACACTGCCACTAATTCTGTTATTTGCTTCCGCGGTATCAAGATTGGACCCACTTGCACGAGCATCGGTTCTTAATTAGCTTCCCCCCCAGTATTTTGATCTGTTTTCAGGACAGTGGGCAGCTATGTCCGAGCAGAAAACCAGAGCTCACTGCTGATGTTTCCCATCAGAATGGGCCCTCTCCTGCCATGATCATCTGTAAAAACCACTGCTCAGAAAGTTTGCTTGGGAAATTAGAAGCCCAACCTTTCCATTTGGAAACTGCACTTTGCAAAAAAGTATTATTATACATTTGAAAAGTGGTTTTAAAAAAAAAAAAATCTAGAGGGTTTTTTTTTCCTTTTCCAGAGATCAAACATCTTTCTGCTCTTTTCTTGTCTAAAATAAGACAGGGAACAGGCAAACTTGGTTATTTTAAAGATTTCTATCACATTCTTAAAGAATCTTTTTTGAGCAATAGATCAATCGCTTTCAACCAAAACTTAGGAAGAGCCTTCACTGAAATACCTTCCTACTGTCCCTCACTTCCAATGACAAAAACATTGCATTCAGCTCCCGAGGGTGTGCGACCTCAGACGACTCAGTCCTGAGCCATTCGCAGCACTTCAGCCAGCCCCAGGACACGATGCTCAGCAGCCGTCTGTCAGAGGGCAGACACACACGGCTCAGGTCCATCGCACCTTCTACCCAAGCTGGTGCTCAGAGCTGCGCAGGGGCTCCTCTCGACACAGCGGCAGTTCAGCTCTCCCAAAGGGATGTCTTTTGGTTCAGCCCCCCCTCTCCCCAGGCACAAGAACTGAAGGAGCAGTTTGTGTTTTGTTCAGCTAACCAAGCTCAGCACTGTTGCCTTTGATAAATGGGTTTGCCAGGGTTACCTCCAGGCCAGCATTACCCCTCTGCCCAGGAATTTTATTTGGATTTCCCTGTTTCTCCCTGATCTCTGGACAGCCAGCAAGGCAGTCCAATCAGCTGTTATGCACAGACCCGTGCCGTACAGCCATGTGGGCAGACACACGTCCCCGGCAGAGCAGAGGGCAGGAGAGGTCCCAGGGGCCAGTCACAGATGGTCCTGCGCAGGCAGAGGCTGCTTTTGGCAACCCCTGCTAACTGCTGCCCTGCGGCATCCAGGTGTTCTTCCACTGGAATTTACAGCCCGTGCAGTGGTCCCCAGGGCTATCCCAGGCTGAGAACTCTCCTTCAACCACCGCAGGGGGACAGGTTAATAAGGAGGTCCCACAATGTGAAACCCTCCTGATCAGCCCTGCCTCTGGACCCAAGGGACACACCAGCTCCCTGAGGGGTCACACACAGCCACTGCACGCCCTAGCAAAGACTTTGCCACGTCAAGACATCTCTGCATTGGGAAGCACCATAACCATAAACGCAGAGGCACGCTTCCAGTCCCTTTGTGCCAATGACCGAGCAGGGGGACCGGGAACACAAAGGCGGCACTTGGCCTCCCCTCCTGGCCCTGAGCATCTCACTGCCACTGACTCAGACTGCTCTGCTTTTCAGGTGTCCCCAAAGAGTGGAAGATGCTGGATAAGGCCACTCTGCTCCTCTTCCTGCATTTAGTTGCATGCTCCATCTCCTCTCCTCTCTACCCAGCTCTCAGGTAAGCTAATGAATGTTTTATCCACGCTGTCGCTCCCTGCCCATCTCTGACCTTGTGCAAAATAAGCACGTGCCAAATTAAGCTTGCCAGCACTTCTGAGAGCCAGATGGACTGTTTGTGAGTTGGTAAGCCTATTTCCTTACCCATTTTTTTGGGTACACCGCTAGCCTAGGGGCGGTTTCCAAAGAAGGCAGGCACCTGACATGGAAGATTTCAGCCCAAGCAGTTGGTTTTGGAATTGAATGCGTGGTCCTATAAAGGGAAATCTGGCAGTCTCCAAAGCAGGCAGCACCTCCAGCTCCATCACTGATTAAAATTTGTGCCTGTAGGCTACCTGCATTGAAATCAGAACTGCAGGTATTTTAGTACATGAACTTAGCAGCTGCCTATTAATATTTTCAAGTATTTCCTTGCTGACTGTTATAAGTTGTAATATTACTTCCTACCTCTACAAATCAATGGAAGCACAAAATTGAGCGCTGGGTTCTATAATCTGGATTCGCAATGTCCCATAGAAAATGCTTTTGACTTGTGCCAAAGCCATGGCATAACAATACCAGAATTACTGGAATTTTGCTCAAGGACACTGGGAGCTCAGGGAGGGGAAAGTGTGTTTGAGGCAGCTCTATCAACCATCTTTTCACTGCTGAAATAGCTTCAGGGCAGTTTCTAGCTGGGGAGAATGATGGACAACACTTGTGTTACTGATGAGATGGGCATGGCAAAAGGAGAAAGAAAAAGCAGGAGAACAGGGAGTAGTGATCAAGAAGACTGATCCCTGACTTGCAATTGAGCACGTCTCGCAGTATGCCTTGGGTTTGTCTTGCAGGTACAGCCCAGGGCCAGTTGCTGGCAAGGCCGTGAACTTCCAGCTACAGCACAGCCGCCCATTGCAGAGCCATAACCCCTCGGCGGAAGATCAAGATGAGGAGGGTTTGTTAACAGACCCCACTGAGAAAAGGTTTGTACCTCACCTCTCAGCCCTGCTGCAGTAAAAGTATGCTGATTACGATCTTCCCCCAGCCCAGGAACAGACCAGCAGGTCACTTAGTCCCACCAGCACCACAAAGTGCAGGTTCCAGAGGGAGAACTCAGCCGAGCCCTGCAACCGCAGCAGAAGCCTGGGACTGTCAGCTCTCACCATCACCCATGTTCAGAGCTGTCCCGCAGCAGCAGGGAGGCACTGACAAGTGCAGGGTCACACACCCAGCACTCCTGCCAGGAACAGTTTTCCACCTAGCTCTGGGAATCCATCTGTACTGTTGTTAGAGCCTCTCCTTTCCACCCCTGCCAGGAGATGAAGGATGGTCATCTCTGTCTGAAGCAGAGGATTCATCCTTACAACAGTGGGACCACCCAAGCAGCTTGTGCTTCCCTTACCTGTGGATTTTTGGGAGCCTGGGTTTAACCACAGTCTAACGACCTGCTGGAGGCTCCTGCCATCCCATCCCAGACACAGCCCTCCCAGGAGATGACAGTGCTGCTGCAGAGCACAGGAATGTCACAGCTCCAGCTTTGCCCTCTCCCAACCTGTGGTTCTCCTCCTTTCCACTGGTTCTCTGACCCATTTGGTCTGCAGGCAGTTCTCCTTATTTGTTTTAGTGTGGATACTGATTAACAGACATTTTATTTTGCATGCTGCCTCCACGTAAGGACTGAGCTCCCTCAAATCCTTTTACCCTTCAACACTGATGCAGTCCGATACCAAAAGGCATTTGCTGTGCTTTCCTGCCCTTGATCTCAGCAGTGCTACATCTGGTGTATTTTGCCATCTGAAACACCCCTTTCTCTCCTGGAAGGTTCACTGCTAGCTCAGAGAGTACACCTTGTCCTTGTCTTTCACCCCTAGGATGCAGCGCCATGCTGATGCCATATTCACCGACAACTACCGGAAATTCCTGGGGCAGATTTCCGCCCGCAAATTCCTACAGACCATCATTGGCAAGCGGCTTGGGTAAGCCACAGCGCTTTGCTGTCCTAGGGCTAATGTTTTGCTTGTTACACTGGGCAGTTTCTTTCATGCATGTAGCAGAAATAGCTGCCTTCCACTGCAACAGAAGCAACCTCTCCTGCTGTTCCACATCCCAAAGGCCATCCCGCATCCCTATATCTCGGATCCCCCTAATCACAACGATCATTAAGCAGTCTAATTAATCCTTTCCTCCCAGGCTATAGGCATCAGATCAGCTGAGAGCTCTGCCGTAATATCAACAAGCAGTAAGATTTGCAAATAGTAGTTGCAATGATTGTTCACTGGTAGGAAAATTATCCCTGTTTGAACACAGAAAGCAGCCCATCCACCACCACTCAGGTAGCTTTGGCTAGATACATTAGTGACTGCCACTAAATAAGACCAACTAGTCAGATGCGAGCCAGCTGAAATCCCTTCTCTAAGACAGGAGCAAATACAGCTGATCAATTTCTTACTGAAATTAAGCGCAACAGCCCTAGGCTCAGACCCAGCGGGTTCCCTTGCTGTGCTGCTCAGCCTGAGCCGAACTGAGCGAGGGACTAAAAAGCATCTCTGAAACAAAGATGTTTCTCATCTTTGCATAATAGAAGCAGTGAGAACAACCCAGGAGAAGGCGTGCATGAATTTCTGACAAGGCGCCAGTCTGACAGCATCCTGATGGACAGCCGCTACCACCAACAGATGGTACTAAGGGACTTCCTGGGAGCCATGCTGCAGAATCAAAGGTAGGTGGGAATCAGTTCATTATCCGCTCACCGCAGGAATAAGACAAGACAATATTGCTGTCTGGCTTCCAGATGTGAAGCTACTGGATTAAGTATCATCTTTCAGGTATGCTCAGGGAAAGAATGAATCTCTTACCTGACCCCATAACCCAGCCCTTCCCTTACGCAGGCAAGTAGGGTGCAGGTAAGGAACAGCCTGTCCTGAGCCAGCCCACACCACACACAGCACCATATCATTGTGCTGTCTTCTCAACGCCATAATTCAGTAAAACAGCAGTGGAAAAAAAAGAATTTCTCTCTCAATCCCAACTATGCCATCACTGCCCTATTCTCTTCTTTCACAGGCCTCAGGACATCAACAGCAGTCGGCTAGAAGGTTTGCCCAGCACCTTGGCTAAGCTCATGTAAATAGTTCTCCCTTTTTCATCTCCCCATGCTCTGGTGAGTACCATTTCCCACTAAATTCTGTACATAACACACTGCTGCTGCACTGCTTAAGCAGTTTGAAGGCTTTCCTTCAGCACAGTCAGCTCCCACTGCTGTCCATGAAAAGGGGCACTTGCTGTGATTTAAGGGGGAAAAACTCCCAATCAATTTTGTCAAGTACCTAAAGTCCTGTTAGCCTGAACAGATAGACCATGAGTGTTGTGAAGCTGCATGTGGATGTCTGGGAACAGGCTTGCAGCACCAAAAGCAGCCCTGTAAAGCTACCTGAGATGGTGTGCCTGAGTGTCTGAGCTAGGCTAAAGGCAGACAAAGTCCCTCAAGAGCAGAACCTGCCTCTAGATCCCTGGGACATTTCAGTTTTTCTCTGCACTGAACCAGAGAGGAGGTGTTACTGTTTTCTGTACCCCTCACTCCTGAAAGTAGTCACCTGGAACTTGAATTACTCTTTAAATCTTGCCAGCCCTGGAGGACTGACAGCCAGCAGACAGTCCATCCTTGGGAATACCTTCACTTGTACAAATGTCAGTTGCCCTGTTTGAAGCAACCTCATCTTACTCCTCTGTCCGGTAGAAACCAAGCCTGTCCAGCCCTAGCCGACACAGTATAAAGGGGTGTGGAGAGACCTGTGTGCATACTAAACAAAAAGGGGCTGGGGAGGGGAGGGAAGACCAGAACTACATAAATCATGCCTGTGGATTCAGCTGGGAGAGTGTGGCATTTCAGCATCTCTCTTGCCATGCTGACTTCATTACCTTTTCACAAATAGGGTGAGCTAGGAAAAGCCTCCAAAGAATGAAAAAACTTCTATGTGCCCTCACAAAGTTTTCTTATAATTCTCTTTTCCTCCTGCTTCTGTCTAGAATGATTCAGAGCTCGTGGATCTAACTGTACAGTAAGCCCTTCACAGCAATGAAGACATTCCCGGATGTGACCAGCTGGAAACTGATGCATACACTCCTCAGATCTGTTCAAAGGAACACAGTTCTAATCCACCACTTAATTGACTTCAGTCTTTACAATTTAACACCCCTTTCTAAATACTGGTGTGTGTACTGAATCAGGAAAAAAAATACCTCTGTGGTTTAACCTCAGGCTGCTTTACATACAAAGATAAAACAACCAGTACACTTGTAATCCTGGGGACATACTGTCTACTAATTAAAGCTTTCAAATCACGAAGCATAGCAAAATTTCTGCCAAGTCATCATTCTATTTGAGGGCCTGATTAATAAACATGAGGCCACCAAAAGGCACCTTTAGGCAACTCAGTAAATTGATTACAGCCTCCTCTAAATAGATGCTGATGGCACAACCACACACAGAGCTCAGATCTGGGTGAGGTAAGACATGAATCCACACGTCTACCACCCATTAGAAATGCCACTGTGGGCTGCTGCTGTCTAGTTCCTCGATACAGAGCCCTGGCAGCAAAACTGAATGCTAAAAAGCTCAGCTACAGTTACTGCTCAGCCTTGAGGTGTTCAAACTGAAGCTACAGCTCTGCTCTGCAAGAGTTAAAGGAGATCCCTGTGCATCAGATTGCGCTGTCACTATGTTTTAATTCAACGTGCCTCCAGTGGCTCTGAACTCCACCGTGGCTAGAGTTACAACTGTAAATGTTTTCAGAGAAGTAATTTATTAAGCCAGTGATCTCATACAGCTACTTCCTTCCCTATCACCCCAATTCTCCTATTGTTTGTGTAATAATTATGTCTTCAGAAATGTAAATAACATCAGGATGGGGTCTGCTTTCCCATCGTCAGCGGGGAAATAAAAGTTGTTCTAAATAAACCTGTCCAACAGCAGGTCAAGATGGCTCTTTGTCTGTTGAGATGTTAGTTTCTTGATTCTGGGCCCAGAATGAAAGATGTCACTCAAAGACAGCAGTAAAGTGCACAGAGGACGACTCAGAGCTGTGCTAACAAAGGCACGAGGTCCAGCACCAATAACTCAAGACCAGGTTGGAAACACAGTGGCAAGCAAATACACATTAAGGGCTCCGAAATCATCCCTCCTTGCACCCGAACAATTCCTTGATAGTCTGCAGTAGATACCATCTCATTTTTCTATGGGTGACCATGTTTTAGGATGGCAGGTTCCAGCACGCATGGAAATGAGTTCATACTTACACCAAATCCCTATAGATTCCATTCTTTCTGATCACATTTTACAATTCTAGCACTATGAAAATATTACTAACTGCCCAGCAGGATTGGAAGCAACGAGGGGATGTTGAGGGAGATCAGTGAAGCTGTGGCAGCAGCAAGCGCACTAATGGGTAATGTGTTACCCTTGCGCACGGTGGCAGCTGTCACAGCCAGACATAAGCCATCCTTCTGCTTCACGGTACAGCTGGACAGAGAACCCGCACAAGAAAAAAACACCTGAGTGGACCTGGTTAAAAATGTGTTTGCACACCTGTCCTGTAACAACTAAGACAGCTGAAGCCATTAGGACTTACTTGCTCCAAGAAACCGAATTATATAAAAAAAAAAAAAAAGCAGCTTCCTAAAGTAGTAAGTAAATGTGGTAGCAAAAAAAAATTTAATTCTGTTAAGTGGCATAAAAGCTATATGCAAATACTCGATTGGATACTCCCAATAAAATCAAAAGACCTATCAAAAACACTTTGGAAAGACCTAAGTCTGCATGATCAAACAGCTGGGTGAGTGCAGCTATTTAGAATAAAAGGGACTCCTTTGAAAGTTCAGTTTGTGTCAAAATGAGGAAACAAATGCTCTAACTCTGGGAGATTAAATATAAAAACAAATTAAGCAAACCAGAAAATGTCTGAAGAACAAAAGGCCAAAAGAATAAAACCAACCTTTCCTAATGCATAGCCAAGGAGGTAGAAAATCAATAGCAACACACACAGCTTAGAGAAGAAACATCACAGTAGCACTCCATGGTTTTCTTTTTGCATCTGTACTCTCCTTGGATAATGTGCCAGAGCTCTACAGGCACAGGGAAAGTGCTGTCTTAGCATGAAGCATCAGTAAAAAAAAAATAATAATTATAAAACAAAGCTGATAAGCTTAATATTTTGTTACTGCTCACTTATAAAGAACTCACTGGATGAAAAAGAATTCCAGGGCAAAACACTACAAATAGTAACTTACATATTTCTTGCTTAAAACTCCTTTAGTCCCAGGGGACTTGAATGCAGCACAAGATCAGTTTTTTGAAGGAGTGCAGAGGAGGTCAAAGTAGTAGTTCATTAAACCTCTATGGCATCCAGTATAGTGCTCACAATGAACAAAGGGGTGGGAACTGTTACAAAGAACAGAAACAGTGAGCTAAGTGTGAACAACTGCAGTGGGGAAGCGGCAAGATGGCTTTTATAAAGTGGACTCATGTCTCACACATGTGAGGTTCTTTGGAGGATTTGGCTCCACACCCTTTATCCACATGCTTGCTGGTTGATATCATTTTCTTGGATCTCCAAAAGACATTGGATAAAGTTCCTTTGCCAAAAGGCTTTTAAAGAAACTAGTCTGACACGGGACAAACAGGAGCCAACACAGAGATGCACAGGAGGGAGCAACTGTTAAGCTTCCCATGTGGAAGTTGCTCATCAGGAGCTTTTGGCCTTTGATTATTACTATCGGTGTCACCATCAAAGCCCAAGTCTGCTTAGAGGTCAAATAACTCAAATGTGGCCACATGGCAACGAGCAGACTCCTGCCATTCTGTTTCATAGAAGAACAGAGACAATAACCTCAATCAAACTCATATTTGGAGTGAAAAGGTTACTTCCAGAGGCTGGAAAGAAAGTGAACCCACTCAAGGGACCCACCAAACCCACCAGGGCCAGACACACCAGCACCACTGCTGGCTCCTCGCGAGGGTCAGGCCCCCAGCACTCCTCCTGCCCAAGCTCCCTCCTGCCGGGCGCCATCCTGAAGTCAGAGAGAACAGCCGTCAGCGGAGAAATGCAGATGACCGCGTCACACAAGGGACAGGCAGGAGTGGGAAGTCCCCCCCAATAAACATGTCCCTCTGGGAAAGGACATGAAAGAACAGGAAGCTTCACACAGCAGTGACTCATACACAAAATTACCCACCAGAAAAAGCTCTTTTCATTCTCATGTGAGCCCAACTTCCAATCAGAGCCTCTGAGACAGCCAAAAAAACAAAATTCAGGACCATTCTTTCCTCTTTATTCACAAATCGTTTAGGATGAGGAGAGGGCACCTGGGGAAAGGCAGAATTATATTTTCTTCTTCCTCTTTTTCTAAAGGAAATTCAAATGTCCTGGGAGAAAAAGGAGGGGGGGGAAATCCACAGAAGAAAGGATTTTCTGGATTCGTATGAAAAGCACAAGTAGCATGAACACAACAATGAAAATCAGATTTTAAAAAAGTATAACTGGCACCCTTTTGACAATATAAAAAAAAAAAGTCTGCTTCTGCCTTCCTTCTTCAGGCCTTTCAGTTATTTATTCACTTCTGTTCTGAAGGCATTTGCTTTGTTTTTCCCCATTTCTTCTGTTCTTCTCGTACTAGTGTGTCCTGGAAAGAAAAACCCAAAAAATTAACTCTTCCAGCCAACAAAGCACTTCCTTGCCCAGTAAAAGTGTCCCCAGACCCCTAATTCTCTCTCAAAGGAAGTTTGTGAGAGTGATAAAACCAGTACTGCAGTGGAAGAGAGGACTGAATTCAAGGAGGATGGAAATGGTCAACAAAATGAAAGTTAATTTCTGATGCAAAAGGGATGAATGAGCCTTGTAAAATACAGAACAGAACAAAAAAGCAGGGCTGAAGGCAAAGCCTGCAGGTGCCTTACCCGCTCTTCTACTTTAAAAAGGGCCAATCGATCCACTTGGAATCAGCTGGTCCATGTAAACACAAAGAAAAGATCTTCACATCCCAAGAAAATGAAGTAGGTACAGCAGACCCACCTTTTTTGGGGGTGCCAAGACACCAAGATGCCAGACACCGGCGTAGCTACGGATGCTGAGCACTTGACAGTCCAGCCCTAGAAGCTGGTAACAATACAGTCTTGGCTGACATACCCGGGGCATCAGAAAACCCAACACTAAGGCCAAATGCTTGTAACTGCACACGGCAGCAAAACCTAACTTGCGGTTTGTGGATCGTAAGTTATTTGCAAGATCTTCCAGGATTACTCACAGTCCATGGGGAATTAAGGAGTTAAAATACCAGGCTGAGAAACAGAAAACATGCAAGCTGTGGAGAACACACTCATGAAGCGTTTGATTACAGGCCACTAAAACGCTGAAAACAACTGGCCCAAAGCTATGGTAAAAAGAAGCATCCAGGGAGCAGAACAGCACCAGCAAACACAGCTGGGATGCAGCCAGCATTCATTTAGCAGAACAAGCGACAGCCTTCTCCAGTTCCCCTCCAGTTCCTTGTCATAGCTTGTTCTGCGCTCAAATACCTCAAAACACTCCAGGGAAAGAAGAGATAGTAACAGGGTGTTTTTCTATGGGACATGATGCCAAATTCTCCGTAAGTAATCTTCACGAAACCATCTTCCATACTATCTGATCTGCAGACAGGAGCTTATACACAGCGCACATGGTTTCTGTGACACGGCCACCCATGCTGGTTCTGTTTCGCACCACAAGAACTGAGCTCCGTTCAACACACTCTGTGTGCGCGCCTGGAGCACTGACTACGAACATGAGAGAAAGCAGACGCTCACGAGATGTACCAGTGCAGCACGTTGTACAGTGACTTCAGTCTCATCACATGACTTGTCCCAGATGCTCTCTCCCTTCCCCAAAATAAAACATTGCACTGAAGGAGAAACGAAGCCACACACGCACATTCAGAATTGGGCAGCACGCAGAGTGGCAGGCAGTCCTGCCTCCTACGCCACTGTGGCTATCGCAGACTGGGACCGTACCTGCTCAGAATGCAAGGACATGAAGGGCTTTGCACTGGTAAATGATAATGGAGACCTATCAGATGATGGTATTGAATGGAGGGGGTTGGCTGCTGCTGACGCCGCTGACCGAGCCATCACGACCAGTTCAGTCTAATGGGAGGGTGAACCCTGGATTGGGTCGTGTTTTCAGCTGAATGAGGTGGTGCTGACCTCGCTCTGCTGCACACAGGGCTTTTGCCACCCCAAGTGAGGATATAATTCGGCAGTGAGAGCGCCTGGCAGCTGAAACGGCGCAGGTATCAGCCATTCTCCTCATGTTCTCCTCCAGCTGACATTACTAATAATTTCTTTACAGGAAAAATACTGCTTAAACTAGGTTTATTTCATCACTTGATAGCTGCTTCGTGCCCAAGACAGCATATTCACATGTGCACATTTTACCATACAGACTTCAAATGATTAAGGAAATCACACAAAGGGAATTTAGTCTCAGAGGACACATGCTGCTAATATGCAAACACAGCTTTAGTCAAGAACACACAAGGACTGACTTAAAGCCCAATAACCAATGTTGGAAGGAAGCAGCTTCAGCTCAGGTATCTTTTTTGTACAACGAGTGAGAGATGATGTGCAATGAAACAGGCAGCATGCCCAGGAAACGCGAATTCCAAAAAGGCCCTTACTTCTAGAAGAGCTGGTCACTAGCAAAACCCCCTTTTACCGCAGCGTTCTATACTTTGCCAACCTACTGCTCTGCTCTGCAGCGATCCTGCCAAAAGGAGAAAGGAAGAAAGGTTCAGAGAAGATACGAAGGAGGAAAGCAGCCCTGCTGCAGGAACAAGAGCCAGTGACAGCAACGCAAAAAGCAAAACCAGGCCTTCTGGTAACTTCTGTAAAAAGATGGTTTATACAGTCCCCTTCCCACGCCCGCCAGCTGCCTCCATAGTGGAACAGCAGCTTTGCCTCAAAGTGCAATCTAGTTAATTATCACTGCACTTCAACATCTGAGACAGGCTAGCAGCCCGCTAACAAAAAGATGTCTTTTTGAACTTTAAAGTCATGTACAAAGGGTTTAACTTTAGCCTAAGGTAGAAGTTTTACTTTCAAATTTGCCATTGTAGTTGCAGCTTCATGTCATTTACAGTGAAAAAGCATACAGACACCCCCTGCAGTGTTTTGAAGTAGGAACCAACCACCTGCATTTATGTGCTAACAGAAGACCTGGTTGAGCGAAGACACTTAGAAGTAAGCGTCATTGTATTCTTTTTTCCCCCCAAATCTGTATCCTAGGCAATCTGTAATTAATAATGATTTTATCATTACTCTTTAATTTAAAAAGGAAATATTGTTAAATGACATAACATAGCCCTGTTGGCAACAAAATCTCAGTAGGAACTGTTACGCTAACCAGAGAAAGCGCCACAGTGGAGACGGGTGGTCATCCAAGGGAGAAAGGCTGAGAAAGCTGGGAGGATGTTATGGAAAGGGTTAATTACGATAACCATCTCCCCTGCTACAGCCATGCAAGTAGAGATGTTTTAAAGACAACAAATCAATGCAAAAGCCCTGAAAATGGTATTTTTGTGGGTTTTGACACCTCTTGTCCTGGTTTTAATACAGTGTAATCAAAAAAGTGAGAACCCAGGGATATCTATGCAACTAGGTACGCAAGGATAAACAACTCCTAGTGGCTCAAAAAGGGGAAAGTAAGAAAAGCACAGGTTTGATGGCAAAGCAGGTCAGTAAGATCATCTTCAAAGCCAAAGTCTACATTAGCACAAAAGAGCTAAATTTTAAGTCTCACATGGAAACCCCATGTGGCAGAAGTGAAGGAGAGGGAATGGTTCGACCTCTAATTAACGCACTGTGTTGGAAGCCTGGGTCAGCAAACTGCCTGCAGGCTGCCTAAGCCACGGCACATTCACGAGACACCACGTGGCAGAAGACACAAGTGTGAAGAATCAGTCCAGTGCCAGTACAGAAATTAATGTTGTATCCCTTACATTTACCAGAGTTTTCCCTGGTTTTGCTCGCCCATGTTGCACTTGTTGCTGCACATCTCCGGTAAGTATCTGCTTCCCCTTTCTCTATGATCTCCCTTTAGGTAAGGGAAGACAGCAGTAAGACACCCCCACCTCACCTTCCTCCTCTTAAAACTTATTTCACAAGCACAGCTACAGAAAAGTTAGGCTCCTTCTACATTTATAGTGGCTTTCATTATCTATCAATATTGTAAGAGCTTGATCTATCATGCAGTAAAACACATTTGTCAGTGAATGCACCTCGCCAAATGTGGGTTTCCTCATTTCAAAACACACGTACCCTTTGCTTTCTCTGTGGGCCTGGTCACTTCAGCAAGCAGCCACGTGGACCATTCTCTCTGAAGGAGCAGTTAGCTGTGTCTCAGTGAGAGCAGCTCATTGCCCCAGTCAGTTCAAGCCCTTATTGTGAGAACAGGCATGAAAGAGGGACCAAGCAGCCCATCCCCACAGACAAGATCCAGGAACCAAAAGCAGTGTTCATTACTCTATCAGTTACTGGTATGACAGCATCAATGTGCTCTCCTCCCCACTGATTTTAAAAGCAGCTCCCACCAACGCATCCATCCCTGGCTTACCGTTTTACCGCTTTCTGAGCCAGCATCCTGTTGCCTGCCAGGAATGTGACGCCACCCAAAATGGCCAAGTACTTCAGAGTCTGGAACATGTTGAGCTGAGTCCAGTAGACATACATGAGTCCCAACATTGCTGTGAAAATAAGACAGAGCCCACAGCTGAAACTGCATTTCAAAGACCAACCATTTGTTATCCTCAGAACAATCGTTATGGTATACTGCCAGGCTTAAGCATTGGGTTTCTATCTCATCTTTAAAGCTCTGAAGTGGCAGACCTAAAGACTATACATTACTGCCAGGGGAAGGCGGCGTCTGGATCTCCATACTGGAGAAAAATGTGATGAGGTTGGAACCAACCCTCTTGTGGCAAAATTATGGATATACTAGAGACATTAATGGCTATTAAAAGGAGAAGGATACTCTGGATTTCAACAGACATTATTAAACTTTGCACATTTGTAGGAGCTTACAGCTTTACAAAGCTTCCAAGAAAACTGGCTTAGATTAAGCAAGGCACTATCATTTGGGAAACAGTAGATCCAGTGTTCTCCTAGCCTGCTATGTTTTTGAAATTCTGTCAAGACAGTAAATAACTGTGCAACTAAGGGTGCAATAAAATTGATGAAAAAAAATATTGGTCCAGCCAAAGAAAAAGAGCAGCTTTCACAGCTTTAAAGAAAAGATGTAAACCATAGTCCCGCAGGTTTCAATCCCCACAGAAACTCCCTGCTAACAAAGGATAAACACGCAATCAAGAAAGTGTGACCCCTAGAAATAAGAAGTTCTATTAAGTACAGTTAAATGGTGTGCGAGAAGAGCCCGGATAATGACCGCTGTTATAAGCTGATGGCCAAAACAGGTTTATCACCATATTAACAATCATGAAAAGCAGGAAGGCAGATGAAAACAAGAGAACAAATGTTATGCTATTATGTCATTACAGTTAATAGACCGCAAGCCCATTAACCGCCAGGGCTCTCATCTGTAACTCTCAGGTGAGGAGGTCAAATAAAGCAGAAAGCCTCCGACACTTACCAGCATGTCCCATGTGAAAAACAATGGTGCTGGGAGCAAAGCTGAAGTTGGAGATGTTGGCACCTATCTTTATCCACTAGAAGGAAAAGAAACAAAACCTGAGTTACAAGACCCTTGTAAACACGAGCTTTTATTTTAAACTTCAGTATCTTTCAAGCTTGTTTGCTTTACGTTCTTCAACAAATACAGTGTATTCTCTACAGAAGCACTTGTTTCCTACTACAAAAGGACAGAGTAATTTTGTGAAAGACAGCACTGTTGAGCTCCTTTAGTGAAATTTCTGCTGCTGCTTCTGACTGACCAAAGGTAGTTCCTCAATTATCTTAAACTGATGAGAGGGTATTGCTATTTCTATCCATCTGAATTAATTTCAATTAAAAAGAGAAAAAAAGGTAAGGTTTTAGTTCTGGACTCAGCAAAAGAACAGCTACAGATACATGACGTGTGCTCATAAAAACAATTTCAGTTTTTAGAGCACAAGAGAAGGGCATGAAGGATGGAAAACAGGAGCAGTAGCAATGAGATTTTTCATTAAAGTGTCATCAACATGTATGTTGTGAACTCCAGAGACCAGTGGACATGACTATCCAAATACCAGCTTTCAGCGAGACTAATGAGAAATTCCTGCCAAGCAAGGGATTGGTTTCATCCTCCAAATAAGGAGTAATTTAACTTGAGCAGATGAGACTTTTGTATTGCATTAAGTTCAAAACACTGATCTGATGACACACTGAGTAGTAGATTTTTCAACGACAGACACACAAATACCAATTATGTCCATAAATGGGAATCTGACAGGATCAAGTAACACAGATGTGATGAATATATTAAGCGTGAGACAGAATCACTACTTTTTTTACCTGTGGAAGTCTAATGTTAGTTATAACTTAATCTGCCCACTGCTATTCAACATCCCTAGCAGAAGCACACTGAAGAAACTCACCCCACCTACTTCTACTTGGCAGCAGCGTTTTGCTGTTTTGACTATAAACTCAAAAACCCCCAACAGTTTAAGAAAGAAACAATACCAGACCAATGCCCTGTGCTGACATTTGCTAGCTACAACTGCAGCACTGCTGTGCTGGTCATGATTAACCAAGGGTTTTAATACAATGTCTAGCTGGCCAACCTCCTAAGGGACCTGGGACTGCACAGGAAAAAATTTTCTTCTTCTGTGGCCCAGTTCACTCACCAGAATGAGCAGCAAAAGCAGAGGGGAGAGAATCAATGCTGTGAAAGTGTTAGATACCACAGTGGGAGGCCTCTTCTCAGGTTCCCTGAAGAGGTGCTGCAAACAAACAAAACCAACTCATAAGTAGGAGTATTCCAACAGAGCAGCTACTCAGATCCCCAGAGGACCAGCTGCAGCCCTGGTGCTGTTCCCAGATGTTCCTCTAGATGATAAAACATTCCTCTTAAGGCAAAGACTGACTCTTTAAAGTAGTGTCTATTCCAGTCTCTGCACATTTGATCTCTTACACAGTTAACTTTTCCTTGCACTCACAGAAGCACTTGTTAGCTTGTCATCAGCACTGATGGCTGGAATGAAGACCAGAGAGCTTTCTGTGGTGCTTATCTAGTCAAACTTAACTGTTTGAATCTTCTCAGTGACACCAGTTGCTCTCTCACAGGTAGTATGCAGCCTATTTATTCATATTCCAGAGGACTGCAACACATTTCTTTCCATTAAGCAGTAACTCTGGTCTTCCTTCAATTACTTTACTTACACAGTACTTTTTTTTTTTTTTAATGAGAGATGGCTTTTCAACAATAAATTACAATGAGAACAAATAGTACTAGTAGGACTAGCCTCCCACCTCCACACATAATTTTTGATTTTGACTCTACCTGGATTTCAGGTTTGGGAACAAAAAGGTTCTTGGACTGGACTGTGGATGGCGCATCCTCTTCTGGGAATTTGATCACAACATCAGCCTGAAATGAAATCAGGGAGCTTCATGAAGTTGGATCTTAATGTACTAAAAATTTTATAAAACCTACTCCATTACTGTAGCCTATTTCCTTGTTTGTAAATCTACAATTGAAATGATTTTTAAAGGAAACCAAGAAAAAGACACCAGATTTTTAAGAAGCAATTTCTCCTCAACAGAGGCAGTAATGCCATTCACCCCTCACTAAGTTAGACTTATTTCCAGCATAGCAAGCACAGAAAGACTAAACCTTGAGGTGCTTGCTGTGAAATTACAATCAAACCCATAACCTTCTGAAGTTGCTGTTCCACCACATGAAGCGAATGTTCGTATCAGTGTTGCTTTGATGCTTAACTTAAAAACTTAAAATGAACAGCAAAACTTAGAGTCTATAAATGGCCAAAAGGATTCTGGTTCACTATAAAGAACAAAGACACTTGAGCTTTTTTTCTTCCAAGCCTGTACCATGCCCTCCTGTTAGACTGCCAGTAATCTCAAACCACACTACCACACTTCCAGCTACATACCACATTCCACAGGATTGGATTTTCCAGAGTGGCATCTCCAATTATCAAGTAAAGAGTGTAGGTACCAGAGGCAGAGTCAAATTCAGTTTTTCTTTCAGAGGTATCCAGTTCAAACTTGTATACATTCTTGCTATCTGGTTCTGCAACAAACACTACCTCCTGGCCAGTCTTTTGGTTGTGAAGTCGGACAAAAGTCTGAAAGGAAAGATAGTAATATTTCTGGAATATCTCAGTGCGTTTACAAATGTCAGCAAAATGAGAGATTTATCCCCAAATCAAAAAGCACAACATTAACAAAAGTTGGGAGTATAAACTGACAGCCCGGGTGTCTAGTTCCACGTCTCTGAGTAACTACATAAACACAGGATCAAGACTGTCCAGTGGCCCACTTGGGTAAAAGGCAATATATTGAATGCTACTCAACAGGGCATGTGCAACAGCAAAAACAATAGGGATGTATGCATTTATGGTTCTTGTTGTCCCCCCGACCTTTTTTTCTATTTTATACAGGAAAAAAAATTTAAAGAAAGTCTAAATTCAAGGACTTTGACTATCAAGCCAGGACAATCAGCAAACAATCTATATTAAAAGAAAATCACAAGTGTGCTTTTACAGTGCAGACTACCTGCACTCACTTTGTTGAGTTAAATAAGACACAGAACTAGAGCCAGAAGAGGCATGATTTAACATACAGCCCAAAGAAATGAAGTGAATCCACTTTCCATTTACCAAGATCAGTGATGTTTCACACTCTGTCAGAAACATAAGGCTTCTCAAAGTCTATCGAATCTTTTCAAGAGCAACTGTCATCTCAGATGCTTCAAGACGGAACATCTCAGTGACACATCAATAGCAAAAATTTGTCCTAACCTGGTGAGGGATGAGTTCAGCTCCACTGTTCACGTCTATCAGCTGGAAGGACAAAGCAAAATTCTGATGGCTGTCAGCAGTGAAGGAGCCCTTGGCTTTGGCTGGGTAAGCTACCCTAGGAGGAAAAAACCAGAACTAAGGTGATCTTCGAAAAGAAGGTCTGGCATTCAAAGAAGCTGAGGCATGCAAGCCTGTCTAGCAGTACTGCAGTCTGGTCAAGCACAGATGAGCTATCTTTTCAATAAGTCAGGTGAACTAGCACATCTTTCTCTTCCACCATAAATCTAATGAAAAGAAATGAATGGAATTTTTAGAAGGATTTTTGTGAGCTACATACCTGGCCCGTTTTCAAGTAAAACAGTAGTTTGTTGTAAGATTCAAAGGAACAGCAGAAGGAGGTTTTTGCTAATACTACGCCCCACATTCCATTTAGCCAAGGCTATGCTACAACCAAAGGTGTGACAGCAGCAGAACAGAAAAAACAGACACTCAAACTTCAGCACAGGAAGGCTGTGTCAACACACACAGAGGGGCCTCAGTGAGGCTGGGCAAGCTAAGTCACATTCTGTACAACTGATGTCAGTTATAAAACTCATTACATTAAGTTCAAGTACACCTAGCAATGGTACAGCCACAGCCTCCAAATGGAGTGTATACGTTGCTTTAGAGCATCTCTACCAAACCCCAATAATACCAAAATTAACACAATTCTTCTAACTTGCTTTTGCTATGGAGAGGTGCCAACAAAGGAAGAGAAGACTTGGGTTGCCTGGCTTGTTAGTGCTTCAATACTAAGGAAAACCACCTACAAAAATAATCAGTATTCTCCAAATGAACACACGGGTTTAAGAGAAACAGCATAGGTATAACTCTGTAGTTATTCCAATACAACATTCCTTTGCTTTAGCTGAAGTAGGTAAAGCTCAGAAGACCTCCAGCCTAGAGCCAGAGTTGCCCATTAAGAGATCACACACCCCGAGTTGTTTTACCTGGTTGTTTTGGGCGCAATGCTCTGATCTTTATCCACAGTAGAAAGATCTACATTGGTAATCCCAACTTCTGTGGAAACTTTTACTTTCAGCTGCAACAAAGCACAACAGAAAGTTACTCAGGGCACTCTACATATACTAATTACAGTTAAATTCACTGCAGAAGCTTTAGCTCTTCTGTCCCCTTCCCCAAAGAGGGAACCTGAACTGAACAGAAGTATCTACAGCAATTTACCTTCCAACAAGGCTCCTGCATCAGTCTCAAACCCCAACCCATCCCCTTCCTCCCTGCAGAAGCAGCCAGCTCGGAAGACACCAGTTTCTCAGTCACGTTGGAGCTTGGAGAACTGTTTTTAATGGAACAGTCCAACTAAGGGCAGCTATCCAGATCCAACTAGTTTTCCTTTTAAACTAGCAGAAACTAGCTATTAAAGATTCCATCACATATAATACAACTTAAAACTGCACATGCACATGTACTTCTGCTTACGGGATAGACATTTGAGACGAGAGAGGTCTCTGGACAGCAACCAGTTATGCCTTTGTTGGCTCCTAAAGCCTAACAGGTTTCTGCTGATTTTACTACCAGCAGGCAAAATCCAAAGCATTCCT
>NW_009646501.1:2565105-2565995 GCF_000708025.1 Charadrius vociferus | reverse complement strand
CATTCCTGCAGACCTGCACTTTGTTCAGCAAGCCTTCCTTCGGAGTCACAGCATTTATCACTTGGCGCAGGGCAGCCAATAAGGCCCCGCCATTTATCACACTCCTTTGTGCTAAGTGCTATATAAACCCCGAGCAGAGAAATGACTCCCTGCCCTCTCCCCAGTCCCAAACCACAGACCATCTAGGCAGCGAACCTTTGTGAGTTTGACTGATTTCAGTCCTTCTCTCAAACATAAGCAGTTACTGCAGTCTGTAGTTTTTAATTAGCACATTTGTTCTCGCAGCTTACAAACGCTCCCCTGGAGAATTAAAGTTTCATTGCCAAGATATTTTTCAACATATACTATAATTTGTTATTACAGGTTTGTTCATGTGAGCCAGTCCCACACCCTCACCCTGAAAAATAATTCACAGGGAACCGGTGGGAAAAATACGTAAAAACCATAAACCAAACTATTCAGGTCAGACTTCAAACACAACAATCTTGGCAGTTCCTTTGCAACAGAAAGTGTAATTTAAGATAGAGGTTACCCCTGAAAATGGATCCACTAACATGTGGACTACTCAGGCTAACTTTAGTAAAGGCTTAGTTTGTTTCAAGATGGGAGCAAAGGAAGATGGACTAATGAAATATTCATTTAAAAAAAGTTACGTGAAGGCAACTCAGAGCTGCTGCTCACAGCCCCTCCAACTGAACAGTACACAAACATCTCTCAAATATTTTAATGCCAGGAAATGCAGTCTCCGCCTGGAGTAATAACCCACTGGTTTAGCTCATTACTGTCAAAACGATGGTGCATTAAGGACAATTAATGCTAATAACAGTAAGGAAAAAAAAGCAGCTCCCCCAGCAGTCCTCCCCCATAACAATGTGTCTTATTAGGAGCGG
>NW_009646501.1:2556355-2565042 GCF_000708025.1 Charadrius vociferus | reverse complement strand
GTTCACACAAAGCTGCTCCAGCGTTAATGCATTCCTACCGGTACCTCTGTGTGCCAGCAGCGAGCTTAAGCAGGACCAATCAATCCCCTTTTGACACTCCTAAGTGCCATTACTAATACAATGACAACATCAATTTGATACACAGAGTAAAGGTCAGCAGTTGTAAATAAGTGTCTTCCTCCACTCCAAGCTATGTTGGAAGACTTTAAAAGCTAATCTTTTCCTTAAATAGGCAACTGAGAGCAAAAAGTAACCCTGAGAATAGACATCACTGGAGAAGAGCATTCTCAGCTGTTGACACTGAGGTGACTATATGAATAGTCACAGAGGTCATATTCTTTTCACTGTAATAAACTTGAGGAAAGTAAAACTCTGAGTGTTTTATATAAACTGTTCTTCAGAAAGATGGGGTATAACAGATCTTGCCACCAAAAAGGGGTATGTATACATGAAATGAAAACTTCACTTGCATTTGATTTGGTCGCTGTTCCTCTACTACAAAAGCATCACCATATACACAGTTAGGAGATGCTGAGAGACCCCCTTGACTCTTTTCTAGGGCTCTAAAGCTTATATAAACAGGCAACAACAAATGGTCAGCTTCCATACATCAGGCAATCGCCAGACAACTGCCAGCCAAACCTTGAGATTTACAGACTCAAATCTTGAATGCTCTGAAGAACTAACATTCTTAAAAATCATTTATGCATGGCTACTTTGGGCTGCTATATAAATACTTCCACTGTTAGCCTTTGTTTGCATGCTGTCAGATCAGCATCTAAGTGACATCAGTTTTGAAATTTGCACAAATCTTTTGATCATATATTAATCTGGTTACTGGTCATAATCCTGAGTCAAAATCCAACGCATTACAGAAAAACATGTGATAAAAATGCCATAGGACTGGCAACATCCTTAACAGGTATAAATAAGAAGCTGTTTCAGCGAACAGGCACAGAATTAAAATGCCACCAAAAAGCACACCCACCTCAACTTTGTTAGCAATAAATCGCTTATCTCCATCAACACTGATAGAGAAATCATAATATCCACTGGCAGGTTTCACGCTCATGAAGTTCAGCTCAAAGACGTCTCTGTAATAAAACCAGCAAGGTGTTACTATCCTCTAGGACACTAACAGCAACCCACAAATAGGTAATATCTTACTACCAAGATGACTCCACATATGCTACGTTAAGCAGGCAAAGAGACAAATGCAGCAAGGAAACTAACATGGCTAAGTAGAGCAGGAAAGGAGTTCTTAAAAGTGTCTTTGAAGTCAGAAGAATGTTGCAATTCCCCACTCCAAATCAAAAGAAAAAGCAACAGAAATTCACCATCACTACCAAACACGCTAAGTCACCCACTACCAACCAAACACAACTACAGCATTTTGAGTTTTCCATCACACAAACATTCCTCTAGTGGAAGAAAATATAAGGAAAATAAGTCCAACACTGTTTAAATAACACCTGTTTGTCTTACAAACTGTAAAAAACGAGATTAGTTTCTTACCCTGACACAGCAAATGCTGTCTGCTGAAGGACAGTGGCTTTGCTAGATGCAGACTTGGCATGGTCGAGCTTTACAGAAGCTTGCGTCAGAGGCTGGGACATAACATCGGTCACTTGTAGCTACAACAGAAAAACAAGAATTTCTGTGAAATGCATTGTCCCAGAAGGACTGCAGGAGCACAGGTGACTCACTACCCCTCTGCATTAAACACCCAGAATTCTCTCCTGACCAGCATCTGATTCACCTAGTTCTTTCTAACATAACCAGGAAAGCCAAAGTTTGTAACCAGCAGAGCTGACTACCACACAGTGCCTTTTCGAGGTAGTGCCTGGTAAGCCCTGGGTAAGGAGAGGCTCCTAAGAATCACTTCATACGAGCACTAACCCCCCAGATCTACTGGAACCTGAATCCTGGAGCTAAAAATGAAAGATATCACCTTACGCGTTCAGCCTAAAGCTACAATACTGAAGACTAAGCCAAAATATGAGTTAAGATTTGAGGCAAAGGACTCACCCTGAGTACCGGCTGATGGTGGGACACAGCTGCAGGCCCATCGGGGACGATAATGACAGGCAAGTGGTAGCGGTTCCGGGATAAAGCACCTGTAGCACAAGCAACGCTGAAGGCCTCCGAGAGTGTCTCAAAGTTTTTCTTGCTAAAAATTGCATTCATCAACTGGATAATTTGATCCTGAAAGAGGAAAAAGCAAATCACATTTAAGCACCAGCAGCTTACCACAACATTGCAAATGGGCTCAGTATAATGCAATTAATAAAAAGACCATTCGTAAAGACTGTTTAATTTCCCATTTGCTTTATAAATAACTCAAGTTATGAGGTAACCCCAAATTAGCTACGTTTTGAGTATCACATTAGCGTTCTTTTTCTTGGCTGAGAAGTTCCAACCACAATCACTGTAATTGCGCTGAAAACTTGCAAAACCAGAATTGGGATCTACCTCTTCAAACTACGTGTTTCAGAACGGAAGATGCCATCAGCTCAACTATCCAGACTGGTGCAGCTGCAAAAAGACAGTTTGGCTCCAGGAGCCGTACAACTGTCTTCATACAGCAGAGAAAGACTAGGCTAGATGTCCTGGCTACCTGCCAAGCTGGGAAGGCTACCGAGAGGTGATGCAAAGCATCCTAATGGCTCTGGAAGGCGCCAGTCTAGGCCCATGCAGGCTTATCCCCTTAGGCTCAGCAGTGTCCTCAAGCTAAGAGGATTAGCTTTAAAGCAGTACCACCAGGAGCACAGAGCCAGCTCTGGCTCTGGGATGTGCCAAAGCTAATTTGTTCTCTCCGAAGTTGGAGTGGGACCATGTCCCCCAGCTGGTTTCGCAGTCTCAGTTTGTAGGGTTAGGGTACCTGAGCCACACTCTGCAGGGTACGCCATGTTATTCAGATTGTTCTATTACTCCCTGCTAGTCTGGAAAACAGAGGGTTTGGTTACCTGTACTTTGATCCAAGCACAGGATTGTGGGCTAAATTCTAATCAGAAATGAGAATAATCAAAGATAATCCCAAATGAAGCAATAGGCATACAACTTAGTAACCTACAAAGAAAACTTTCAAATTAAATCCACTGCATCTCAAATTTTCAGCCTCCTACTTGTATTAATGAGCAACAACGTACACGACATAACTAGAGAACACATCCAGACAGATGCTACAAAACCCCTGCATAGTGCAAAACCTGCAGTGTTTTTCATTTACATGGAGGGCATGGCATAGCTCCAGACCTTAATCAGCAAGTGACACACTCATTTAAACTGGGGGGGAGGGGGCAAGGGGGAGCTATTTTTGCAAATACTACATGTTAATTTTTAAAGAGAGTTTGTGGCATTCTGGAGGCACTCTCACCATTCACAAGAGAGAAGGCTTTAAGCCCCAACAATAGCACTTCTGACAGCACAATTCTGAAACAAAACTAAATGATTTTCCTTAATTGGTCTTTTTTTTAAACATCATTTGGACGCTGACAGTTTGAATTGTGTGTAGCAGAATCACCACCTCAAAAATGACATCAAAATTACTTTGCATTAGTCTGTTTGGCAGCAGCATGGAAGAGAGCCAGGAATGAACTCAGATGTCTTACACTGGCTTCGGTCTCAACCCTGCCACTTTGGCTTGTGCTTTAGGGAGCTGCCATTCTCAATCAAAAGTACATCTAGCTCAGTTAACTTGTTGTGGAAAAAAAAGTACTAAGTGGATAGCTCGCAGTAATGATTTCTAGCTTAATCAAGCTCAAAAGGAATTTCCAAGTCTTTCATTTCAGACAAGTTTTTGCATCTGGATTCCTGTAGGCGTACGGGGTGCCCAAAAGGGAGACAACATTAGGACCAAATTAGGGTGCCTGTACTTCCTCACAGGTAAGTAACATTTGCAAAACACTCTGAAATGCTGGAAAGTACTAGACAAGTGCCAAAATACCAGAACAAACTCTGAGACAAGAGGGTTTTATTTCAACAGCTTGTCTCAATAAACAAAGAAAAACTACCCTCACTTGCAATTTCCTTCTGTACATTTGAGAAAATAAAAAAAAAAAACAAACAAAAACCAAAGCAAATTCAGGCTGTGATCTTAAAGACGAAATGTCCTCCTACATTCTGTTACTCAGCTTTCCCTCCGAGATGTCCTTTTTCAGTGAGCGTACTCGTTATTTTTTCCCAGTAGAAACTCTACCCAGTTATACCGGCCTCTTGCCCTGCACAACAGGGACTGGTCAGGTCCTTTTTGTGAGCTACAGTGTGCAGAGGAAGAGGCAGACACACACCTCCTTCATTGCTGGCTCCGTACCCACATGGTCCGACAGCTTATAGGCAGCAGCAACAAACAGTGCAGTAGTCTCAATTCCTTCTTCAAACTGCAGATAAACTCCACCCAAGTCATCCAAGCGAGCAACAAGATCCTGACAGAAAGAGTTACTAAAATTAAAATTGCATTCTAGTAGATCCACAGAAATTAACTGTTAGGGCTGTAATCAACAGTACTGTATGGGAGCACTGAGGTATTTTGTAATAGTAATTTAGAAATGGGAAAAAAAAGAAACCTTCAGCCTTTAGTGATTATATTTAAAAGTCAAAACTTTCTGTGTCTCAGTCCACCGTGAAACAGTTAAAAGTCCAGAAGAAACATCTGCTTGAAAGGAAGAGCCAAGCCAACCCAAATCATACATGCAAGGAATCAGCCAGGTTAATTTTTCATTTTGTGTTTCACTTTAATACATCTTTTAGCACTACAGAGGTCTAACAAATTCCTGAATAATTACAGAGCATAGCGTGTTCCTACCTCTATCTCTTCAACAATGCCACTTAGATCTGCCTGCTGGGACAAGTAAGATGCCGTCTCCAAAGCCTGGATGGTTCTTAAACAACAACAAACAAAACCAAACAATTGTATGATTTTCCTTCCTTAAAAGCAAAGCATCATTCAAATCAAAGCAACTAGAGTTTCTATTCTGAATGAAGTGTAAAACAGCTGGTACTGCATTCAGTTGACTCAGGGCAATGAATCTGAAGTGATTTAGTGGAAGCTTAGAATAAACTCATAGATTCAAAGGCAGAGGAGAAACCAAACTTTGATCTCTGCATAGCACAGATCCCCAGACTTGCTACTGAGGCTTCCAGGAATCCATGTTTTTGGGTCAACAAAGCAAGTTTTAAAGCTTCCCTTTCTTCTCTAGCTTTTAAGGAAAGCTCTCCTTTCACAGCAATTCTGTGAAATAATTAATTAATTTCATTTAATTCTTTGGTGATAAATGCCAAGATTCCTTCTGCTTACTGCATTTTTTCCACCTCACAGTACTGGCATCCCAACCTACAAACAAAAGGACTGAGGAAGAGTGTTAAGCCTATCGCAACCATAAATGACACAGAACCATGGCTGGGTATTAAGTCAAAAATTTGTTGTGAATCTTTTTTAAAAAGGAGGCTTCTTTGGGATGTTTCCTCTTTACCAACTATTATTCTTGAACAAAACTGAATACATACACTCATTTGCAAAATCACACAAAAAATAACCCAAACCCATATGTTTCATTTCCCCTGAGGGACAATAATGAACCGGACAAATACATCAACTGAAAACATAGCACCTACTCTACTACACCTATATTACAAAAATTAAGTGTTAAAATAACCTTTACTCAAAAATCCAACCGCCTAGAGGATATACATGCAACAATGAATCATTTCCATCTGAAAAACTTACGCCAGAACATTTTCTTCTTTGCTAAGACGAGCAGTAAGAGCACCAAGTGCTTCCTGAGATGCTAAAGGAAGGCCAAAGCCACTCAGGGCCCCAACGGCATGGAAGATCTGGGTGATTGAGGAATCCTCGCTGACAGCTGCAAGCAGCAGCTCCCTGGTCTCATTTGAAATGGTAACCTGAGGAAAAACACAGGGAAAATGTTGATCCATACTTGAAAAAACAAGTCCGCCTAGCCGCCACTTATTTTTTTCCTGGAGCCACACACTTGACTGGTGAACTACTACAAGCTTTTGGGAGAAAGCCCTTTATCATTCGTTAACTTTTAGTTTAATTAATTAAATCCCTAAGTTTTGCTGCCAACTACCAATTAGTGAGGATAATCCACAATTCAGATTTATCCTGGTAACCTGCTACTGCTTTCCATCTGGCATCACATCATTGTGCAGAAGCCAGTGGTACTGATGAAGAATGGGGCTTGGATACCCACGCACAATTCAGCAAGGGTGGGTTGCATTTGTATCACTGCAGTGTTTCAACACAAGGTCTACATCTAAACAGTTTATCATCCACCCAAAGAGTTTTTAATTGACACAGCTGCTGGGAATTCTATTAAAATGTGCTGACTCCTTTTATCTTCCCCACCAATGTCAAATCAAGAAACATCCCCTCAAAATTACTCTGGACCAAATACTTGCTTTGTATCTTTACACTTCGCCTTGTAGAGAGTACTCCTAGACACTTCATAAGTTATTTACCTAAGAGACAACAGAGTACAACCCACTAAAACCAAGTAAAAGTAGAAGTTATACATAAAATAAAACCAAGAAAAAGATAAATATTTCCTTGGTAACATCTGTCTTCAGAGCTCAAGGCTCCAAACTCACCTCACAGCCAGACAGGACCCGGATGGACTGTGCAGCATAGAAGAGGGAATCGACACTGCTGGAGTCCACATGAGATTTGATGAAATTGCATGCAGCCTGCAAAGAAACAGAAGTTAACTTACAGCAACAGTCTCGACTTAAGCCACTGAGAGATTTAGATAGTACTCTAAGACAATTGTACAGTGCTGTGCACTTTTATACCAAAAAAAGGCAAACAAAGTCCCTAGTAATGCTTGCAAAGCAGCAGAGCCTAGAACCCCCCAGATCCTACTTCTAAAGTGCTGCACAGAAACAAAGGTGGTCCCTGCTAAGAGAGATAAGTGATTTTCATGTAAACTCTACTGCAACCAGAACTGAAATTTAAAGTGAGTATAATTATAAAGCCTATCAAAATAAAAGTCCCATGGGTATATTTAGTAAGGAAAATCTCCCAGGACAGAGAACAGATGAACAGAAATTCTGTGGGTGAGCTTCCTTCCCAGCTGTATATCACACACAATCATTAACAGATACAGAATAGAGAATTTCAAAGCATACAGAAAGAAGTTGGGTAAGCAGCTACAGTATGAAGGCAAGCAATGAGACTGCTCATTAATCTGTAGTCAGCTTATTATCAACTGACAACTAGACAGACGGATCATTAAGAATCCATTTTACCCAGAAAATAACCAAGAATTTTACTGCTCATACTCAAGAGACCAGTGATTCACGTATGTGAAGAATAGGTCTTTACAAGTAGGACAGGATTTTCGTGTACAGTTACCTAGGAACCACAGAATGGTTTAGGTTGGAAGGGACCTTAAAAATCATCTAGTCCAACCCCCCTGCCCTGGGCAGGGACACCTCCCCCCAGCCCAGGTTGCTCCAAGCCCCGTCCAACCTGGCCTTGAACACCTCCAGGGATGGGGCAGCCACAGCTTCTCCGGGCAACCTGTGCTGGTGTCTCACCACCCTCAGATTAAAGAATTTCTTCCTAATATCTAATGTAAACCTACCCTCTTTCAGTTAAAACCATGACCCCTCATCGTATCTCTACTGTCCCTGATATATGTTCAAGTGTTATGCTTAGCTATTATTTTTACTACCTCTACCTTTTAAATAGTGTCACCTTGTGAAGAGGCACAGTGTCCAGAGAAAAAGTCTCACCACAAACCTCAAGTAACAAATAAATCATTACTGTTTACCTGCATAAGCAAAGGCTGTATTACCATTGCCAAAACTAGGAACTATTAAAAAAACCCAGCCACACTGAGATAAACAAAAGCAGCAGGTCTCAGCCCAGCCCGCAGATGACCAGTAACCGGCCACAGTGAGGTGTGCAGTGTGGTGAACCACAACATCTTCCGGAGCCTCAGAGTTCGTGGTGCAAATGCACAACACTCAAAAAGAAAGTAAGTCCAAGTGGTTTAGAACCACTGAACTAGCTGAATTTATGAGGAAAGAACAAACTTGTTTACAGCTGTGGTGCACAAGTAAGCATGCCAGTGCATGTAAATAGGCACGCCTACGTAAGTAGGTTGTTGCAGCGACAACCTGCAGCATTTAAACTAGAAATGCTTAAAGGCACGAAAGGGCAGTAAGCATCACAATGATACTACAAGCTGTTGTTTCTAGACTGCACACAAAGAGACATATTTTATATACAAAAATAGCAAGATCAAGTGACCTGGCTGAATTCAGCGCTGGAACTGAAATGAAACAATGAAAGCTCTATTTAACAGGGCAGCGAAGCAAACATGCCACAGGCAGAGAGCTTTTCTATGAAACAGCGAAGCAAATTAATAGCTCCAGTAAGCTCACACCAGGCTATGGAGCGGCGAGCCCTGAAACCACCATTTAGAGGCAGTCAGTGTAAGAGAGCCCGTGGCACGTTATTGCTCAAAGATGCAATTTATTCAAACAGCGCCCCTGAAGATTACCAGTAATTACCAGTGATTTGCCCTGATACTTGTTAAGAACACAACGCACGTATGCTTAACGTTTTCCTGACAGTACTGGGAAAGCAGAGCTCGCTGGATGAACTCCTTGTGCCTCATCTTTTGCTGCTGTGCTGCGCCCACCGCTCCTCGGGAGGGGGG
>NW_009646501.1:2551493-2555711 GCF_000708025.1 Charadrius vociferus | reverse complement strand
TGGCGCCTTAAAGGCGAAGCGGCGGGAAGGCGCGGCGCGTGTTGTGTCGTGCCGTAGTATGGAGCCGTAGAATGGTTGGGGTCGGAAGGGACCTTAGAGACCATCCAGTGCCACCCCCTGCCCTGGGCAGGGACACCTCCCCCCAGCCCAGGTTGCTCCAAGCCCCGTCCAACCTGGCCTTGAGCACCTCCAGGCATGGGGCAGCCACAGCTTCTCGGGGCAACCTGCCCCAGGGGATCACCACCCGCACAGGGAAACATTTCTTCCTAAGATCTCATCTCAATCTCCCCTCTTCCAGTTTGAAGCCATTCTTCTTCATCCCATGGCTCCCCTCCCTGAGTCCCTCCCCAGCTCTCCTGGAGCCCCTTTAGGCACTGGAAGGGGCTCTGAGGTCTCCCCTTTTTCGCCTTCTCTTCTCCAGGCTGACCCCCCCCAACTCTCCCAGCCTGTCCTCCCAGCAGAGGGGCTCCAGCCCTCCCAGCATCTTCATGACATCCTCTGGCCCCGCTCCAACAGGTCCATGTCCTTCGTATGTTGGGGGCCCCAGAGCTGGAGGCAGCGCTGCAGGGGGGTCTCACCATAGCGGAGCAGAGGGGCAGAATCACGCGTGCTGTGCCATGCTGTGCCAGCCCACGCCCTGGGGAGCTGCCCACGCCACTGGTCTTGGAGACCCAGTGCACCATTTGCCTGCTGGCCCACCTGCTCTGTCTTCCCTGCAGCCATGGTGGGAAGGTGCTTATAACCGCCAGGGCAGGGCAGTGGTCTGCTGGGGCATCGGCAAACCCCCAAACACCCTGGGACTCAACAGAACAGCCACCAAGCAATGCCGGGCAGATACTCCACCCGGGATGCAGTGACGCCTGCCACCCCCGAGTGACCAGCAGTGGGTGTCAGCCTCTCTCATCACCCCCCGCCATAACCTCCTGCTTTTAATTACAGCCGACCACCACAGCCAGCCTCTGGCAAAGCCACCGGCTCCTCCTCTGCTGCTTGCCAAAGAGCTTTCTCCTCCCAGCAATGCGGGGGCAGAAAGGGCAGTGCTCCACTGCACGCTTCCCTGGGGAGTGGGCGACCTCCAGCAGCCTGGTGTGGGCATTTCTCGGGAGCTTCATTGGTGAGACCCGCGGGACGCCGGGAGCGATGCCCTTGCTCCCGGCACGGGGTTCGTAGTGAGGAGGGAGCTCCCCGAGGCAGCAGCGAGGCTTCGGGAAGGGTGTTCGCAAGTGAACAAGTAAATCTGTGCAACGCTGCTCGCTCAGAGTCCTCGATGGGGACATGCGAGATTTAGGGGATCGTTTCATCGATCTCTGCTTTAGGGGAGCCTTACTTTCCACCTCTTCATTTTCCCCCTTGTTTTTCCCTAAGTACCAAATAAAAGTAAAAAAAAAACAAACCCAACAAGAGTAAGGTTAAGCCCTGACTCTACTGTACAAAACCCAAACCTCTCAGTTAACCGACCTATTTATTCCCCTGGGAATAAATAGCACCATCTGTCTGCCCTGTGTTGATTATTTCAGGTGACTCTTGGGAACGGCCACAGCCACGCTATCAGGGACCCCAAGTTCCTGCAGCAAAGCAATGCACACATCCATCCATGTGCAAAAAGGACCCTGGGGACAGGCAGGTGGGCCCCCGGGTCCCTGTCCCACGGGGGACACAGCAAGCCATGTGTGGCAGACACCCATCCCGCTGCTTACTGCCCTCCTGGAAGGCCCCCAAATTTGGGGAAAAGGGCTGTGCTTCTTCCTGCAGAGGGCACTGGGAACTTGTGCTTTTTGCTTTCCGGGAAGATCCCCTGGAGCTGGAGCAGCTCCCACCCGTCCCTCCGCCCCCGCTCTCCCTGGGTTTTGGGGCATTTGGTGTAATGTGGACAAGGCTCTTGGCCTCGCTGGGGAAAAGCAAGGAGCCGCAGAGCTGCTTGATGTGGGAAGGCACCGCCAAGAAGGCAGCCTGCTCCTTGCTCTGCCTGGCCGCCCTTGCTTCTCCCTCTGTGCCGGAGCTGTGACGTGACGTTGGCTCCTCTTTGGGTGACACCGAGGTGGGGCTGGGACAGCTTCACTGGTGGTTTACAAAGCCCAGCTGAGACTTGCTGCCCATCAGCTCTGTTTCCACAGTGCCATACCACCAATCTTACTTAATCCCCCAATTATTGAGCCTGAATGTGTTTGACCGCCTCAACGCAGGAGATGCTCACAGCATGGATGGGTACCAGTATGAGGATACAGGCACACATCTGCCAAAGATGGGCACGATGGGATGAGGATACAGGCACCCATCTGAGCTGTGAGCATCTCCCACGCTGAGGATGCCCCCTTGCACTGGGTTACTCCTCTCCCCTTGGGAGATGTAGCTCCTCTGAAGCGTGTTGCAAAACCTTATTGCTGTAGCTTTCCTGGGGGAAGGGAAAAATGTTCTGCATCAAAGCGTCTGATTTTGATATTCTGTCCCAGGAAGGGCTTTTGTTTTGCTGAGTTGGGTTTGTATCACCTTACGGCTTGCAGTAACCGAAAGACACGTTTTGGCCAGCTGCGATGGCATTTCTCATCCCATTGCCCTCCCTGGAGAGAAACTGAGCTGAGGGGAAGATTTTTTGCCCAGGAGTGGAGCGAAGCCAAACTAAAATGATCTCAAAATCCCTTGTGAGATGGCATTTCTCTTCTGTTCAAGCTATCAGATGAGTCTTGCTCTAGCTCTGCTCTAGTCCGTATCAGGAGATGGCCATGCAATCCCCAGGGATCCTGGGGACTCCTTCGAGAGGCTGCAGGGTGACCGACACCACCACCCTACCTGGGAGAAGCCTCTGGAGCCTTGGGAACCCTTCAGCCTTGGGAACCCTTCAGCCTTGGGGACCCCTCAGCCTTGGGGACCGTGGGGAGTCTGGCCGGCTCCAGCACCTTCCCCCAGGGCTGAAACACCCCATGCGCACCAGCCCAGCCTCGAGAGGAGGCTGGAAACCCACAGCCAAGTTCTTCTGCTGTGACAGATGGAAATGGGAAGTTTTTTTTTTTTATTAGATGAGAGAGAAAAAGCTAAAGGCCACTTGTGCAATTAAGTGCCTTAAACGTGGATTTTATTTCGATGTAATGGGATGGTTATTGCATATAAAAGAAGTGCCAGATGGTTGTTAAAACCACATTTACTAAGTTCTAATAACTGTGCATTTGACCTGTAGCCCATCAGGAACTTCAACCCCTCATTATAAAATAGCTCGGGAGCCCTCGCCCCAGGCAGAGCCTTTGGCTGGTCCTCGCTGGGACCTTTGCACGGCAGCAGCACTCGCTGCTCAGGGCAGGACTCAGCCTCGCGGCGCGGCTCTCCGGCTACAGGATGCTTTGCCTGTGTCTTTGAACTTCAGTTGGTTGGTGATGGCGACAAGGACAGAAGGATAGGGAGATGTGAAATAAATCTGCCGGCTTGGGGAGGAGAGGGGGCCAGGACCCCTCCACGGGGTGCAGGGCAGTGGAAGGTCTCTGTGCACCCCAGGGCAGAGCTCTTCTCTGCTGCCCTACCTGTGCCAAGGGGCTTGGAGGAGGGAGGATGGAGGGTGGAAGGCGGAGGACAAACGATGGAGGATGGAGGGTGGAAGGTGGAGGACAAATGAAGGAGGATGGAGGGTGGATGATGGAGGGTGGAAGATGGAGGGTGGAAGATGGAGAGTGGAGAATGGAAGATAGAGGGTGGAGGTCGGAGAGTGGAAGGTGGATGGTGAAGGATGGAGCGTGGAGGAAGGCCGTGGGAGGAGCAGAAAGGTGGGGTATGGCTCCTCCTCCTCCCCCCGTGGGAGCCTTGCTTAAATACAGGGAAGGAACGGGGTGAACTGACAGAGGGGACTGCAGGTCTCATCTCCCACTGCCTCCCCACACCCACTGCACGGGATGCATGGGATCGGGGCGGCTCAGCCCTGTGGCAGCCCCCAGGAGGGCAGTGCACAGCACCAGCCCCCGCAGCACCTCTGGGCTGGATGTGGACCCCGTGCATTCAAGGGGAGCCCAGGACAAGCAGGAGAGTGAGCCCCCAAACCTGTGAGCTGTGCCACAACATCCCTCCCACCGGCTCTGCCTGCCGGCAGCACAGCCAGCCTTCCTTCTTTGGTAAAGACTCCAACAATTCCCTTTTTAGGTTTAATACCATCAGTCACGGGAAGGAGCAGAGCCCGTTCCCCCAGCCCCCAGCCCCGCCGGGGCGGCTCTGAGTGGAGGGGCTGCCTGCAGGGCCTCA
>NW_009646501.1:2533974-2551243 GCF_000708025.1 Charadrius vociferus | reverse complement strand
AGACTTTTTTTTTTTTGCCTCTTATTAAATTATTGATATATATTTTTTTGCAGTGCTGTTCGTACTCCCCTCCCCATCCCTCTCTGTGCCCTGCTGACCCCCCTTGGCAGGAGGGGATGAAGGGCTGCCAGCCTGCCTGGACCCAAACCTGTGTCTTCCCCCTGCGTGTCACATCTGTGGGCTCCCTGCACACCCTGTCCCTGGCTGTGGGGGCTCTCACACCCTGCCGCGGGGCTCTCCCAGTTAGCCCAGTCCCTACACTGGCAGGCAGTTGGCAGGGGCTGGCAGTGCCTCCAGCATCCCGTGCCCTCCTGACAGCATCCCCAGGGCACAGCCCCCATGTGAGCCCCCACAGCATCGTATCCCATTAGGAAAGTGATTTACTGAGCCCTCCCCACTCCATGCTGCCCCAGCGATGCGACCCGCATCCCGGCACTGGCCAGCCCCCGGTGAGAGGATGGATGGGGAGCTGGGAACGGGATGGAAACTCATTGAAAAGCTCCAACAGATGGGTTGTGTTTGCACCATTCCCATCATACATGTTGAAACTCTCCTGTTTTCACGGGATGATGTCAGATCTGGGCTCCTCGGCCAGATCCCCTCCACTGCAGGGAAGGAGAGTGAAGTGGAGGAGGTGGGAGTGGGAGCGGAGGCCATGGGGAAAGGGAGGGATCCAGCCAGGACCCTCAGAAGAGATGTACACCTCCCTCTCCATCGCATGAGAGATGGGATGAGGCAGACAGGTGAAATGCTGCTCCTCAACCCACTGCTTTTCCTGGCTCCCGTTGGCTCTGGCATGCCAAGACCAGGCATTTTCCTGGCAGCTTCACACCCCTGCAGACCCCACTGGGGCGGGGGGTGGAGGGGGGCTGATAAAAACCCACCTAACCCAGGTCTGCATTGATCAAAGGGGAAATGTGTCCCAACCCATCTGGAGACACCGGCGGTGTGTTGGGGTACCCTGCCCACCTGGGAGATGCCCCCCCCAGGTTTCCCCCTGCATTTGCCCAGCCCCACTGGCGGCACAGCGGCCACTCAAACCGGGGTGTTTTACCCCTTAACATCACCCGGGCTTTGAGCGCTGCTGGAGGGGGGTGAGCCGCCCCGGGGAGCTGGCAGGGCCCCCTCCTCACCTCCTGCTCTGCGGCACTTCAGCCTGTTGCAGCCTTGGGGGGGGGGGGGGGCTGTGCAAGCCCCAGCTCCTGTGGGGAGCAGCTTGGGGACCCCGGTACAGCCAGGCTTTGCCTTGGAGGTTGGGGGGGCACAGGCTTTTAGGGGGGATGGAGGAGTGCGTGTAGATACAGAGGGGTCCTCAGCATACACCAGCATAGCATCTTCCTTGGTTATATTGGAACCCTGCCTTTTGGAGGTCCCCAGGGAGTATTGGGGTAGGGGGACCCTAACCCATGAAGGGTGCCACATGGGGTGGCACAGGTCCCTCCACCACCTCAGTCCAGGGCACTGTGTCTGCAAACCACTTAGTTATCCGGGGCTCATCTCTCCGGGTGGCTCCAGAGGCAATCCCATCCGTGGGGCTGGGGCAGCCCTGGCCCCCAGGAAGCGAGGAACGCGTTTCTCTCACATCTCCCACGTGGGACCGGCCCCATGCAGAGGCGGCTGCTCAACGCTTGACAGCTTGTTTAGATAGAAAGCAGGGGGAAAGGGAACAGCAAGTCCTGCCTCTGCAAACCCACGGGAGAAAAGCTGCTGGGAGCTGCTCGCCCCAAAAGTGGTCCCTCCAGCTCAGCCGCCCCAGGGAAGCCCCTGCCACAGGCAGCCCCCAGGGGTGTAGCCCACCCCCTGGGCCTGAAGATGTTTCCCATACGTTTGGTACGATGGACCACACAAAACTCTTGGCATCGCCTCCTTTGCAGATGGTGCAAGCAGCCCAAAGCCATGCCCGCAGCATGGCGAAACAGGGGAGATTTGCCCATCTTCCCCCCACATCCCCTGGGGCCAGCAGCTGGGCAGGCTCACTGTTGGAAACTCATCCCAGCAAACCACTCCCCAGATGGGCTGGAAATCCTGAAGCTTTGGACCCAGAAAGCCCACCAAGAGGTGATACTGGATCCACCGAAACTCTGGGAGTGATGGCTGCTGAGCTGTGGCATCCCAGCCGAGCCTGGTGCCCATCTCCTGCCAAACCACGGGTACCACTGCCGAGCAGCTCCAGGCTTCCCTCTATCCTCCACACTGCCAGAGACATGGAGCATTAATAGATAGTCTGTGCTCCTACAGCATTTTTCAGTAAGGAAACCCCCAAGGGTGAGTCTTCCTGGCACATCCCTAAGTGGCTCCGAAAGCATTTAGGAAAGGCCCGCTCGGCAAGCAGAGGAGGTGGACCAGTAGCCTTGGGGGACAGCAATGGTTTAGTGTGGGCTCTGTGTCCAAAGGTAACTGTGATCATCGCAGGGTGAGGGTAGTCAGCCTTGGAGGTAGGAAGGCATTACCAGGATGGGTCCAAAATCATCAGCATGGAGAAGCCTGGAGGACACCGCAGCACCCGTAAATATGGGATGTTTGAGCTTAAGGTCCTCTTTCTGGTGTAGAAAAGAATAAAGTCAGCGTTACCCACTGCACTGCCTCCTGCAATGGGTGGGCAGGTCCTTACTGGTATCCTCTTGGTGGCCCCAGAGCAGGGACGCAGGCAAGTCAGTGGCAAAGTTTTGGTGGACAGGCAGAGGTAGCAGCTGGGCCAGGGAAAGGACGGGCTGCTGTGCTCCCCAGCGCTGAGTGACTGGAGAAAACCCTTTTCTCGGCTTTGGCAGCGTATGAGTGTGGGTGGAGGGTGGTGACGGGCACGGGGGAGGACCTGCCACAAAACTCCCGCATGTGGTAGAAATCCCAGCTTGGCTGATAATATTTCCCTTCTGCTCCAGCTTTCCTTGAGTCCCTAAATTAGAAAAAAGGCCCCAGGGAGCACTTAGAGAAACCATTAAAAATAATTAAAATAGAACAAAATAAATAAATGCAGAGAGATTGAAGAAATAAACCCCGGCTGCACAAGCCCTGGCCTCCTGCACTGCCTGTGCCGATGCTGCTGGTGAGGCAGTCGCCGGCTGGGGCATGGAGCTCCCAGCGTTTCTGAAACACTGAGCCCATTTGGGAACAGTTGTCCAGAGGTTTCCTCCTCTCCCAACTGGATCGGGACCGCAGGGATTTACCTACACCCCTGGCAGCAGCGGCTGCAGCTCTCCCCGAGCCCCAGACACCTGCAGGCAGAGGAGCAGCCGCTATTTCTTTGCACTCATGCAGGGACAGCATTGAGTTTTCCAAAAAGGCCTTAAGAGCTGGATCCTGCTGGAGGAGATGAATATTTTGGGGCTGGAGCAGCAGTGGGGGGGCGTAAATCAGCATGGCTGCTGTGCAGTTGCTCCAGGTTCCACCAGCCCGGCTGGGATGGAGCTGGATGATGGGTTTGTCTGCTGCCTCCCTCCCTGCTGTCCCGGGGGACACGCTGCTCCTGCCCCGCAGCCAGCGGGAAGAAACCGGTTCCTGACTCTTTTAGCAACTGCAAGTATCAGGTTCAGTTTCCTTTGATTCCCAGCATTTGGTTTGCTCTCCTACTTCATAAATATTCAACCGCCAGATGCTTGAAAAAGCGCCTGCAAACCTTCCCCGGCCCCCCGTGTCTTGGTGGGAGCGGTGCCTGCGGCCCCTGGCCCCATCCCCCGGGGATGCGGCCCCATGGCTAACGCACGGGAGAGAGCACGTGGCCAAAGCCAACAGCTCATAAACAAGCCCCGCGCCGAAACGGGCTCCCCTGGCGTGCAGGTATCAGGTAGGTGATGCGAAACAGCCTGCGAGGGTGTGGGTCAGGAGCTGATGCCCCACACCCCTGCGGTGGCTCCAGGGGAACAGCCTCGGCGGCGATGGGGATGCAGCTGCTCCCTGGGAATTTGGGTTTCGCGTGCACTCGCACCCCTGAGCGTGCTGGGATGCGATGCACCGCCTGCTGCCTCCCTGTCTGCTGTCCAAGGGGAAAGCCAAAGGGTTCCCCAGAGCCCAGGGGGTGATTGGGTTAGAGGAGGAACGACTGAGGGAACTGGGGTTGTTTAGCCTGGAGAAGAGGAGGCTGAGGGGAGACCTTATCACCCTCTACAATTACCTGAAAGAGGAGGTTGTAGAAAGGTGGGGCTGACCTCTTCTCCCTGGTGAAGAGCGATAGGACAAAAAGAAATAGATTCAAGTTACATCAGATGAGGTTTAGATTGGATATTAGGAAACATTTTTTTCACTAAAAGGGTTATTAGACATTGGAATCGGCTGCCCAGGGAGGTGGTGGATTCGCCATCCCTGGAGGTGTTTAAAAAAAAAAAAAGGGTAGATGTGGTGCTTTGGGACATGGTTTAGAGGTGGTTTTGTCAGGGCAGGTTGATGGTTGGACTTGATGATCTTAAAGGTCCCTTCCAACCTTAGCGATTCTATGAAGGCGTTTTGCATGGCAGCCTGATGTTTCCCTGCTCCCTTTCCCCCACAGACAGAGGCAGAATTACCCATCCCATGTACGCACTCACCTTGTCACCAGCTGGGGATGCGCCAAATCCGCAACGCTCCAGGCTGCTGGACACCCCCTCACTCATGGCTTAGCCAGGGATAGGGGAGCAGTGGGGAAAGAAAAAGGGGGGAAAAAGAACCACCCACCCCCCCCAAACCTGCCAGTGCCCCACCCAGCAAGGGCAGTGCTGAGGACAGACAGCAGCTCTGGGGTGAGGGGTGGCAGAAGGATGGGGGCTGGGGACCACAGCAGCCCTGCAGCTCCCCCCTTTTTTCCCCCCCCAGCCCCCCGGGTGCCTGCGCAATCCTGCAAAAACCCCAGCTCCCGCTTAGCTTTCCCATTTCTTGCCAAAATCACTCCGGAGCATGTCAGCACGCTGTCATGTAAGGAATCTCATTTCAGAGAGGCTTTTTCTCTCTCCCTCGATTTCCCCCTTTAGATACAAACCAGACATAGCTACGTTTTATGGGGTGCGAGGGCAGGGCTACCCGCATCCGGCCTTCCTCTGCTCCCCCCAAAAAATGATGCTGGAGTGGATTTGGAGGGCTTCGGCTGTTTGTTTAGGATACTTTACAGCGTGTATGCAGGGACTGTCCACACTCGGGTACTTGTGCACAGCCCCCTGCCCCGGGCTGCAGCAGTCTCACATGGAAACCAGAGGAGAAAGAGCAAATTACTCTATGATGTGGCTTTGGGGGCGGTCAGGGGCTGCTCGCTGAGCCCCACGGCCAGGCAAGCCTCAGAAGAAGGGCATGATGCTTCTTCTCCCCACTGCATCGTTATTTTGAGGAGCGACACCCCATTCCCAGAGGAGCGCTGCTCCCCATAAAGCCCCAGGAGGTACTCGCACCCTCCTCTCTTAACCCCCATCACCCCAAACCCCCTCAGCGAGGCTGTGGTCCTTGCACATTCCTCCCCCTCTTATTCCAGGTGACTGAGCCCTTTACCTGCCTGACCCCAGGGCTCACTCCCATGCTCTGGGGATGGATAGCGATGGACAAGTCCTGGCCTGGCTTCCCGGTGCCCCCCTCAGCAGAACAGGGATTTCCCTTCTCTGAATAACTCCCTGCCTTTCTGGATGCCTGGGGGAGGCAGGGAGCAGATCCCCTCGGCCCCACATGCAGAGAGCAATGGTGATCAGCCAGATTAATAATTCATTTGGGTGGTATTTATGGGCATGGGGCTAATCTCCCTGATTTTAGCACTGCTCCATGCCTGGGGCCGGCTGCCACCAGTGCCATTTGCTGCGACCAGGTGGGATCAGGGCTCCCAGCTTAGCCCTGCACCTTTGTGCCATGATGGAAACCCCCTGAGTGGTGCTGGTGGCTCAGACACAGGGGAGGTCAGGCCCTGCCATGCCAGCGAGTGTCCCTGGTGCTTTTTGCATGCTGTCACGTCTGTGATGGGGCAGAGGCTCCTCAGCAGTGCAGGCACCTCCACAGAGACCTGTGTTCTCCAGGCATGCTCTGCATGCTTTGCCCTATCCCACCACCACCTCAGGACCAGCAGTCTCCAGCCCCCCCCGCAAAATAACTGGGCTGAGTGAGAGTTGCTGGGGTGGAAAGTATTTGGAGTGTCTAGTGCGTCAGGGAGCGGGAAGTCAGAGCATCTCCCCAAGCCCTTCCCCACCACCGCCCTCAGTGTGCCAGGCAAGGTGGGGAATGGCTGGGTCTGACCCATGCAGACATCAGGAAATGTACTTTTTTCCCCTGAGGTTTTCCTGCTTTGCTGTTATTCTCTCACTCCTCACCTCCAGCTTCTCTTGCTGCCAAGGAGCCACCATCCATCTGAGAGCCCCACAGCCTGCTTTGCACACCTGATGCCATCCTCCCTTTCCAAGATGCTTGGTCTGGGAAGCAAGAATAATCTTGTTAGGTCAGTGAAGGATTAAAACCCTCTCTTGATCTTTTGATCTGTCCCCCTGCAGCCCCACAGAGGGGTTTTGGAGCTGGAGGCTCCAGCCAGACATGCAGAATTCGCCTAAAAAGGGCTGTGAGAGCTGGTGAGCCGTGATGCCCCTGCAACAGAGGAACAGTGCCGAGGGACTCCAGTCCCAGCTGGCCCCACCATTCTGTCTGCTTCCACACAGGGAAAGCCACCCTGCTGCCCGGCCATGAGGGAGCTGGGGCTTCCCAGAAAGGCTCAGCCCCACGCCAAGTCAAGGGTGTTGAAACGATGTGGGAGCTTTGAAAGGCTGTGAGTGCTGATGCTCCCAGGAGGTACCCCAAATCCCACCTGAGCCCCCTTGCAGTCCTGCTCGTAGCCTGCACTGTGCCAGGGAGCTCTGTCCCCATCTCTGCCTAGGACCAGAGAGGTGATGGATGGTGACCCCACAAAGACCTGGAACATGGTTGGTGTCTCTGATTTTACCCGTGGTAACCTGGAATTAGCTTTTCCCTCTTCCTCTAGGTTTAAAGCTCATTCTTACAATACATTGCAGCCTTCATCACTCAAGACAAATGTTCTGGGGAACATTTTAGATACAAAGACTGTTGCACTCAATGAAGCATCTGGCCAGCAATGCCAGGCCTGGACCTGCTCCCTGCCAGGTGTGGTCCTGAGTGCCCTTCAGAATAACGGGGACCTGAGGAATCACATCCTCTCTGCACAGCATTCAGCACCTCTGCTCCCTCCCGTGCTCCTGCATCAGCCCAGCCATCCCTGACCTCACCTCTCCCCATCTGCAGCACCAGCCAAAGGTGTCCCGAGCAGATTCTGCATCCCCAGGGACGGAACAACTCCCTCTCCAGGGAGCCCTGGCCCACACGGAGCCCAACTTTTGCAAACGCACAAGGATTTGTTCAAGAGTTCACTGAAGTTTAAAGTGAGAGCTTGTCTCAGACGCACCCTCTGTGATGCTTTTCCATCCTAACTCACATCAAATCATCACTGGACATTTATTGTTTCTGGGCATGCTCCAGTTCCTCCAGGAGACAGCAATCAGAGGGCCCCTCACCTCCTTTTTCTCCTGCCATCCCCAGGCTCAGCCCCATCCCCCCTAGTTTCCATCCCTCAAAGCCTCCAAACTCAACACCCCCAAAGCCCCCACACCAGGAACTGGGCTGGACCAAGCCCCAGAAGGGTGAGGGCTCTACATGCGCCTGGGGCAGCCAGTCCAGACCATGGAGCTCACTCTGGATGGTGGTAACAAAAGGGCAAGCGGTACGGGACGGGCTGGCTGGGAGCAGAGCACTGCAATCTGGGGAGACAGAGGAGGTGAGGAGATGCTGGAGGATGCCAGGATCCCTGCCGACCGGTGGTTGATGATCCCTGCTGCAATTTGAAAGCTGCTGCAGCCTCAGGATAAAGCTTCCAGTACAAACACTTAGAGGTTTTTCACTCCAAGTTTATGTTCCAAGACTAATTTCTCAATATTCATTTAGGGAGTCTGCCTTTCTGTGGGTGTAAATTGGTGTACCTCCACTGCCGTGGAGAGGCCTGCACTGATTTATATCAGCTGAGATGCTGACCCCAAATTTGCAGTTTGCACAAGTGTTCCTGCCAATAAAACTGTTAAAGTATTCACAGAAAGTGAACCCAGGAGGCATGTGAACATGGTCCAAACAAATCTAATTAAAGCTTTCATCCAGAAAATTCTTCCTTGCTATAGAACAAGAATCCATACATTAATACTTGTCCTCACTTCACTGGGGCTAAAAAACTCAGTTGAGAGGCCCAGGGTAACTGATATTTGTGCTGGGCTGAGCACTCACAAACTCTGCCGCCTCCAGGACACCTTGGAGCATCTTTGGTCTCCCTCTGCATCCCCATCCTTTACAGTATCTCTCTGGAAGGTGCTGAGCTTTGTAAAGAAGCTCAATGCTTAATTCAGACCAGTCCAGCCAGGCTGCAGTAGAGCAGAGCCACATGCTGCTGTCTGGGCTGGGGAAACAGCTAAAGAAAACACCCTGGCAGGGGCTGAGGAGAGCCGGGGAGGACAGAAGTGCCAGCATCAGAGGAACTTGGGTGTCATCAGCTTGCAGAAACATGGTAGAGCTGATCCAGCTGCTGCATCTCAGCTGGCCCAGTGGCAGGGGTGCTGGCTTGGTGTTGTGATTTCAAGCCCTTTCTTTGGGCAGATCCTGTTTGATTTTAATCACTGATCACTTGAATGGCACAAACTACCACAGTAAACCTACTCAGGAGGAGCTAATCCAGCCCTCGCAGCAGCATTTCAGAAGGCTCCGTGTTATTCCCCAGGCAACTGGCTGCATAAATCTAGACACAGCGTGGCCAGCACAGACGCGGCATCCGTGACAAGCATCACTGTGTCACAGCCTCAGTATCTAAACTATTAGTGGTGCCGGTACATGAACCCTCTCGCCTTTCAGCACCTGCACAGCCACCCTCACCTGCCACTCCAGCCCATGCTGCTGAGAGACAAAAATCCACCAGCCGCCTTGCTGACAGATGAAATATTTCTCCCCTGGCTTGGAAAACAGATGGGTAGAGACTCCTTTCCTCTCTTCCAGTGCTACCATGGAGGGGCTAAAACAAGCTGTGAGCTCGGCAAGGGACAAGACATGGCAGGGATTGCATTTGCATCAAACTCAGCAGGACCAGGACACACGGCAAGGGCAGGGAGAACCTGCTGCAGCTGCTGGGTATCCCACGGGGTATGGGCATGCATTGGCCCGGGTTCCAGGCTGGACTCTTTTCTAAGAGCATCACCCCAGAATTGATTCTCACATCACAGCAATAGGGCAGCCTACAGGGATGCTCTATGGTGCATCTGATGGTCACAACTGGGAGCCAAGGACCAGGTCTGCAGGAGGTACCTCTGGCCCACTGAAGTCCAGGGATTAGGGGCACATAATCCGTTGCTGGTCTAGTCTATTCACATTTTCTCTACTCCTTCTTCCTGCCTTTTTCTCCTTTTTAGTTGACATCAAGTGGGAATCACCCCATTGCTCACCTTTTTCTTCCTCACTGCCTCTCCGAGAAGCTAAACAAACAAATCCAAATCCCCTGAACCACCTTCATTTCATCTGCCCTCCCAAAGCCCCATGTTTTTCTGTAGGATTCCAGCAAGATAGCCCTGCAGGCATTTTGCAAGACAGGAGAAACTTCAGACAGCAACAAAAATGTGTAGAATTTGGTCTATTCTGTTCCCTTACCTTTCAGTGACCTCCAGGGAGCTTTAGACAGGCAGCGTCTTCCCTCGCTCCTTGGTGTGCCCCAGAACAGCTCCTGCCAGCCCAGCCCAGCCTGCCTGCTGGGGAACAAGCCACAGAAATGGAAAAAGAGAAAGAATGAGACAGGTGGAGAGAAAAAGATGAGTTGACTGCTAATGTAAGAACTATTTCCGTGCACATTTCTTGTGCAACCAAATAGCCGGAGCAAGATCTTTCAATGCAAGGTGTGCTCCTCATCCCTGCTCCCACCCCACCTGGCCCAGAGCTCTACAGAGATGCGTCAAGATGGGCATTACTGACAAGTCTGTGGTGGGAGCCAGGAGTTTCACGTTCTCCAGGGCCACAAATTGTCGCTCTTTGGGCACACACAGCTGCTGAGGGGACCTGGCTGCTCAAGGGGACTCCTGAGTTTTAGGTTTGCATCCACTCTATTCACCTAGGAGGGTTTGGCCACTGTACAGCTGGAGAAATGCAAGATAAGGTCTGAAACAGAAGGCTGGACCTCAGTGGTACCTCATCATCCCACCCCTTTCCTCCATCCTATTGCCAAGGAATTGCCCAAGGGCACAGACGTCCTTCTCCCCAGCAGGAAACCAGGCCTGGGCATCACAGGACAAAGAATTGTCTCCTGTCACCGAGCCAGAGAGCAGTGCTGCACAGAGAGGACTGCTCCTTCTGCAGCACCAGGGCTGATAGCCAAACCTACTACTGCTGCTGCATCTCTCCAGGAAAATCCAGTATTTGGAGCAAGGGATTAAAAAAAAAGAGTCAGGGGATATCTTGTGTGTGGCATTGCAGGAGGAGGCTGGGGCAACAGAAACTGCACAGACACGGAGGATGCTCCTCCTCCAGCTCTCTAGCCAGGGAAGCAGCCAGCTGTTGTCCAGACACCATGGGTTTCATGATGTGTCTGACAGGAGCAACAAGCATCCCTCAGGATGGTTCACTGAGCCATGGCTGGCCTGTCTGGGGATGAGGTCTCTGAGGGGTGCAAAGCCCAGGGCAGGACCATCTGAGGGACAGATGCTCCCAGAGCAGATTTCATTGCATTCCCACCCTGGCCATGACTTTAACCTTGACCTGGAGGGCTCATACAGCAGGAGTATAGTATATAATTGTTCATACAGCAATTAATTCCCTGTGCTCAGCTTGAGGGACAGGGTCACTCAGAACTTCGAGGGGCTGTGGGGGACACCTGCATTGGCCCCACGTGCCACAGCTGCCCAGCACTGCTGAGCATCCCACTGGACTTCCCCAGACAAGCAGGACACACACTCTGCCATCTCCTATGTGAGTGTTCTACAAGCAAGGCAGATGAAATGAAAGAACAGGAGAGCTGTAAACAAGCTAATCTGAGTGTCTCCCTGGGGCCTTGTCAAGTCAGCTTCAGCTCCAGTCAACACCTCTCACATCAGCCAGAGCCCAGCCCAGCCGGGCTGCCCCGAGCGACCGCTGTGTTAATGGCTTTCAGGTGCTCCAGCAAGGCATGGAGGAAGAGCACAGGGAAGGCTCTCCTTCCTTCCCACCCTTGTCCCTCATGAAGTCCCCTCAGCTGGCTCCTGGCTCTGCTCTCAAGCATACATTTCATTGCGTGATGCCGATTTCTAGGCTACCCAGCATGCATTTCTAAAGAGTGGTTCTTACCACAGTGGAAAAATATTCTTTCACCCCCAAATTAAAGTTAGATCAGGGCCAAAAGCAAACAAAAGAGCATGAAGAGAGCCTGTCAAAAATCAACTGAGCTTTCTAATAGACTTCCAGAAATCATTTCCTGCCCAGGTCTCTTCTCTCCTGCTCCTCTTGTTTGCCTCCCCTTTCCCATTCAAGCCGAAGTCTCCCTCTGAGCCAGCATCCCACCTGTTTCTAACCCCAAAGCTCCTGTGCCACATTTCCCAGCAGAAGTGATGAGGAATTCAATGGAAAAAGTAGGTCAGGGTCAGGATGGAGCCATGCCAGGGCTGCAGAACACTGCTACAGCTGGGAATGGACTTCCAGAAAATGTCCATCCTTCCCGGTGACAATTCTCAGATGTCCTAGAGATGAATGAGTCTTGCCAAGGAGGAGGAGTCGTCGCTGCAGCTCAGAAGCCCAAGCACCACAGAAGAGGCATCGGCAACCAGGGGAAGCGAGAACCTGGTTTGCAAGTGCAAAGGAGCAGGAAATTAGGTAGGCAATTAGGTAGGCAAGCATCCGATCTGTGACAAACTGGGCCACCGACACATCAAGCAGGCAATGAAACAAAGAGCCAGTGATGAACCCAGCAAGCCACCGTACAGCCAGCAGCAGATGTGTTCAATTAGCCAAAGAGCCAATATCCAACCAAACACCAACCTAGCCAGCAAAAAATAGACAATAGACTACTTGTTCCATCAAACAGCTGAGTTAATAGCAAAAACGTGCAGGGAGTGAGTGAGCAGCCAAAAACCCACGCCAGCCACTCAATAAGTCAATTAACCAAAGACCCACATAATCAACCACTTAAGTAGAGCCGAGCAAATAACTCACAATGAGTTATTTATCCATTGAATTTAGCCTCTAGTTTTGCTTGGGCCATCTCTGTGAGCACATGTCAAGTCCCTTCAATTGATTTTCAATTAATCTCATTTTGGCTTGTTTACTCTGTGCATGGCTGGCCAAAAGTTAACATTTGAACTGCACTCATTAGCTCTGATTGCCCAGGAAGATTACATGTTGCTCTCTAGTCTCAGATTAGATGAGCATAGTTTTGCCAGTGAATCTCAGCCCCCAAAACGCTCAGACACGACTGCCGTTAAGCAGCCAGGACACGGTGATCACATTATTCAAAGAGCGAGCTCAACAAGCTGTTATTGAGCGCTTATCCAGCCATCCAAGAAGTTCAGCTAAACAGTCCTGGAGGAAGAAGGCTAGTGATGCTGCTCAGACAAGATCGGGGAAGTGGTTAGGTTTAGCACCCTACAGCTGGGTCCCATTTCTGGGGATCTCCATCACTGCAGGACGGTTGCTGAGGGCATAGCTCCACGAGCAGGCAAGGATGGCCCAGCTCTGCACTACAGCCCCCTGGCTGGGGGGATCCTCAGACCTTGTCTGGGGTATGCAGTACCTTCTGCAGGGCCTCCCAGCAGACCTCAGCTCCTGATTTATTGTCAGTTTAAGAAGTGCCTCCACAGTGGCAAGCTTAGGACACAGCCAGGCCAGCTCTTTCTGGCAAGGGCTGGGACATACAAGGCTCCAGGCATCACCAGATCATTACAATAACAGCAACATCACACTGAAAACCACCTGACTGGGAGCTTCTCAAAGGAGACACTGCATTCCTCATCCCAAAAGCCTTTGAGGAAAGGGCTACATGGCAGCATGGACTCCAGGACTGCTGTTGTCCTCCTTCTGGTGCAGAAATGCCTCCCTCCCCTACTCCACACCAGGATCTCATTTGCTGCCAAGACACCACAAGTCTTCTCTTGCAGATGACCAAACACAAGCCCAGGCAAAGCCCTTGGCTCCTGTGGAGCCATGCCACAGCAGGATTTGGCCCATGCCATGGGTCACACTGCACTTCATGGAGCCAGATACTACCAAGCCATGGCCTTTTCTACATCACTGCTATGGACGATGGGGAAGGTACCATTCCTGGCCTTCTTCACCCCAAATTGGCCAGGAAAAGAGACAAGCCAGGCAGACTGGACTAGCTCCAAGCATAGCCCCGCACAACTAAGAGAGCTTTACATCCCTCTCTCCTCCCTGGGGCTGCTGTGAGTGCTTTGGATTCGGCGCTGGCCAGGGAGGAGGGATGTGGTGCCGGCTCAGCGCTGCCAAACCACACTGTCAACTGCTTCGCTGCTGCCTGTGAATCTTAATCCCACAGGCAATATATAACCAGCGGGAACTACACCATCTTTGAAGTGCGAAGTGGAGTATCAGAGGAACACTGCTATCTCCTGCCTCTCCAAGAGGCGACTGCAGGGACTGTCAGAGATTAGGACTAACAGTACTTAGCTCACTTCAGCAGGCAGCTGAAGCAAGTGATCCTGACATGCCCTTATGTCCTAATGAATCGCATCTGATTTTTCACCCAACTCCGAGCACAGAGCAGCAGTGCAGCTCAGACCTTGTCACTCTCATACTCAGAGGGCTGTGCAAAAAAAAAAAGTCACTGCCCTCATTACCCTTGCAAATCTAGCCTGTGTTTTTAATCTAGACAGCATCTCCTACAGCTCCCACTGCAGGTTCGGGTTTGAGCTTGACTTTCAAAGAGAACTGACCTCTCGAAAGCCAAGCTTGGCTGCAAGCATCAAGCTTCAGCTTCGAGACCAAACAAAACCCACTGATTTCACATTATTTCCATGCAAAGCTATAAATCAGCTCAGGCTCGGCTTGACTGTAGGCCAAGGCTTGACTGAAAGGTTCATGAACCTTAAGGAATCTTTTGACAAGCTCAGTCCGAGATTCAAATTTGTAATGAAACCCCCAAACAGTGAAGCTCTGCTAGTTCCACATAATTTCAGGTTTTGTTGTGAACATTTCACGCAGCTCTGGGGACATAGTTACACCAGCATAAACCCAGTCACTCCTTAAAAATCAATAGAGCTGGCCTGGATTTATGCCGGTGTAAGAGCAATCAACCCAGCCCAGAAAGAGAGTTATTTTTATTCCTTGCCTTCTGTTTTGCTAGAATCCACCCAATAAAAGTTCCCAGCCTGAGTCCAGACTGTAGAAATGCAAATGCCAGTAGAGCATAAACCCCAGTGTGTGTCTGGAGGAATTCACGTAAATCAACGGGGTTACTCCAGCTGCGCGAGGCTGCTTGGCTCATGTGCGAGCTGATCAAGCTCAATGAAAACCAACAAGAACCTAAGGACCTCCCTCCCCATCCCAATCTTCCAGTGCCCCCAGGGGCTTCTGTGAAAATAGACGTTTACTGGCTTGTTGCTGTAAGTGGTGACTGCTTCTGAAGGGCAGAAAAATCACCATGCCCCATCAGACTGACCTCAGGACAGAGGTTCCCATGCCCCTGAGAAGGCCGGCTCCTGCTCCTGCTCTCCCAGTGCGGCACTGGGCTCTCAGCAGGTCCATCAGGCTTATTCCCACTGATTTTTCACAGACCCCCAGCTCTAACAAGGCAAACTGAATTTGTGCTCTGGAAGGAAAATGCTGTGGGGCTCAGGGGACACTGCCCTCCACCCTCACTCTAGTTTTATAGCATATCTGCCGTGATGGGTCAACATCAAGTTGCTCCAATCAGGAGAACTGATGCGATGTGCTGGGCCAAAGCCCATTCAGCTCTTTTCTGTCCCAGTGCAGGACCCCATCTCTGCGAGTACAGCTGGATGGATGCTGGGATAAGCAGCTCCCTGGCCTCCTGCTTGCACAACAGAGAAATCCTGGGCCCTAAAGCCTCGCACAGAAGCTGAACGGAGCACGGCAGCCAGGTGGTGAGCTCCATCGCCCTGCAGTAACACCAGCCCTTTCAACAGAGCCGCTCCGGAGCTGCGCTGCGGCAGCACTTGACCTGGCAGCAGTTACTGCTCCTTCCCATGCCAGGCGTTTCCCCACAGTAAGACAGCTTACAGCGGGAATTCCCTGTATTTGCTTATTTTAAAAAATAAAAAAAAAAGTTTCTTATTGCAAAGGTTTGAGACCTGGCAGGAAGCTGGAGCTGTTTATTTCCCCCGGGGAGGCTTGCAGAGGTGTAATGCGAGGAAGGGCTCTCGCTTGCCTGCTCCCCATGGGCGCCGCAGCCCTCCCCAAAGGCTGGCAGGCAGCTCTCCTTTCACAGCTCATTTTAGTACCCAGAAAGCCACTGGCTTCCCTAGACTAATCTCAGCCTGACAGATCCTCCTGCCCTTGTTTTTATCCCACACCCGCTCCCAAGGGCTAAGCTGCTTTGATGCATGCTCCCTTCCGCGCCTTGGGAAGGGAGGTCCTCTAAAGCAGCTGGGCCATTGCTTTGGCAATCACTGTCATCCTACCAGTACTGCTGAGAAGCTGGCTTGGCCCTCTGCCTTCCCTGCTAGACTCTTCAGAGGTGTTAAGAGGGAATTCTTCACTCCCTGGCAGCATCTTGCTGATCCTTCAGTGCAGGTGCACCAGCATTAGGTGATTGTCCATATAAGAAAAACCATCATTGATATGCTGCCCCGTGATCTGAACAAGTAATGGCGCACATCTCAGAGGGGTTTGAGGTGGGATCAGTTGGACTTCGGGTGCTGGTTGTGCCAGGCTGACTCCCTCCCACATGCCCTGGGCAGGCTTGGAGCAGGGTTTTGGCAGGGCTCCCTGCAGTGACCCTCTGTATTGGGTGTGGGGCTAGGTTGTACCATGGCCACACTTCCTAAGATATAGCCTTTATATTCCTGGGGATGCTGCTGGGGTGAAGGGGTCAATGCTGCTGAGGGTCTGGGAGAGCACAAGATTAAGCCTTCTATGGTCTTGCAGCACCCGCCCAGCAAGTCCAATGTATGCCCTATTGGTTACTCCTCATGTCAGTGGTATCACTCCAACACACAATCCAAACCAGTATGGTACCTGCCTGCTGTCTATTTTGGAGTATCCCTTTGGAAAGCAGGAGAAGACCCACTGCACTAACAAAGGTAGGATTCCAAGCCTGGGATGCCAATTTGAGCTTTAAAAGGAGCTTGGTCCTATATCCAAACCCATCTACAAGTAGACAGAAACCATAACACTGAGGGGTACTACCTTATTTATCATTAACGCTGCTACCCATTTGTACTTACAGTTTACAGCAAAAAACATAACAGTAAAGAAAACAGCTCTTGTCCTACCAGGAGTGAAGTCCAGTAGCAAGACAAGCAATCAGGGAAGAAGCCACACCGTTGTCAGGAAGCAGCAAGAGCAGAATTAGGCTGGAGGATGAGCCAGGAGCCAAGGGTGATGGCAGCACAGGGGGTACCTGCACCGATGGGTATAACCCTCCAGGCACCAGACACAGCAGGTAGAGATGGGTGCCAGTAACAGGGCACATTGAGAGCCCCAGGGGGTGATGACCCATGTCCAAGCTCCGTCCAGGGAGCCCAGCCAGGAGCAAAATCAGCCAGAAAGAGGACCAGAGACACCTTTCATCATATAGCCAAGGTCCAGCCAGAAAGAGGACCAGAGACACCTTTCATCATATAGCCAAGGTCCAGCCAGAAAGAGGACCAGAGACACCTTCCATCATATAGCCAAGGTCCATCCAGAAATCAAAGCAAGAGGCACATCCCTCAGCCAAGCAGGGAAGTAGGGCCCTGGAGCTGAGCTTAAATACAGCCCCGGGTCCCTGGGCCGGGGGGGGGGGTGTCCCAGGTGAGGCTGGTCAGGGCAATTGATGTGCACTGAGGTGCACCTGAAGGTGCTTCATGGCACCTGGCAGATGTGGGTGCAATACCGCAGTACCCAGGGGAGGCTAGCCCAGATGTGTGCCAGCTGTTTGAAGGTCCCTCTCCCTCTCCCTGTCAATAGCACAGAAGAAAATCAGAGTTTTCAGCATTCACCGACCTTCTTCTCAGCTGTGAACTGGTGTTGGGAAGGCGGTTTCACGGCTCTGCTGTCGGCAGGGAGCAGGGCCAGGCTCCCTCCCCAGCAGCAACGCCGAGCATCCGCCACGGTAGACCAGGGTTCACCCAACAGTGATTCTTGCAGGGATCTGGACCAACAATCC
>NW_009646501.1:2531797-2533939 GCF_000708025.1 Charadrius vociferus | reverse complement strand
GCGCAGGGTGAATGTCTTGCAGCAGGCACCAGGACTTGGCCCCTGAGCACGAGGAGAGGGAGCCCGTTGGAGAATACAGACTTACTCAAATTGGATGTGAGCTACATTTTATCTTATTGGAGTGGGTTTGGAGGTGATGTAATCACTCAGTGTGCTTGTACATTTGGGATCGGGATGAGATGCTGTTTATCATGAGCTGACAAGTCAAGGAAGGATGCGAGAAAATGATCTGGGACTTCCCATGCAGGACTTGCTGGAGCTGCGAACCGGGGGAGACGTGACTGGAAGCCATAAGGATTAATGGCCCCACCGCTGCTGTACAAGGCGCGAATGAATGAAATTCTGTTCCCCTTACAAAGGAATGCCATTAATTCAAGGGGAGATAGTCCAGATTTTTCTCCAGTGCGATGAAAGCAGAATTTGGCCCTTGATCTTGCACAGAAAACGCCTGTCTAGCAAGTTTTGAGACGCTTCTTTCCATTTCTCTTTTGATTTGATTGCATTTTCTTCTGTAGAAACATTTTTTCCCCGTAAATGCAGAGAGAAAGGAAAAGGAGATAGGCAGGCAGGCGAGTAGAGAGCCTGGAGGAGGAAGGAAGGAAAATGACTGAGCAGAGGGGACCTGTGCCCGGGACATGGGGAGCTGCTCCCCCGTGGGCAGTGGGGACAGATGCTGGGATTCGAGGGGGGAAAAGTCCCGGGGGGTGGGAGGTCTCTGGCACCTTTGTCATCTCTTTGGCTGGAATTCATAAGTAAACACAGAGCTGAGTGAAACTTCTTCTGCTTGCCAGCAGCCCCTCTTCGGCACTTGGTGGAATTTGGGGTGGGAGGGGGCCAGGTGGGGTCCGTGTTTGCTCACATTCCTCTCCGTGCGCCAGTTTCGGGATGCTGTCAGAACACAGGGCATGGCGGCGGGGCAGTGCGTGTGGCCGGGAGGGGTGACGGGCTCCCTTGGCTCGTGGTGGGTTCGTGCCCCGGTAGCTGGGCCAGGAAGGGGAGGCGATGCTGTGGGGGTGATGGGGAATAGAGCGCAGGGGCAGGGTTTTGTAGTGCAGGCGGGTGAACCGGGAGGGCTGGGGCTGGCACTGGAAGCTGGGCAGGGATGGGAGCCCCAGCAGATGAGGCTGTGCCATCTCCTGGCAAGGCAGCAGGTCCTCAGGGAGCATGAGGAAGCTGAAGTCCCCCGGACACACTAATGCAATGCGTCCACTGCCCCACATGTGCCCGACTCCAAGCAGATGAGCATCCAGGAGGGAGAGCCTGGCACACGGCCACCCACCAGCCCGGCTGTGCCCAGCCCCTCTCCTCTGCGCTGGGGTCCCACCAAGTTTCCAGCCGTGGGGTCCTCTGGGAGCCCACCAGAATACACTTCATGAGCCGTTTCTGCTCAAGCTCTCTAACCTGCGGCTTTGCTACCCATCACAGCAGGGAGCTTCACCTAATTCCCTAAATGAAGCCAGTGGTGCCTTTTCTTACAGAGCAGCTGAGACGGATCCGCTTTGCTGTGTGTCACCCAGAACAGTGGCAGGCCGAGCTCACTGCCAAGCTGCACTGCCTGCCATGTAGCATCACATTTGCCACCCACGTCCCGCTTGGAGCTTCTCTCCACTGGCAGGACGCAGTGGTGTGACAATCTATGAGCAGAAGCAGCAGATGTTTGTTAAAAAAAAAAAAAACAACAAAAAAACCCAGGCAATAATCCAGAATTTTGCTGATATAAACACAATACCAGCACTAAATACAACCGATGGAAGACAAAAACATCCCAAAGACATAAAACATCAGGCCCCTTGGAGAACCGCCAGGCTACACGCACCGAACTTGGTCAGCCTCGGAGAAACGAGTGCTTAACCCCTTTTCGATCTCTTTGGCAGTCCAGCCCTCGAAGATTTATAGCGGACTGTGTTTGAATGAGGGATCTTCCTCAGCATGTCCTGCTCCTTTAATTATGGGTGAGAAAACTAACAGCCGCCCTCCAGACACCCGTCTGACCGTCCTGTTCCCCTCCCCGTGGGATGCACAGCCCCTTCCTCGCCATCCATCCCCACTGCCTCCGCAGCCCCGCTGACACCTCAGGGCCCTGCTGCAGCGCCGGCGATTCCTGTCTGCCGAACACCCGGCGCTCAGATACCCACTGGTACC
>NW_009646501.1:2528321-2530662 GCF_000708025.1 Charadrius vociferus | reverse complement strand
GGTGCCGCACCAGCAGGGGCAGGAGTCGGTGCAAGCCAGCGAAGGCAGGGCAGGCAACGCGAACACGCCGCCTTGCAAATTCCTCTCTGCCGGCGCCGTTCCTTCCCAAGCCCTAATTACGGCGGTGCTGCAGGGACCAGGCTGGCGCGGCTGGATCCCGGGGTCAGGCCAGGCTCCGAGGGCCAGCCGTGCTCCAAAGACAGCGCTGATGTATTTTGACAGGACTTAAGGACACCTGCTACTTTCAGAGATTTTTCTCTTTTGCTAGTGAGCTTTTGAACGAGCGTGTGTGTGTTGACAGGGGCAGATATCACTGGAGGGTGTTGAGGAGGGAGCAGGAGGGAAATCTCCAGAGAAGGTGTCAGGAAGGATTTTTCTCGGCTGCTCACCCTACGGTGAGCGATGGACGCCAAAGAACCGGCACCCGCTGGACCTAGCTTGCGTGTGCTAGCTTCAGCTACGAGGCCTTACCATATTCATTTTAATGGCACTTTAAAGCCAATTAGTAGCTTTAATTTATGGAGACCACACACGTGCCCAACCCTTGTATTTATGCTGGATGGCTTCCATCTTGGAAACTTTCTTGGCTTTCTGTCCATCCCCAGGATGTTTCCAGGACTCCACCTTCCCCTGCCCAGCCCCACCGCCACGGGGGAGCCGAGAGGATTCATGGCCAAAGCATCGAGAGGGAAACTGAGCTACCAACCTTTCCCATCCATTGGAAATGTCACAAGCTGAGCAAAGCACGTGCTCCAGGCACGGGAGAGGGACTGCCTTAACTCATGAAATAAAGAGCGTGTTCTGCTCTGTGGCTGTAATATAGACAAGAACAAACTTCTTTCATGCCAGTGCCAGGCCTCGTGGACTGCAGCTGAGAAGCTGCACCGCAATAAATGTAGTGGTCTTGATGGATTTCTTCCAAACAGACATCGGAAAGCAAAACCGGCTCTGTATATTCGTTTCACCAACTCCATTAGAAGGATAGAATCATACAAGAGTTTAGGCTGGAAGGGATGTTTAAAGGCTATCTAGTCCAACCCCCCTACAATAAGCAGGGACATCTTCAACTACAACAGGTTGCTCAGGGCTTTGTCCAGCCTAGAATGTTTCCAGGTGGGACATCGACCACCTCTCTGGGAAACCTGGGACGGTGTTTCACCACTCTCATCATAAAAAATTTCTTCCTTGAAAGTCACTCCCTGTCCTCTCCCCACCTCCTGTTCTGGTTTCCCTGGTCTCCCCACCTAAGGGGCTGCCAGCCCTGTAACCATCAAATCCAGGCTTGACTCTCCCAGCTGTAGTAGCTCTGCTGGGCACACCATTGGGGTGACACTGTGCAGCGTCCCTGCTGCGCAGCGGGCAGGGAGGGAAGGTCTGAGCTTCACCTGCCTGTAGGAGCCGGGCATGGGAGATCAGCTGCCTGCTTTGGCATGGGCAGGTCCTTGGCGGGAGTCACTGGGAGCCCAGAGAGGGCCGAAAGGCATTTTTCAGCCTGGAGCCACCATCCCATCCCACCCGGTGTTGCAGTCAGAGCTCCCTCCATAAAGTGCCTGCTGGAGTGATGTAGAGCCATGCTGGCCAGATCTCCCTGTGAATGTTCAGACATGTTTTTTATATATATATATATGTGTGTGTATCTATCTATCTATCTATATCTATCTGCTGTTTTGCAGCCAGTGGGAAACAAAGGCTGTTCTCAGCCTTGTTCCCTTTCTGCGCATTACCCGCGCTCCCCCTTGATGGCATTCACTAGACCCGTTCTTAGCATGTATCAGAGGAGAAGCCAGGAATTCAGTAGGCAGTGAAGGTGCTTGTTGTCTTCCTAAACTGCTCCCCCACCTCTCCAGGAGTTTTTCTCTGGGTTGGAGTGGTGGGATCATGTGAGGAGGGCTGGAACAAGCATCACTGCACATCTCCCCTGGCGTCAGAGCCTCTCCGTCTAACTGCTTTCGTGTGCAAAAGGCAAACCAGAAAGACAGGCAACCTCTGAACTTCGGATGGGCCCTTTCACCACCTCAAAGCAGTTGACATTATTTCTGTTTTACCTCCTTCCTCTCTTTGCTCCAAAGCCTGGACACTTACGCCAAGTCCAGTTCTCATCACATCTGCTCTTTCAAAGAGTTGGGAGGTCCCAAGACCAGTCAGTCCCGGAGTCAGGACTCTGACATCTGGTTCAGCCTTGTCTATGAGTCACTTTGGGAGCTTGGGAAAGTCACGTAACTATTCCTAGCCAGTGCAGCTGACTGCTGGGGCGGTGCGAGTCCCACCCCGGTGGGCCCCAGTTGGCCACCCTTCTCCAAGGCTTCACCTCTGAGCACATGCCAAGTGCCTTGAGCTCTTC
>NW_009646501.1:2525066-2528306 GCF_000708025.1 Charadrius vociferus | reverse complement strand
GTTGGCCACCCTTCTCCAAGGCTGCACCGCTGAGCACATGCCAAGTGCCTTGAGCGCTTCCGATGGAAAGCACCTTGCAAATGCCCCATGGTCTGATGTCCCATGATGGGAATATAGGTGTCCTATGCCAGTGGTCCTCTGCCAGCCTGGTTCCAGAAGAGGAGGGTGCAGGGATGCTCTGTGCAGTCTTGCATCTGCTGTCAAGTCTTCAACAGGCACTTCCGTGTAATGCCATTTTGGGGGATTTACCGGCAGCTCCCCTCTGACCTGCGGTCCACTCCATCCCTCTATTTCAGAAAGATTTCAACTATTTTATTGCATTTGCTTCTCAAGACCAAAGCCTGCTCACAGCCTCCCTGGCATGGAGCTGGAGAAACGCTGCCAGTCCCAGCTTTACGCCAAGGTTAACTGAGCAAAGCCTGGCCCCGTGTGTGTTAATTGTTCGCAGACTCATTATTGCCCTTCCCCAGTCTTTATTGTTTCCTTGAAGGGGCTGAGAGCCGCGGACCTCATGTGCGCAGGGTCCCAAGCAGAAGAGCGCTGCAGGAATGGGAGCTGGCAGCTCCCGGCCAGGGGTTGTTGCGGGGGATTTTGTTCTACCGCCTCTGCTGGGGCTTTGTTTATCCATCTCCATCCAATGAAATAAACACTTTCACATGTTGTGAAGTCCTGCGGATGGAGCTTGGGAGCTTTGCTTTTACTTTCTGCGTCCTTGTGGAACGGTTGCCCCCTCTGGCCTCCCCACCAACCCGACCTGCTCGAGTGCCACCTCCAACCCCCTTAGCTGAGCAGGACCTTGGTGTTCTCCTCCCAGGCACTCTGGTGGCACTTTTCCCCAAGGACACGATTTCCCCAGAGGGACAAAAACCTGGTGGCTGTGGGAAATGGTGCAGGACCATCCCTGCCATGCGTGGCTGGCAGTGGAGGTGAGCCTGATGCCCAGGAGCAGTCGGGGGGACAAGGAGCCTGCCTGCAGCAGGAGGAGGGGACCATTGCAGAGACACCCCCAGGACTCCCTGCTTCTCTCACCGTGAGACCCCAACCATCCACCCCAGCTTCTCAGCTGAACTCAAGGCTTTGTGCGCCTGGGATTCATCCAGACCTTTCCCCAAGACCCCCCTGCGAGCCTGGGGGCCGTATGGGGAAGGAGAAGAGGGGGGCAAAGGGGAAGGAGCATATTTAGGCCCCGTTGTTTCTGCTCACAGACGTGGCAGTCCCTGTGCTCGCTGCAGCTCCAGCACTGGCAAGCACAGCCCAGCCTGCTTTTATGTTTCCTGACTCCGCTCCCAGGCAGCCCCGGGACAGCCCAGCACCGAGGCACCGCGCTGGCCGGGACCCCTGCTGAGCTGGAGGGGATTCGACCCCCGGGGGGACTGCGAGCCCTTCTGAGCATCACGGGATGCGGGCAGTGCAGAGGAAGGGCAACCCAGCCACAGAAAGAGGAAAATCTGATGTGCTCTCCTGGTGTCCCCTCTCCTGGTGTGGGTCAGGAGGTCCTCACCAGCCAGGGCGGTGCCATCACCTGCCTTAACCCCATCCACGGGGAGAGCGCAGGAGGGGGCTGGGGCTTGCATTGACCTCCCCAGCCCCTCTGCCACAATGATTTACATCACCAGCACAACCCAGAACCATCCCTGATCCCCCGAGGAAGGTCCTGCTCCTCCTGCCTTCCCCGCTTGTGCCCAGGGGAGGCGTGGGTCCCTGCGGGAGGCTGCAGAGCCCAGCGGAGATGCAGGAGCTGTGACCAAGGCTGCGCGGGGCATCGCGCTCATGGGAGCATCCCACTGATCCCCAAAGCAATTAAGCATCTTCTAGGGCAGGCTGGGGGTTTGGCTCTCCTGAGACATCCAAATTAGTGTCACCATCTGCAGTGGGTCTCAAATCAGGCAGCCCTCTCTGCCCTCCACCACTGTCACCACAGAGGTCAAGGTCTAACCTGCACCAGAGGTCAAATTCTCCTAAAAGTCGTGTCTGTCGTGACCTGGCTCTTTCTGGGTCCTTTGCTGCATCCCAGGGCAGAACAGCTGCACTGGTGTTTTTTGGGGGATTCCTGCAGAATCGGGGTCTTCCCAGAAATGGGACCTGCCTGTCCCACAGGACACCTGGAGCAGGGACAAAGCAAACCCCCAGCAAGGAAAAGGCTGGGCTGGGAAACCGTGGAGCAGGTGGCAAAGGCAGCCCAATGTCCCCAGTCAGAGGCAGGCTGGTCCTTTTTTGGGTGCTCAGCTCTGGAGCCCAGTTTCTTGGAAACCCCATTTTCGCAGCATCCCCGCCAGGCAGTGGGGAACCAGGCTGTGGCCCAGGTGGAACCCTGCCGGCTCCTCTCCTTCCCTCCGCATCCCCGAATCTGGCAAGTGCCACCGGCAGGATACAAAGAACAGACATTTCATGGCAGAGAGACACTCACGTCCCCACCGTGTTTGCAGCCTGGCTGCTTTTGTTCCCCGAAACAGGCGAGCCTGAACCTTCCTCTCTGTCTGTGCTGCATTTCGGCTCCGCTTCTCTGATGCCATAAATAAAAGGCAGGACATAAATAAATAATAACAATAATCATCATAATAAAAAAATCCCTGCACAAACATGTAACAAATTGAAACGACCCAGTCTGTGAATGAAGGGAAAGAAAAGGCGGTTCCCTCCCTGGAAGTCTCGAGAGCTTCCAAAAATAGGCTGTGGCCCCGGCCAAGGCGAGCACAGCCAGGGTGTGCTCGGTCAGCGCCAGCGCGGGGAGGGAGCACTGGTTTCCCACCCGCTCCTGCCCTGCTCCGCTGCCCACATCCCCCTCGCAGGGGCATGGCAGCCACGGTCCCGTGGGGCAGCGAATGGCAGCGTGGGTCGGGCAGCGTGAAATCCCTCCTAAACGCATGGTGACATTTTATTTTGCTGCTCACAGCTGAGCAACCCGCGGGCCACAAAACACGTGTGCCAAAGCGGGGGTGTGGTTGGTGCCATAGCCAGGGTGGTAAAAAGGGTCCCACAAGCGTGCATGGCCGAAATTGCAGCACCCAGCTGCCTTCTAGCCCTCATGCTGGCTGTTACACGTACCTAGAGGATTTTCCCCATTTTCCCAGGAGGCTCCAAGCTGTGCTTGGTACATGTGATTGGATGCTTTCCACCTCTGGACACCCCCAAGAGCGGCATCTGCTATGGGGTAGGAGGGTGCTGAGGGTGGCAGAGGGACCGTTCCATCCCCACAGCGTGGGACGATGCTGGCAGCAGCCCCGTCCCCACTGTTCATCT
>NW_009646501.1:2520415-2525015 GCF_000708025.1 Charadrius vociferus | reverse complement strand
GCTGCTGCCTCCCACATCTGGGACCGTGAGCGGAGCAATGGGGGCAGGGGATGGAAATTTGGGCTTGGCCCCGCTGGCTCACCTGTCCCAGCCCTGCACCCATCCCAGGGACTGCACAAAACCCCCGGTGGACCTTGGCACCCTTCCTCTTGTCGGAAGCACCCCGGGCCTCCCACACCTTGGCAGGATCTGCCATCCCGCGGGGCAGGGGAGGGAGAGAGGGAGCGGGAACTCCTGCTGAGCCGGCGGCTGGCTGCGCACGGGCGGCACAGCCTCCCCGCTCCTCCGGCCGGAGTCACATTCCTCCCTTAACCCGGCGTGCCGCAGTTCAGCACGAGCGCACACGTCCTCCAAGAGCCCCAGCCGGTGGCCAAGAGACTCCAGATGTTGGAGGAGCTGTGCACAGCTGCCGGCCAGCAGCAGCAGCGGGGGAAATAAAGAAATAAAGAATTGACACCCTTTCCTTTCCTTCCCTTTCCTTTCCCTTTTTCCTTTCATTTCTCCTTTTCCCTTTTCTTTCTCCTTTTCCTTTTCCAACCCCGGACAGAAAGGAAAAGCAGTGCCCAAGTCCAGGCTCCCCTTCCCGGCACCATCCCTCTCTCCCAGCTCTCTGATCAGCAGTGGTGCTGCCTGTCCCCAGCACATCAGGAGGACATTCCCATATTCCCTCCATCCCCCTCGGTCCATCCTCCTGTTTCCCAAGGCTGGGCCATGCCTGCGAGGTCACCCTGGGCAGAGCCACCTCCCTGGCTCAGCGAGAGGAACCAGCAGAGACCACGGCGTTACTGGAAAGAGAAAATCTCCCTGAATAATCAAACAGGAGCCCAGTGAGCTCAGCTGTGCGGGGCCTGCCTGAGAAATGAGAGCATGGAGCAGTAATGTCAGGTATTTCCTTCTGCTCCCCAGCCCTAGAGCAGCCCCAGGTAACAGACAAGGGCAGAGGAAGGGACCGGCGCTGCTTCCCCGCATCCCTTTGCCACTGGGAAGCTCTGGGACAACCTCCGAATCACAAGCAAAGCTGCAGGGGTGGAAGTGAGACTGTGTCTCCCTGGCGAGATACGGATCTGATGCTGTCAGCTCAAATGGGAAAGGAAACGGAGAAAAAGCCTGCAAGAATTGCGGAGATTTTACTCGAAGATTAGATCAATAGAAACCTTTCTGCAGTGTGGGAGCTGGGAAGGAAGCTGCCTCAGAGGAGGCCAAACTCGGTGTTTGAAATGAAAGCGTTTCCTGGGCCATCAGCCCAGCACGCCTGCGGGACCAGGATGGGGAGGGCTTCATGCAGGCACCAAAACCACAGAGGCCCACGGACCGTCCCGTACCACCTCTTGGGCTTGGCCGAACATCCCGCATGGGATGCTGTGCAGGGATGGAGAGGAATCACCCCTCGGAAGCGAAGAGGGCACGCAGGAACGGAGACACGCCAGCCCCCCAAAGTTGAATTCAGGTCACGGTCCCACTGCCCTTTGGGTTTGTTTCTTCCTTTGCATGGCTTGCGGTTGAAACTCTAAACCGGCTCATCTGGCCGGCCGGCCGACTGGGAGCGGGGCTGCAAAGCTGGATCTTGGCGCGAGCCTCACGTCGGCTCCGCGTAACCCCCAGCCGTTTGCGCAGGATGGAAAAGCACAGTAAAGCTTTTGCTTCCTAGTTTGCATAAGCGTCGCTGCCATTTCCAGAGAGGATGGGGAGGATAAGAGGCAGCCGGCGGCAGCTTTGAAGGCTGGGGCAGGGTGGCGAGGGGCTGGCACCGAGTGGCCGGAGGGATAACGGCAGCTGCAGCGAGGGGCTGCGCACGCAGCGGGGCAGCGGGTTTTCATCCCGCTGAGAGCCGGGACCGGTGCGTGTTGCACACGCCAGCACTGCCGATGTGGAGCTCAGCTGAGGCAGTTTGGGCACCGGCAAAGACACGAGCATCCTGGTCCCTGCGTAGGGTTCCCAGCTGCACAACGTGGCCGGTCTGCAAATGCCCCCCAGGCCCCCCCAGTTTGCCTGACCCGGCGTTTCCAAGCGTTAGGTGTGCAGACACAGCGCTCCCCTGCAGCTGCACAGCAGATGAGCGGTTTGCTCACTTGTGTCTCTGCTCTGCCTGCACACTCTCCCGATTACACGTGGTCTTCCAAAATGCAACCAAGCAGCAAAAGAAAGGAGCAGCTCTGTCTTTCCCTTTACTAAACTCAGAGGCTGAAACATCATCACCTCTACACTTATATCCAGAGATGGGGGCAGGTCCCAACTTCACCAGCTCCCAGGAGAAGATTACGAAATGGAAATCAAAGGGAACAAAGCAAAACAAGAAGATGACCCCAAACTTAAAATCTGTTATTTTGCTTTTACCTTCTTCTTCCTCCTTATGTTTGATCCTGAGCATCAGTAGGAGGACTGGCCATGCCAGCTATCCCACATGTGAGGTTTGGCTTAAATCAAAAGAAATCCAGCTGGTTTCCATGAAGAATATTAAGTTTTTCTTAAAAAAATGCAGCTGAAGCTTTTGAGTTTGGGATGATCCCCAAATCCCTCCTGGTGGCTTTGCCGGCCAGAGCACCCTCACCTCTTCCTGGGAAGGTCTCATTGGATGAGTCCTGCCCTGCCATCGCCTCCTGGGTCACTTGGAAAGGGGGGGGCTCCAGAGAAGTGGCCTCGTTGGGGTCATTGAGGAGCTGTGACATCTGCAGGTGCTCTGCATGTTGTAAAGCCCCACAGTGACGGTGCCGGAGCCGTTTGCTGTTACTGTTCTTCCCAGGATGCAGCTCCTGTCTTCAGCTCGCTCTAACCTCAAGCTTTACAACTCAACAATTCCTATTTTTTACCCTTTCCCAGACATACTCCTCCCTGGGTGTCGATCCTGCCCATTGCGGGATGCACCCATGTCCTCTGTGCTTTTATCAATCTCCTCAGCATGAGGAAGATGCTGGTGGAGCTGCTCCAACCTCAGCCCTGGGGTCCCACTGCCTCCTCTTTCCCGGCCCCTCCTGCTCGGCTGATGTTCGATATTGCCGTCTTCGCTCCGGGCTCTTTGCAGGCCGTTTTCTGCCACTTATGTATTCTAATTTGGGTCTTCAGCGGGACGACTCTGTGTCCTCGCCTGGTGTGGGTCCAGGCTGTGGCCATGGTTTGGACCCATCTGCATGCGGCCGGGCTGCCCGGCAGTGTCCCCGGCTGGGGATGCTCTCGGTCCTTCCCAGGGAGAGCCAGGCTGCTCCGCAGAGCTTCAAGCCCTGCGGCAAGCGTGGCGGTGGCGATTCAGCGCCCTTCGGCTGGGTCTGAGCTGGGGTATGATCATCCAGTTTGCCCCTTGGGTCCTTGGGGGAGAGATGGAGCCCCCAGTGCACCCACCTCGCCCAGACCCCTGCTCCGGCATGCACAGGGCTGTCAGGGTGTCCGTGTTGCCCACCCACCTTTTTGTCATGAAGACCCTTCCCCTGCTTGTGGCCAAAGAGCTGAGCAAAGACCGTCCCTTGTGAGCCGTCCCCCCATGAGCCGGGCATCTCAGCAGGGACAGGATCAGGCCCCTCCTCCCCCAGCCTCTGCAATCGAGCTCTGTGGGGACGGCTGGTAATTATACCGCCCCCTGAAGTGTTGTAATTAGGGTATCGAATCATTTGGCAGCAGGAAAATGAGGACACAAAGTAGAGGAGGAGGCACTGGTGCTGCAGGTGGACAGTAGGTCCAGGGGCGGGGGGAGCCATGGGACGCGTTCCCCCATGGCTGTCGCCTTTGGGGGTCTCGGTGTCCCCCCCCAGGGTTGTGAGGATTTTTGTCAGTGAGAGCACATGTGTTGCTGTCTTGTTTTTTACCTGGCCAAAGGCACGCAGGAGTTTTATTCTCCTGAGAGCTCTGCTCCGCTCCCAAGCTGGGTTGGGACTGGGTATTGTGACGCCGACACCTTGGCTGCTCCCATCGGATAGACAGAATGAGATAAAATTAATTACCCGGCATGAGCTTCTCATTAAAGCAGGGGGGGAGAAAGGCAGCAGTTCTGGCTGGGAGCCCCCTCTCTCTACCCTCCAGGTCCTGCCACCTCCCTCAAGAAACAAGAAGCACTCTCCTTCCCTCCTGCAGACCCCAGCTCTCGCCCAGCCTTGGGTCCTCGGAGGAGCCGTGCGGTGCCAACGCCACCACGGCCAGGGGCAGGGAGACATCCCAGGACAAACACAGTAAGGACCAGAACCGCTGCTGCATTTCTGGAAGGAAGGAATGGTGGCTTTTTTTTTTAAAAAAAAAAAAAAAAAAACAAAAAAAAAAAGGAACGGGGTCCTTGCCAGGAAAAAAAAAAAAAAATCAAACATATTTTCCGTCGTGTCTTGGCTGTGGAAGTGGGGATGTGACAGCCACGGAAAATGGGAGGGATTAGGTAATATGCCGGGACGTAAATAAATAAATAAATAAATGAGGGAGTGGAGGTGGGGAAAGATCCCAGAGCATCCCCCATCCCCCTGCCACCCTCTTCCAGACCCAGCACCCCCCGACACCGCCCCGAAGCCCCTGCGACGCCGTAGGGAAGAGGCTGCTCCGGGCGGCGTGCCGTCCCGCTGTGTGCTGGCACGAGCAGCACATTTCGAACCGTGGCGAGAGGTTCTGGGAGCAATAAAAAACGGTCTTA
>NW_009646501.1:2515434-2520360 GCF_000708025.1 Charadrius vociferus | reverse complement strand
TTTTTTCATGTGCTGCATTTCCTACAATCTGATTTTCTTCTCTCCAGCAAATACAGGTTTCAGGTTCCCGAGCATGGGGCTGTGGTTTGAGAGGAGCGATGGAAACTCCCTTGCGGTGGGAAGAGGCCAAAGGCACGGGGGTGCCGGAGGGGAAGGAAAATGGGGCTGTTCTCACTGGGGTGTGGAGGCTCATAGGGGCAAGGAGCTAAAACCCCTGTGCTCTGCTCCGCACCGGGCACGTTTTTCATTCAGTCCATCTTCTCTGAGGCTGAGGGTAAAGATGCATCTGGAACTTCTGCCATCTCCCATGCTGGAAGAAGAGACCTCGGAGGGTGCCATCACCCCAAGGTCACCCCAGAGCCCACGGGTGACCCACAGGAGGGTCAGAGCTGGGTTTGCCAGTGACCCCTACCCGCTGCCACCTCCATCCCTTGTCTGTGCGCCTCCCACCATGGCTGACGGCCAGCATGGTCGCCTTTCCCAGACAGCTGGGGGAGAAGCAAAAGTGCTTTTCCCCATTCCCGAGTGAGATATTTATTTACAGGGACTTCAAATATTTATCTAAAGCGCAGGGTTGCGGCGAGGATGACGGCACGCGGCAGCCGGGTCCCCCTGCACAGCCCTCACGGGGTCTCACAGCTCCATCGTCCCTCCTCACCCTTGGGCCATCTCCGCCTCTTTATTTATTTCCTTGAGGATCTTCCCTGTAGTAAATCACTGCTGGTGGGGTTGGTCTGGGGGTGACGGGATTCAGCTGCCCGCTGAGATTTTGGCTGTGATCTGCAGGAGCACCTATGCTCCTTATGGGGGTGGGTTAATCCTCCAAACAAGGAAAAGCAAGAGGATCTCTGGAGGCTATTTCCCTGGATTGAGGAGCTTCGATGCAATTTGGACAAAACCTGGAAAGCCGTCCTTTTTCCTCTGCCTCTCTCTGCCCAGGCATTTAATCCGTCGCCTGCCATGAAAGTACGATCACACCGGTTGGGGCAGCCCCTCCTTGCGCGGTATCGTCTCGAGGCTCCTTCATGCTCCCCATCCTGGCTCCCGGGGAAGCCATTTCAGCCCCAGGGCTTGCTTTCCAATTAGCAAAGCATTATTTCCAGCCCTTTGCAGTGCCAAAACAAGCAGAGCTTTTCCCATCGCTGCTCCCTCTCGGTGGCAGCTGCCAGGGCTGTGTTTTCCTGACGGCTTCAGCAAGGGATGAGTTTGTAACCCGGGGGTCCGGCTGCTGGGTCTGCGGCTGCAAACAGCATCCCTGGTCCCTCGCGTGAGAGAGTGTTGAGGGAAAGGGGAGTTCACGACTTCTTCGCCCCCCTCCCCGCCTCCGGTCTCAGCACTCCCCCAGCTCACTCTCCATCCCGGCTCCTCGGCGCTGTCACCCTCTGTCAGGACGTTTTCTCTTCACAACCGCAAAGGCGATGGGCAGAAGTGCACAGGCAGCAGAATGTGCCAGGATGGACATAACCCAAGAGGGGAACGCTCTCCGCACCGCTGGGACTGGGGAGGAGAGGAGGCAAAGATGCTCCCTGCAAACAGGCTGTCCCACAGTGCCTGCAACACAGCTCTCAAAGGGTGGGCTTCAGTTCAGATCTGCGTGCAGGAGCAGTTTGCCAAAACCCTGTGGAAAAGACCCTGAGGAACCCCTATTTCTCAGGGGTTCCTCAGGGACCCGGGTCTCCAGGTTCCCGGGGCACAGCTGTGACTCACACCCCAGTCCAGCCCCCATAGTGGTGCTGGGTCCAGGTTCTGTGGCCCCAGAGTGCAAACCCATCTGCCATGCTTCAGTAAAACAGGGTGGCCTTCAGGGAAGTGACCTTTGTGGACGTCCCCAGAGGCACTGTGACCTCCATCTCCATGAGGTTGCCCAGGGCGCACCAGGGAGCATCTCCCAAGTGGCCTATTGCTGCTGCTGGGCATCAGCTGGGAGATGTGGGGACATGACCAAGAGGTGTCTGGAGAGCAGGTCCAGAGCTGGTCGTGGGCTCATTAGGAATTCATTCCCAAAGGAGTTTCTGAATGTGTTTCCATTTCCATCACCCATGCAGGCTCCACCAGCGGTTAGGCTCTCCGAGAGCGGCTCAGCCTGGTGAAGACTGGGCTCTGCCTGCTCATCACAGCCCTTGCTCTCATCAGATGAAATATCCAAGAAAGAAAAATGTGTTTCTGGATTAGATTCTGGCATGAATAAACACTTGTGCTAGAATTTGCCAGTGTTGCAGGAACTGCAAGTAATTTTCCAGTGTCAAATGTTCATGCAGATAACGTATAAATAATGACGTTGATTATGTCAGATATTACAATGAGCAGAGCTCTGGGCTTTGGTTCATAACAGTATCTGCAAGTCAGTGTCTTAACTTTCTGTTCTTCTTGGTAGATTCCTCATGCTCCAGCGCTTTGAGGCCATGGGTCACCTAGGTTTCTGGACCCGGCAGCACCTTCCTTGCAATGGGACCAAGCGGTATGTCCCCATGACATGGCAGAGGGGCCCAGGGCAGTTTCGGGAGAGGTGTAGGGTGTGTGACCTGCTGGGGGGCATCTGGCCACCTACCATGGGTCAGGCAGCCCTGTCCGAGGCACCTCCTGCTGCTCTCTGAGACGGAAAGCCCAGGCTGATCTGCAGCCTGAGACTCGCAGCAGAAGACACGGCAATATCGGAGAGGGAGCTGCGATGGGCCCAGGAGCATTTCCCTGCGGGGCCCAGCAGAGCAGGAGGAATGGGGCAGCCAGCGGTTGCATTTTCGGCGAGAGCAGTGCCACCCCTGGGGCTGGGGGATGTGGGGGTTCCTCCTGCCCCCCTCATGCCTCCGTGCCTCTTGGGGGATGGACCTGAGACAGGAGGGTGGCAGGTCCCTGGGGGAGCTGGGGACTCTCCTGGGTGTGATGAGCAATTAATGAGCCCCACGGGGCATGTCTGGGGATCACCCTCTGCCCCTGAACCCATTGCCCATGGCAGCGCCTGGCACTTGCAGGAACAGCTCTTTTTCCCTCGCCCCGGCCCCCGGAGCTGCTCCCCAGAGACACCGGTGACCGGGGAGGAACTGTCTGCCAGAAGCACAGAAAAGCACCAGATCCAGCAGCTTTGCTCCTTCTCCAGCTGGAGAAACAACATCCATGGGCTGCGGGTGAGGAGAGCACCGGTGGGAAATAGCAAGGCAAATGCAAACTGAAGCTAATCTGAGCCTCTGTTTTTTCTCCAGATTGTCCTATTTATTCCCAGTCTTTCTTTGATAAAATTGGTAGAGAAGCTGAGGCAACACACGCTGCCTTCCAAATGCAAAGGGAGGGATAGAAGGAGCGCCAGAGGGAGAAGACAGCTCCAGCAAAGAGTGCGCTGCAGAGGGGCCATCTCAGAGGCACGAGCAGAATAACCGCGCTCGGTTCGAGAGCCCCTCTCTCAGCAGCCTCCCTTTGCTGCTCCTTCCCTGCAGGGCTCTCCCATTCCTGTCCAGTGTTTGAATCTGCACATTAAAAAAAGAAAGAAATGGAAAATAAAGACCTTTCCTTTTCAAGGCTTGAGGCAGCTGGACAGCATCGCCCAAGACGATGGCTGCAAAGGTGAAACCAAAAGCAGGCACCAGCTTCACGTCAGCCTGGAGCAGCGTTCTGCAGCCAGTGTCCTTGTCTCATCTCTCACTGTCCCTTCTTCCTCCTGCCCTCAGCTTGTCAGAAGCTGCCTGTGTGTTGCCCGCTTGGGATGCTTACAGGGTACAGGAGGGACTTAATAGCAGGTAGGAAATGAGGGTGATATTAGGACTGCATTGATTTTAGCTAGAGACTGCAGAATGGGACACAGACTCCAAAAGAAAGAAAGAAAGGAAAAAAAAAAAAAAGCATTCTTATAAATTTCCAGCAGTTTTTATTGTAGGTGGAACTGGTAACCCCACCTGTAATGAAAGTAGTCTGCTATTTCCAGTAACAAGACTCTCATTTCATTTGCTTTTAACTGTGTCAAACTCTAACCACTTGGCCTGAACTTCTCTGGGCTGGCTGCACGTTAGCCAAAATAGCACCACCATTTGCAAGGACAGGGTTAAGGAAAGAGGAAAGCGTTTTCTGCAGAAGAGCTCTAGCGGCCTTCTGATCTGGCAGGGAGATGCGCTTCACCTAAAGATGCATCTGCTGGCGATGAGATGAAAAGCTACCCAGGTTATAACCTCTGGAAAACTGAAGTCTGGCTGGTACATATGGCAGAAAAAAAGGAGAGGCTGGATTTAAATTCATGTCTTTTATAGCCTGACGTGAAAGGAAACGGCGCAGCCTTGCTCCGAGGCACTGAAGGTGTTAATGCCGAGCCCCAGCCCCTGTACAGAAAGTAGAGCTTCCACTGCAATGTGGCAACACAATCGCTAAAATCCACACAGAAATTTACCCTTCCAGTCCAAACAGGGGATCTGCTTTCTTTCTCCTTGCTCTCCGTCTTTGGGGAGTTACATGCCAGGAGCAAGCCCAGCCGACAGCACGGAGAGCAGCCGGGACCCAGCGCCGCGCACCCGGGCTGTCCCCAGGGCAGCAGTGTCCTCTCCTGCCAAAAGCTTTTTAGGAAAGTGTCTGCAATAATCAGTCACGCTGCACTCTTATTACTTGCCAGAAGAGCTTTTATTATGTGGCCTCGTGTGGATTTGTGTTTCAGACATGTCCAGGTATCGTTTAAAGCTCTGCTCCCGTGCCTGGCTGCCTCGCCATCGGTGCGGGCTGGGGGAGACATAAGGACCAGGACCTGGTCCAGGGCTCCTCGCTCGGCTGCTCTCCCTGAGGGGGAAAGAGGAGGTTTTTTTACTCAAGGTCCCTGGTGCTGGCATGGAAACCCCCAAGCTTTTCTTCCAGCAGGTGAGGACCTGCCAGGCAGCAGATGTGGCCGGGGCCAGGTGCTGGCCAGGGCGCTGTGACCACGCTGAAGATGGAGATGGCTCTCAGCATCAGAAGGCA
>NW_009646501.1:2490382-2515356 GCF_000708025.1 Charadrius vociferus | reverse complement strand
GGTGGCTGGCGTGGCCGGGTTCTGCTGTCCAGCAAGTCCCAGCACAGCTGCTGGTGGAACCAGTGACGTGGCCTCACTGGCTATGAGGAGCTGGACCTTGCTGTGATGGGGTCTCAGGCTGGGGTGGGTACACCCTGTGGGATTTCCCCCAGCACTGCTCTCTCCTGATGTCTTGGAGCATGGAAAGCAGCTGACGGTCTCTGCGCTTGTGTGCACCACCATGTGCCCAGGGCAGGAGGACGGGCAGTGCTGCATGGCCCCCCACCAGGCACCCCATCCCCCCGCAGGTGCCCCCCAAGGCATATACAAGAAGTACAACCTCGCCAGGGCTCAGGAGGGTGGGGAACATTTGGCTGGGGGGTCAGATGTCTCATTTCTCCTTGTGCCAGGGCTTGGCCAGCCAAGAGAAGCACATAGCACCCCTCCGCGTGTTTGCTGGGTGTCCTCAGGACTGGCATCTCGATGCAGGAACGAAATACCCTGTCTTATGTGGGTGTTCTGGCTCCAGCAGCTGGAACCCATCCCAATCCAGCTCCACCCATCATTTAAAAAACTCACTCGCTTTCTTGCAGATAGATCAACAGCAAGGAAGAGAGTTTCCATTATCCCTGTGTGGGTCCAACTTTGACCTGTGGACAAGACTGATTATTTGTGTCTGGGTAGCCAAACCTCTCCTTGCTGCTGCTGCTGCTGCCTGGGGTCCTCTACCATCAGGCAAAACCTCCTCGGCTGCAGGGCCAGCTCTGGGCTGGGATCTGCAGGCGGTCAGCACATGGCTTGGACTGGCTGAGGAGCTTCGGGGGAGCCAGGATCGCAGCTGTGACACTGGGGAAAATGGCACCGTTAAAAACCTACGGAAGGAACAACTGGTAGATGCTCAAACTGGATCTTGGCCGCGGCACCCGAGTTAGCCCCTTGCCCTGGCCGGGAGAACCGAGATCTCCTTAGCAACCACACTTCAATATTTAGCACCAAATGCATGTGCCTAAACGACCTTCCAGGTCCTTTCCAGAGCGCTGCTGCTGAGCCGGCTCCAGGAGTAGCGGCAGCTACCGACTGAGTCACCGTCAACTCAAGATTTCCTCTGCTTCTCCCAGATCAGCACTTACTGGGCTTGCCACGACCTGGTCCACTCCGCACTGGTGAGCTCATGGCCAGGGTGGAGCCTCCAGGAGAAGCAAGGCGAGATGGCCCACCAGGGAAGTTAGAGAAAGCCGAAGTTCAGAGGGTCCATAGATAGAGAGCGCCCTGTTGTAGCCACCAGATGGAGAGGAAGGAGATGTTTTTGGAGATGCGGTCTGCAAAGGGACAGAAAACAATGCCTGGCAGGAAAGCCCCAATCCTATCGGTGTTGTGACTTGGGGAAGGACAGCAGAGTTGATAGCTGATGAGCACCAGGAGCAGAGATGAGACCTGGGGAAGGTCCATGGACAGTTGCACCATGGACAGATTGCACCATGCCCGTGAGTCTGATTTGCAATAAGGAGCTAATGAGGGAGAGAAAGACATGGCCTGGAGACTGACTGCTCGGCCAGGACGATGGGCAGTAGCGCTGGTGCTCGTAAGGGCTGTCACAGCAGAGACTCAAGAGAAAGTCAGCAAAACAGAGAGGTTGAGGTTGCAGGAGCTCAGCGCTTAGACTGCTGAGGGGTAGAGTGAGTGGTGTAAGAAGAGGATGTCGAGGATGTCTAGGGATGACACAAAGTGATGACAAAACCCCGTTGGAGCTCTCAGTCAAGCCGAGGCAAAAGGAGGCAGGGTGACATGCTGGGGAAATGTGTGGCCATGATGTACTTTTAGTCTAAGGACTTATCTGAGAGAGGATGGGGTTTCTTTTGGTTGGTAGGTGAAATACTATGCAGTGAAAGTGAGAGCAGCAGCACCCCTCTGGGCCCATTGCAGAGCATGTTAAAAAAGCTCCAGGCACAAAGATGGATCTTGCTGAAGCATTGACAAGAAGTTTTGAGTTAACCAAAATCTGAGGAAGTGGAAATATGGGTTCATTTATCCTGGTCACCAAAGATGGTAGGGGAAAGGACCTGAGGCTTCCACCTGAGGCTTTGGGAACCCAGCACCAACTGAAGCCAATATTTGCTGCTAACTTCCTAATTTCCCCGACCCACAGAGGTTACAGTCATTGCTGTCTCTCCTTCACCCATTTTAGCTATTGCTGTTTCGAATTTTGGTCGCTGCAGCTTCTCACGCCAGTAAGTGGCTGCTTATTCCAGCTTTCATGAAAAGCAGGTCTGACGCTACTGTTTGAAAACCATGGCTTTCCTTCCCTCCCTCCATCCACCTCCCATCCACCTGCTTATCCCTGTAGTGCCTAAGCGCTTCCCAAGCCAACCGTGTTTACTTTCTCTGGACTCACCCAGGAAGCCCTCTCCTCCAAGCTCCAGGGAGCTAAGGAGAAAGCACTGAGGCATGTAGCCCTTGGCTCCTAGTTTGGAGAGGCTGGCAAAGCCAACGGCTTGCTTCATCACGCTACACCTTAATGACAAAAGCAAGCACAGTTTCAGCTAGCTCTGGCCCTCTCTGGTCTCCAGCTTTTGGTGGGCTCTTCCTCACACGCAGAGACGCTGTATAGACATTGCCGCTCTCCCCTTCCACTAGATGATAGTCCCCCACGATAACAAAATGAGGTTTTGGATGCAGGCTGCCCACTTCACTTGATCTCAGAGGCTGCATGCAGCCTATGCAGACCTCAGGGCTTGGGACCTGGTGGATCCTCCAGCCTTGACCCTAGCGCTGCACCTGCCTTCAGCCTGAAACCTTCCCCTCTGTGCCTCCCAGCATCAGCGTGGAGGCACGGCGTGTGCACCGAGAGGAAACAACCCTGCCCCGAGCGGGAGGTGGGGGATGTTTTATGAGAAGCAGCTACAGCCATTCTTGGAGGACTTTGGCTCCGAGCCCCTCTGCCACATTCTTAGGAGAGATCATATCAAAAAACTATTTTTACTAAAAATGTAGTGGTAACAGGCTCCAGATGTCTGTTGTTATGTAATAGGGTTTGTTTTAATGGATCCGACTTCCAGATGTGCAGCTTGGACTCAGGGCGTCTGCCTGGTCCTCTGTGGAGCAGGAGGGAGCAGCCAGCTCTCCGTGCCGTGCAAGAGGGGGCAACTGCCTCCATCGCAGATGGGACCTTTCCTGGCTCCTGTGTGTTTCCTGTGCATCACTTTTCCTTGTCCTTTTTTCCGGTCCAGCACTAGTCATCCTGGGCAGCCGTCTCTGGTCCCACATCTCATTTTTGGAGGTCAGCGAGGTTTCTTAGCTCTGTGTGAGAAAGAGGGGGGGCTGATGGGCAAGGCTGGGGTGAGGAGCTATTCCTGGAGGCACTGTTGTCTCCCATAGGATTCACATCACCATCACATAGATGAGAAGCATTATTTGTTTGGGGATTCAGAACATCAGGGACTGAGGACTGGAAGCTAAAGGGAATTAAGAGACTGACCGTGTCTTGACTCTCCAGGGTTTTTTGTGCTTTCCCAGCTGTGAGAAAAACCTGGGCAGGGTGGCTGCTAGGAGGAAGGAACCAGACAGTGGTTTTCTCAGGCAAAAACTTTTTGGACCTGGAAGTAAAGCGGCAAAGGGAGGAAAGGGACTGCCATTGTCCCATTGAGCCTGTGGGAACAGCTTTACAAGCACTGCTGGGACCAGCCCCTGCACCTTTCTGGACCAGTTTCTATGCTGCCATCAATGCCTACCAGCTGAGTTGTTGCCTTGCTTCATCTTGCCTGGTAGAGGTCCACTCCCCTGCTGGAGGCTGGAGAGAAGGTTTTTAAAGGCATTTTGGGGCATGGTGGTTTCTCCTTCCCTCAGAGCAGGTCCGGGTGCCGCAGGTTCTGTGTCCCACTCCTCCAGCACAGCTGGGCCCTGTTAAATGCGCTGCTGTCATCAGCGTCCCATTAGCAGGAAACATTGGCTGCTCACCCCTTTGGTAGGAAGAGCTCCAAGGAGGGATGCAGGAGACGTCTGGATCCGAGCTGCTAGGTGGACAGGGGGATGAGTGGCGCATGCTAAGCCGAGGAGGATTTGAATTCAAAGTATGTGGCTTTGTGCCATTGCTATTAGCATCTGCTAATAAAATGCTAAGACTTATTAAGTGCCCAGATCCAGGAGGGAGATTTAAGGGGGATGCGCTTGGACTGAAAGCACGAGGCTTAGGTGCTTTCCGGAGAGCACAGAAATGTGAGTGGCTGGGGGCCAGCTCTCCTGAGGAGCACACGTAACCTCTACCTGATGACAGAAGAGCTGGAGAGGCACTACCAACCCCATAACACCCCACAGGACATGAACGTTCTCCTCCTGAGGCGCAGCTCCAAGAGGGAGGAAAGGTGAAGGGGCCAGTAGCAGATCTGCACCCTGCAGAGGGGGACCTCATCCTGCAAGGTCAGGTCCTGCCCCAACATCTGTGACCTCCCAGGCTGGGATTTCCGAAGCAGCTCAGGCAAAACTACAGCGAGGGAAGATCCCTTTGGGTTTGCTGTGTCTCAGTTTGAACCTCCCTAGTGTCAAATAATAAACAAAGACGAGTGGGACAAAAATCACTGCTCAGCTGGAGCCTGGGAAGTCCAGGGGGGAAAAGAGCTGCTCTGGGCTCTCGCGGTCACATCCCATCTTGTGCTTGATTTTATCTGCCACGAGCCTTTCGTGGAGCTGGTTTTGCTTTGCGTTGCAGCCACGTGCTTGTCTCAGCATCTTGATTTTCTTGCGCCTCTTTGCAGAGAGAGCAGCGCAAGGCGGGCCGGGGGCTCTGCAGCACACGTGCAGGCTGCCTCGGCGGAGCCGATGGGAAAGCCATCTGCTCGCACACGAATGAGGAGGTTTCCGTGGTTTTGTGAACGAAAGGCACTCTTTTTTTTTTTTTTTTTCTCTCTCTCTTTTTTTCTTCCTATGATGAAGCCATACGTGCGCACAGACAGCAGTGCCAGAAATGTGGTGTTTATCAAAGGTGTATTCCCCACGCTGCCACGGGACAAAGCCCCAGTGGAGGGATGGGAGGGGAGGGAAGGGGAGAGTGGATGCAAAGGTGTACCCAGCCCAGGATACAGCCGGTGGAAGGTGTGGAGATGAAGCTGGGCTGGGGAAACGAATGAACGCTTCAGCCTGGGCCCTCCCCCTCCAGCACATTCATGTAAAATGTGGAGATTAGGTCAAAAATCCATATAGAAGGGAAATGTATGCCTTTAGCAGAGCGGGTCTCCAGACAGGCCAGCGGGCTGTTATGAAAGGATGTCCTGGCACATAGAAAGTCCTCTCTTAGTTTCCTTTCCTGCTTTGGCCAGTGTTTCTGCTGTTAACCCTTCCTCCGTGGGTGGACAGCGGGTGGGAGAGAGGGCACGGTCCCTATCCTGCTTAACCAGGGCAGCAACACCCCATCCCTCCAAACGTTTCCGAAAGTCACAAGGGGGGAAAACATTTCGAGATGAGATGTGAGGGGTAAACACACGGGGCTGACAACAAACAGCCAAGGGGAGGAGGAAAGCACTCTCGCTTGTTTTCTGGCTCGGTCCTGGACTGGCAGCGACGAGACACGGAGAAGACTGAATTAACTTCCAGGCTTAACCATTAGGCATTTTTACAGTGCAGATGGATTTCTCCAAATACCTTTAAACGTCAACACCCTTGGGGGAAAAAAGTCACATGTGGCGTTCAGAGGGGGCGAGTAAATGTGGAAAGACGAGCACGAAAGAGAAGTCCAGGCACTTTGCAAACAGGAGATCACCTCTGCAAGTCGTGTGTGCTGGCACACTGGTGCATGGCAGGGAGCAGATGCTATCCCCAAGGCTCTGCCTTGAGCCACTCCAGCCCCAGGTACAGCCTTCACACACGATCCCTTGCATGGTAAGAGATGCACAAGGGGAAGAGAAGGGAGTGCTGTCAAATACGGGTTTAGACCAAGGTGGGAAAAGCTGGTGTCCTGGAGGATGTTCTCCTGGAATGCCCAACTAATCTGAGAGCGAACTCATTTGGGATCACCAGTATCTAGGGCTTGAGTTGCTCAAAGCAGCTTGGGGAGGGAGAATGAAATATCTACATGATGGGATAGCGGTGAGCCAAAACAAGGGGCACTCGGTGCTCTGCTGAGGGAGGTGGGATCCCTGGCAAGGTCGCAGCATCGCACCGTGTAGGGCAGAGCAGGGCAGGTGGGAGAGCCCAGCTCTCGTCCAGATCTGATTTGATCCATCAGATTTTCCACCAGGGACCACGGGGAATCCTTCCAGCCAGCCTCGGCGAGGGCTGGGGCGCAGGGTATGGGCAGGCAGGAGGGCACGGGGTAGGACCCGCAGTCCTGCTACGGCTCAGCTTCACAACCTCCCTGCAGCCTTTGGGGCAGGATTTCTTGCTGCGGCACCAAGCTCCCAGCGAGGGTATCCCATGGCGTGGGAGATAACGATTGCTGACAACTGCAGGCAGTCGGCGATGGTTGCAAGCTGGATCCTCCAGCCCTGGACCTCGTCCTGTCCCCAGGTGTGCTCCTGGCCACTCCGCTAGAAACATCTCCACTCTGGCTGCCTCCAAACTGGGGGCTAGTGGGGTGAAGGAGCAGGCAAGCCCTTATCTCCTCTTTTGCCGTAACCATGCTGAGCACTTCTGTGACAGACACATTTTATAACCCCCCCCACCCGCTCATATCCACAAACTGGGGGTCCCCGGAGGTGCAGTAGCGCGGGAGAGGAGGGCAGAGCACCGCGAAGGCTGCACACCGCAGTGTGTTGAAAATACTACTGCTAATTACACAATGGGTTCCTTATGTTCCCTGGAAATGCAATATGCGGGAGGACTCCCAGCCAATTCATGTTTTAGGACAAATCAAGGCGATATATTACTCGACTCAGCTCCTAAATTTGGTCATACTTTAGCTGGTGTTTTCAGACATTTGTGAGTTAGGTTGGCCAATGCCACAGAGAAAAGTGATGGGGCAATTATCCTAATTAGGAACAAATGCATTACTTCTGCAAGTTATTTGGTGCTTGGAACAAGCCCACCCCATTGCGTGACTACTTTGCGCAGAGTTAACCCCTGCCGAGACCACCAGGAGGTCATTTTTTTCTGGAAGATGAGAAGGAAATTCAGTGCCTATGAGATTGCTGGGGTTAAAAGTCGTGCAGCGCATCAAGCTTTCACAGCATCCAGCGGCAGCCTCAGCAGCTCTACCGGCACTAGGCAGCTTTTCCCCTTCACAGGGGTCGAGGACAGGCTGTGTGCCCTGCAGAGGGTTGAGGGACCACCCTAGGGAAGCCCAGCAGCCCTCGAGCCCGGAGCAGCACGGCAGCGATCACCCTGGGCAGCGTGTGTCGGATAAGGCAGCATCTTCACCACGTGGATAAGCAAGACTCCTCTCGCCTCATCCCTAAATCACAGCCTGCAGGTGCCTGTGACACCACGTGTGTGTGGCCCTGATTTTGGGACCTCCGAGAAGAGCAGGATGAGCTCAGCCAAAGAGCTGCCCCTTCCCAACCAGCCGCTGGCTTTGTGGATGGGCTCCAGCATTGCAGCCCCCGGTACCCCACCATCCAGGGGTATGGTCCTGCATCCTCCTGCACCAGCAGGGGAGCAGAAACTCCTGGCCCTCTTCAACCTCACAGTTTGCCTTGTTTTCCCCCCTTTTTAGCGTCATCCCCAGGTGATTTTAGGTACAGTAAGCACCGTCCCGTCTCTGACGGCAGGCAGCGAGCACCGCTTGCACAGACCACGCAGGATTCGCACCCACGCCCACTCACAGCAGCTCTTCCCCCAGCCCCGTCAGAGCCTGCGGGCCAGCGGTTTAATGAAACATGTTCAAGGTCCTGTGTGCCATCTGCCAGTGAGGACACAGAGCCTGGCCCCACTCTGGTCCCCATTACAGAGCTCATAAACAAGGTTCCAACCCTGACATCCCAGCATCATTTTGGGGCTCCGGCATCTCAGCTGGGGCTGGTGTGGCCGGCTGCTGTCCCCACAGCTGGGCATCCTGCCGCGGGGTGGGCTCCAGCACCTTGCTGCACCTTTCTGGCAGGCAGTCTTGTCCAGAGCCAGACACCCAACTTCTGCATATCTACCCCTGCTCTGTGTGGGTCTGTGGCTCACACCGAGCCCCCATTGCCTGCCCGAGCCCCACGGGGAAAGGGAGGGGGGTGACAAGGGACACGGCGAGACTTGCTGGGAGCAGGCACAGCCTGGCAAACCCCTCTTTCTGCAGGATTCCCTGGCCCTATCCACAGCGGGCGCAGGGGTACGGGCTGGAGGAGCTGCTCGTCTCCAAATCCTTTTTGCTTTTGTATTTTGTCTTTCCTTCTCCTTTTCCTGCTTTCTCCAGAAGGGCCCAGATGCCTTTACTTTGGCTGGGCTCCCTTGGCCAGCAGCCCGCAGAGGCACCAGAAACGCCGTGTGTGAGTGCGTGAGCGTGTGTGTGCAATATTAATACACAGAAATGGAAGGCGACCAGCATATAAACATTCTTTACTGTTTGGGTCACAGCCCGGGGAGCTGTAAGAGCTTTTGTGCTGAGTTTTGAAGGCACAGACTAAATAGAGAAGGAGTGAGAAGGGCAGAGAGGATGAGAGGCTGGGAGAGACGGGGTGGGAGGATGAGAGGGAAGGAGGAGCGGGGAGGACCCTCTCCAGACCACAGGGTCCAACAGGAGCGCGCGGGGAAGGTGTTGGTGCCGGGCTGGGAGCTCCCGAGGACACCTACATCTGCTCCCTGCGGAGGGCTGGGCTGGAGGTGGGGGACAGACTGGCTTGGGACTGGTCATCACACACGTATTTTTTTTGCATTAAAGCAAAAGACAAATAATAATAACCACAGAAAAGAAATAATAATAACCATAGAAGAGAAATAATAATAATAACAAGTGGCTGAAGTAATCAGGATCCCTGTGCAAATCTCTTTAGAGGGGCTTAAATGTCTATTTGGGAATAAGGAGGAGGGGGTGATGCTGGAAGCATTTCTGCAGCCGCCAATGGGAAGGATGGTCTCTCCGGAGCTAACGAGACCCAGCTGGGTCCCGACTGCAGCCGAGAGTGTTAAATCAGAAACTATTCCGTCAACAGCCAGTTTGGCCAAATATGAAACATTTCCAGGGAATCAATGGCCGGTGCTGGTGACGCAGAAGCCAATAGTCCTGACTTCTTTTCCAGAGCCTCCAGAAATACACTCGTCATCTTGGACTTAAAGGGACAGACCGCGCTTTTTCCACTCATCTCAGCGGTGTTCGGCTGAGAAATCCACATCCCAGCAGCGAGAGCCATGGCTGGGCTGGTTTAATCCACTGGTTAATGCTTGCGAAGGGCCCCGGGGACTGTTGGACCTGCCAAGCTGCTCCACATGACGAATCCGAACTGGACACATCCTCCCCAAATGTTTTCCGTCGAGATGAGCTCAGATGGAGGACTCAAGATCTGCGCAGCTGAGCTCGGACCCGCCGTTGCTTTCGTCCTCCACCGATGTCTGAGCCTTTGACCCTCACCTGCGTGGAGCACGATGGAAACCACATGTTCAGGCTTTGCACACGGGGGTCCAGGAGAGCAGGGGTCACCAAACCCCCTGGCACAGGCAGGGCTGACCAGTGTCCACCTTTGGGCTTGTTAACATTTCATCTCTTGGTCTGCAAGGGGGAAAGCTCAGCAGCAGCGCTGGAGCCACCCAGCTCATCTCCAGCACATTTAGCTCTTTTAGGAATAAAACACGGGAAATGGTCTCTTTCTCTAGACCCCCAGCCCCTCAGGTCTGCTCCCACTTTCCAGGGCACCAGGGCACCCCAATGGCTTATCCCGGCCCTCCTGCCAGCCTGGGTCGTGCTCATCCCATCCGAGAAGTAGCATCCGTGGCGTATGCCAAGTCACAGCTAAGCAAGAGAGGTAAATCACTACAGTATGAAATAACAATCCCTGGAGATAACACAGAAAGGGAAAAATTGGCACAAACCCTAGCAAATAAATACAAATTACTCGGACGATGGAAGAGTAAGGTCTGTGGAGCAGTATTTGCTGCAAATCAGCCTGCATTGCTATTCGGAGCAATGCAAAACCTGCCCAGCTCTGAGCTTCGCAGTGCACAGTGCATCCGTGTCCTTAGGCATCCTCCCCGTCTCGGACAGATCCTTCCTCATTCCTGTCTCTGATGGGTCATGCCCTCCATCAGAGGAGATCCAGTTGTGTTCTCCTCCCCCCCTCCCCCCCCCAGCATTTTAGTCGAGCGCATGCCCACATCTGCAGCTTTACACTGTAAAAAGCCCTGAAACCAATCCCCCGCCATGGATAACCACATTTTTCCTCCATGTAGCCAAAAAGCGCTGACCGGGGCACACTGGACCAAAGCTGCCCAGCTTCTGGGATAACGATGACGTGGTCTCGCTTTGCCCAGGTGTGCTCAAACATACGTGGGTCTTCTTGCTCTACACGGCTCATGGCTCCCAGCCCAGCAGGCGAAGGACACCCTGCATGCACAGCATCATTCCCTGAATGTGAATTCCCGGTTGTGCCTGGACTTTAAAGGCCTGGTTGGTGGTCTCCTCCGGTGAGCATGGCTTTTATCAGGGGCCAGGGAGCTGGAAAAAGGAGCCAAGCATCTTGTTTCTCTTTCCCTTTTTTTCCCCATCCCCACCAGCTGCTCCGGCCACAAAAATAAGCCTGGGAGTTCTCCTGCTGAGCAAATTTGGGGAAAAGGCAAAGTAGATGGAGAGGTTAACCCGGGGTGGGGAGGGGTGCACCCAGAAGCTGGGCAAAATTAGAAGCAGGAGAGGAGGTATCTGCAGCTCCCCTGAGAAAGGGGGCTCTTCTAGGCCATGGCAAGTGTTTCCCATGGCTTTGGGGGCGATGATGGAGCAACCTGCATCCAGAGGGCACCAGGGTGACACATGCCATCAGGACGGCGAGGAATCAGCATGGCTCCCAGGCTGCCTGGGGTGGCTCTGAGCAGAGCAAGAGCTCGGGATTCGGTCTCACCCAGCAAGGACAGAGCATCAGCAGGGCGAGTCGAGCCAACGGCTGGAGAAGGAGCTCATGGCCATGCTGGGAGGTAAACAGAGGAGCCCGTCCATGGGCCATGTCCCGGTCCACCCCCTGTCCCCCATCCCCCCGCTGTGCTTGCACCTATCGCTCATACTCCCAGCTCCCCCTCCACTGTGTTTCCAGAGGTACTTCCAGCATGGAAAGTTCTATTTAAAGGGCATTTTTCCTCTCTCTTTTTTTCCTTTTGGATGAGAAGCCAAGGGGCTGTAAAATGCAGAGTTTCCCACCTAGCTGAACCAGAGGAAATGATGCTGACAAGAAGTTTAATTTACCCCATCGCAGCAGCAACAGGCATCAGTTTTTGGAGATGGACAGAAAAGCCGGAGTGGACAACCTGGAGCTTGGCTTGGGAGAAGAGGGGCTTGACTCCCTCATCCCTTTCCTAGGCTGCATGCAAGGCAGAGCTGGAAAGATCCAGGGGGGACAGAGCAAAGCTGCCTCCACAGCTCTTCTACTTCTGGCAGCTCCCAGGGCCAAGAGGGCTGTGAAACACCTCATGTCTCCAGGCACTGAGCAGGAGACCTTCTCTGTTTGAGCTGAGCGTGCCTTGAGCCAGAGCATGCTGAAGCTGTCGCATCTCCCACAGCTTCAGGCCACCTCTCCCACACTGGTTTCTTCTCCCGGGGCTGTGGTCGTGGAAGGGTTTCCCGTGCAGGGCATTGCAGCCCGCAGAGCTGGTGTGGGCATATGAAGGTGCGTCCATCCCAGCGGGCTCACAGCGCGCCGGCTAACGAAGCAGCCCCCACGCACGCCCAATCAAACCCGGTTTGACTTGGCCCAGCGTTCAGTGGGGAGGTTAATCAGCTCCTGGGAAACCCCTGGAAAAGCAGGCAGGGGGCAGGTCTGTCAAAGGCACTGAGGGGAAGGGAAAAAGCATCGTTATTTTTTTTCTTTTCCTTCTCTCCTTGCCGGCTGAGAGTGAAGAGCTCACATCAGAGGTCATCACTTTTGGGGGCAACACCAAGCAGTCACCGGGGTCCCTTGGCCAGGGGCTGCCCAGGGCCCACCAGCCTGTCTGGGATACAGCACACTCATGTGCCACATGTTGGGGCACTTCCCTCTGGGGATTAGGCTTGATGAATGCTAATTCCTCTACTCTGCAGCATTTCTCCAGCCTTGCCAGTGTGCTTGGTTTTAACACATGCCATGGGATCCTGCTGTAATGAGTGGGCAATTTTCTTGGTTAGGCTGATGAGTCTTCCCCACTGTCCCTTGCCATCAGGACAGCTGGTTCGACGAGGGCTTGGGTCCCAAAGTCACCCATCTGCCGGTGGGACATGACTGGGGACCAGAGAGGGACACTGAGAGCCCTGTGTCCATCTGCTGCTGCTCAAAGCAGACAGGGATCTCAGCACCAGGAGGGCAAGAAACACCCCCACATCCCTGCAGGCATTGAGAAAGTGATGTGCATGGATGCAGAAGAGGTTAGGGCCACATCCCTGCTCCCAAGAGAATGGAGGCTGGGTGACTGAGAGATTTCAGGGAGTTTGGCTCTCCTGAAAGCACAATGGCTGAAGGCAATGCCAGGTCTGGAGAGGGCAAGAAGCCTGGGAGAGCTTCCTGGGGTGATGCCCCTCACCCCATGCTGCTCCTGAACGTGAGCACAGGCTGCTGGATGGGGCTGCCCAAACTGGGGGGATGTTCCTGAGCGTGAAGAGCCCTCCTGCTAAGTGCTGGGCTGGGGAGTTAGCCAACCCCCACTGGGATCTTGAATTTCTCCCTCCCCTCCAAGCAGAGCAGTATTAGTAAGGCAGCGATACCCCTCAGCGGTGGGTTGGGTTCTTACCAAGCTCAGCCCGGCTGTGTGTCTTCTGGAGCCTTTTCCAGACTGCAGACCACTGCCAGCATCAGGGTTGCAGTGAAAATGAGCCCTGAGCCCGTCCCGTGTAGCAGAAGGGGCAAGCCGAGCAGTGCCAACGCAAGCGCTTGGGGCAAGAGGCCAAATCCAGCTCCAGCTGGAGGTTCGGTTACACTGGTGCCGCCAAGGAGCACACGTCCTGGCCCTCATCTGGCTGCGTTAGCCAGTGGGTGAATAAGAGGCATCCCCTCCTCCCTGAGCCCTCGCTGCTCTGCAGCATTTGGAGGCGATGGGGTCTGACCGAATAGCTGGAGGTCAGGACCTCCTGGAGTCACTCATTCCCAATTAACAAGTCAGCTGCACACCGAGACCTGCCAGGTTTTGCAAGAAAGCAGCTGGGGACACAAACGGGTTGGTTGTGCGAGCACTGCACACCTCCGCCGTAGGACCTTGCCTCCAGCCGCAGCCGGGGAGCTGTTTCTGGGCCACGGCTGGGTTCCCCGGGGATGCTCCAAAGAGCAGCTGAAGATCCTGGACTTGTTTGCACCCTCCAAGCCAAACACGCCAGGATCTCCCTCCTGCGAGTGAGCAGATGGACATTTCCCTCTGCTTTGCTTTCATTCTCTGGCCTGGGTGGGTTTTGGGACAGCACTGTCTGTCCTCAGGGGTAGGGCAGAGCAGAGAAGTTCAGGCTGGGATGGGTGTTTGGGTGTCATAGGGTGATGCCGGTCTAGTGGCTGGGACACCGTTCCCCCGCACACAGGAGCCGCAGCCTCTGAGACTGGTGAAACCCAATGGTTCTTCAAGGCAGCCTCAGTTGTGGGGAAAATGCTGTCACTTGCTGCCTGTGTCACCCTTGTGCTGTGCTCTTCCAGTGCTGAGCTCAGCGATGGCCCTGTCACCCTCTCAGCTCACACTTTTATTCAGAACAAAGCAAAAGAATGATCATCTTCAGGTGTTTCAACCTATTTTACCGTCCTCTTGGGTATGAGGAGCTCTGCCTTGGTTCTGCACCGTCCTCTCTGGATGATGCGTTAGATGCACCTGCAATGGCGGTAGTAGCCAAAGTAAGACCTCTCCTGGGGCCGTATCCTTCTTGCAGGCTGCAAACTGCCTTGGGGAAATTGCCATCGTTTTCACATTAGACCTCACTGAAGGAGACATTTAAATTCAGACTCTCCGTGGTGAAACCATGAAATGCTGCAGCTCTGCCCCAGCAATGCCTCTAAATGCTCTGCCCTTCCAAACTCTTAAATATTTAGGATCTAATTATAAGGAGCCAACCTCCCCACCCCCCCATCCCCAGTTCGGAAGCCACACCGGTCAGCCCAGCCGGCTTTGCAAGCAGCAACACTGGGAGAAAATGGAGATAAAAACATCCTGTAGGGCATGAACAGGATGGTGATTAATCCTTGGAAAAGGCTAACTGACGTGACCATCAATAACTACAGTAACTTGTTATGGCTGCCTCATTCCAGGAGGATTACATGCCTGAACACTCCTTAAAACATCTAATGAATGTCATTTTGGTTTTACTCTCGGTGCTCATGCAAGTGAAGCACTCAACAGCACTGGCCAGAACCATGGGGAGAGCCGGCAGGGCTGCTCCCAGCTTCCCACACATCGATCCACCGCACACCTCCCCGCCGACCCCAAATATCCCCACTGGGTGCTCCCACCACCCTGCAGCCAGGTCTGCCCCGCCAGGAACCTCATGGATGGCCACGTCCTGGTTCTCGCTGGCCTCAGGTGTGTTTAGGTGACATCTTGCTGAAGGACACCTACGCCCTGGGGTGGACACCGTGGCTGACGCCTTTCTCTTCCCAGTGACCTGAAAGCAATGTTTTAGTCAAGCAGACCACGGGTCAGGTTTTCCCGTCTGGTCCCCATTTTGGGGTTTCTTTGGCAATCCTCAAGGAAGAAGGTGACAAAGGCATGAGTGCTGACACAAGATGTGTTTGTCTGCTCTACCTTCAGTCTTCTCCTCCTCCTCCTCCTTACTGAGAGAACAAGCCAAAATGGCAATGGACCTGCTGTTAAAGGGCAACATCCATGAGCTCTGCAGGCATCAGTAAGCCAAGGTGAGGTGTAGAGTGCCCAGAGAGGGTTTCCCAGTCACAGCTTGGTATGCTCTGCCCCAGGCATACCCCTTATCTGGGTCTCTGAGGTCCATGCTAGCTACAATTCCTCTTAATTTTCCTGAGGAATGTTATTTGGAAAGGAAGAACAGTGGAAGCAAAGCTGCAAAAGGCATTTTTTGCGCTGTTATTTTGCCTTTCCCGCACAGACCAGCCATGACGCACTGTGTCCTGCGGCGTATCTGTGGCAGGCTGGGGGCTGGCAATCACTGCGGAGGCGCTCACCCGACGCGTGTACAGCATTTCAGGAGAGGGAGAGAGAGTTTTGGCAAGGATTATGTACAGCTCCACATCCTGAGGGCTACTGCTCCACCTCGTTCATGCTGTACAGGGACATTACCAGTGAAACGCTGGGGCCAGTGTCTCTGCTGTGTCAGATCTTCCAAAACCCCCCCATGAATCCACCGACGTCAGGGAGCACCCTGGTTAACGGTAGCTGAAGATGCAGTCTCTTGTTTCACGGAGCGGTGATTTTCAGCCGCTGCAAGTCACTGCCGGTAGCAGCTCTTGAACATGCCCATGTCTAGTGTTTCCCTCTCTCAGACATGGCTCCAGGGAAGGCGGTTTTACTTCCTACCGGCAACGCTCTCTGGGTTACACCAGGCTCGCTGCTCACCCCCGGGCGAGGGGCAGCCAGCGGTCCTGCCTCACCCCCCTGCCATTTCATTTTTTCAGGGCACGGGCAGCTTCTTGCCCGCTGCTGCCATGGGAGACTTTCTGGGCCCTGAACAAAGGCTCTCCAAAAGGTCTGGAGATGCTCCCTGGACTCATGCTACCTGACCCCACCGATGGTCTGAAGCTATCTGGAGAAAGACCTCAGCGCTGAAGGGGACATCAAAGTGGACCCAGCCGCCAGGATGCCACCCTGCTCCTCACCGCATCCTGCCAGTATGAGTGTCCTCACCAGTTAGTCGCTGGATTTCCTTACACACGAGACTGCAGAGACGCAGCCTGAGCCCATCCCTGTGCGGCAGCGCCCACCTGACCTTCCCCGATTTCCTCAGCCCCGGCCGGCTCAGCTTTTCCTATCAGCGGAGGACCTTTTTGCCGCTTCTTGTACTCTCAGCCTCATATTTCAAATTCCTTCAGAGCTGTATCTGGTTTTCATTTAAACATATTACATTTAGAAAGAGAGAGAGATATATATAAAATACAATGAGAAAGGATTTTCAAGGTAATAAATGGAACATGCGAGCCTAATTATTCAGGATGACCCAATGCAATTCGGTAAGTCCAGCGAGTTGTTTATATTGGCAAGATGAGAACAAAATATCATTGGATATGGTCATTACTCTTATAAGATTTCAATATATATACATTGTCAGGAGTCCCTGAGTTATGAAGTCCTCCTTGCTGGAGGAATAAACACGCTGGGTAGTAATCCTGGAAGCAATCAAAATGCCTTCAGCTCGGTGCCTGCGGAGCCCCCCTCTCCCATGATGTCTGCGGTCAGCCCCGAGCCTGCGGGCTTCGGTCACAACCCAGACTCGCACACAGACAGTTTATCGCGCGCTGAGGCCACGGGCAGAGCTCGGCCAGCGAGCAGAGGCAGAAATGGGATTCTTGGCATTTCAGGTTGAATTACTGGAGCTGTCTATGACCGGCCCCGCTGGTCAAATAGGAAAAAAATAACACCAGGGAGCTGATTTCACTCTCAATATGGCTGGAGGAGCCTGAAGGGCGTCTGCTTCTGGCCTGGGAGCATCCTTCAGATGCTTTGGTTTTGCAGAGGCAGTACTGGCTGCTCTGCAGTTTGTTCAGGGCATCCCACCTGGGGTGCTGCTGCCCCCCGCTCCCCACGCTGCTGAGCACGCCTGGGGGCAGCCCCTCTGGCGAGGGGTGTGTGAGTGGGCTGCGGCAGCCTGCTGGGTAGGTGTCCTGGTTTCAGTTGGGATAGAGTTAATTTTCTTTCTAGTAGCTGCTGTGTTTTGGATTTAATATGAGAAGAATGTTGATAACGCATATTGGTTTAGTTGTTGCTAAGTAATGTCTATATTAGTGAAGGACTTTTTCAGCTTCCCATAGAAGCTGAGAGGGAGCATAGACAGGACAAGCAGGTCAAAGGAATATTCCATACCATAGACATCATGCTCGGTATATAAACGGGGGTTGGCGGGGGGGCAGGGATCTGATGCTGCTCGGGATGCACTGGGCAACTGATCAATGGGTGGTGAGAGCAACTTCTGTTGTATCACTTTATGTTGTATATTCTTTTACCATTATTATTATTATCATCATCATCATCATTATTATTTCCCTGTTCCCTTACTGTTCTATTAAACTGCCTTTATCTCAACCCACGAATTTTTTTCCTTTCCCCCCCTTTTCTCCCTCTTCTCCCTCCCCTACTGAGGGATTGCGGGGGGAGCGAGCCAGCGGCTGCGTGGTCCTCGTCGCTGGCTGGGATTAAACCAGGACAGAAGGAGACAGGAGAAAGGGTCGACCTCCTTTCCCAGTTCTCGTGCACACCTTTCTGCCACTTGACAAAAGCCTTCTGAGCATCCTTATTCCTAAAACCTGCTCGCGATCCGGGGAAGCGGGGTGCTGTGGGGCCGTGAGTCGGGGCAGCACCGGGACAGCGGGTGCTAGAAATGCAACAGCGGCCCTTCGGCTGCCGTGGGAGGCCTCCAACCAGACAGAAACCATTTTGTGGTGGCGACGCATAAGCTCCTCCAAGAAACAGGGACTATGGCAGCCGAGCTGCACCCTCCCAGCCCTGGGTTTGCCTCTCCTGGGACCCCGGGGACCGTCGCGGAGTGCGGGGGGCTCTGGGGCTGAAAATGCTCAGCGAGTCAAAGCAGCGGCTACTGTCTGTGCAGTGACACACTGCCCACCCCCCGCAGTCAAAACCCTGCTCATTCCCAACGGGGCAGCCAGAAAAATCCTGGCAAGGCTCTCTGACGGGAAAAGGACCCACCCCTCAGCTGGTCCTGTGTCTGGGGGGTATAAATCAACCCAAAAGACAGCGTTGCTGTTTTGGGGAGAAGTTAACTTTCCACTGAATGCACTGAGCTGACAGGCAGTGAAGCCTTGGCTGTTTACCCCAGAGCCCAGGCGTCATGGTCCGCATGGCTGGAAGTCTCAGTGGGGCTCTATTCACTTTGATTTTACACCAGGGTTAACTAGACCCCGGTAATTATCCCCTTTTAACAAGGCAGTGTTTACACCTATGAGAAAGGGTCAGCTCCTGACTCTCTCGCTGCGGCTGGAAGGAGAGTATTGCTCTTGGCAGCTGGAGAGGTGAAGTGACCGTAGAGGGGAAAGAAAAGATGGGAAGAAAGAAAGACGTGGAAATGGGAAAGGTGATCTTAAAGCTCAGATGAAAAATATCCCCCGTGATCCTTGACTCCACAGCTTGCTCCCTCCCCATCGCTTCTTGCTCCCACCATGCTGCGATGCAGCCTCGGAATGCACATGGAGATAGTTGGAAGCTGGGATAGGTTGATGGATTTCTCAGCTCCTGGGCTATTAAATGTCTGGACCAGCTGATTTTAAAGCAAACAAGCAAAGGCCAAATGACAAATTGTTTGAGAGGCCCTTCGGCAAGAGGATGAAGTTTTACAACCACCAAGGGCACTGTTGCTGCCATTAGATCTGCGGACATAGGGGAAAAATAAGATCTGATTTATTTGGTGATGGTGAAAAATATTATCCAAGCTATAATTTATTGATCATTGCATCCTCCCGGTTTCCAAAGCCTCTTTCTTGTGCCTATGGAACATATCCATATTTTTCGTTACATATGAGGCTGAACACATCGTTGCTGCCGCACTTGAAGAATTTCTGCCTGCTCTGCTGGCTGTGGCACAGGAGCCAGCGAGGCCAGCAGCCCCTGCGGGGCAGGACTGGGGAACAGCCTTCTTCAGCGAGGGACAGGCCACCTCGGTGCTGGGGCTGCTCTTTGGAGGCAGGGACGGCGAGGAGCCGTGTGCTTATGGGGAATAACTCGACACTGGCAGGAGCTGCCGGTCCCTTGGGGCTCACGCAGGTCCAACGTCTCTATCAGGATGTAGAGCCCAAAGGCTGTCCACCATGTAGATGGTTGGCTCTTCATCAGGATGTAGATGAAGAGCCACCTCCTCCTTCCTGCTGGACACTGATCACCATGTCTTGGTGGTGGTCTTGTTGCCATGGTCTCCTTCCTCTCCCATCCTGCTCCCCTCATCTCTGCGCCTGCCCTCCCTCCTGGTCCCCATGGCATCGTGGAGACACATGGCGTCATATCGTCCCTGGGGAAGGACAAACTGGCCCAAACCCCCTTGCACACCCATAGTGGGGAGAAAGCAGACCTCGAGGAGGTTTCGGATTTGCAAAGGAGAGCAGGGACGGGCTGCTGTCCCACTACAGCACTGCCACGGCCACGTTGTACCCCCCAGCGCTCGCCCCAAACTGCCCGCAGCAACATTTCCCAGCAGCTCCCAGCCACAGGCTGTACACGGTTTCCATTTCCCAAAGCAAACAAGGGCTCGGTGCCTCCCCGAGCAGGGGCCCGCAGAGCCCAGCCACCTCCGTTACCTGGTTCAAGGAACGGGATTGCTTCCCGCTGCAATCCCAGGTGGTGGGAGCAAAAATTCAACATGGCAAATCAAGAAAAGGGCAGCCTCGGGTCCGCATGAGCCTTGCTGGAGCTGGAGGCTCACTAAGCCGGTCCATCTGGTGAGGAGAGAGCCGGGCTCTGCAGGGATAGCCGGAAATAACAGCAAGTTATGCAGTTATGTTTCCAGCTTTTTTTTTTCCCTAACCATCAAATAATACCACAAGAAAAAAAAAAAAAAAGAAAAAAAAAAAGAGAGAACGGAAATAGAAAAAGCAATATATGGACCAGAGTTTTTAATCCTCTTTGCGTTCGCAGAGAAATCCAGGGCCTCTTTCCACCCTTTAACTCACTCCTGCTCTCCATTAGAGCCTCCTCCAGCCGACCTGTTTAGAGGAGCCCAACCGCTCTGCAGGTAGCCCGGGCCACCTTTTGCCTGTGCAAAGCTATCGAATGCAAAACCTGATCCCTGCAGCTTTCTGGAGGTGACCTCAGTGGCCTTCCCGTGGCAGGTGCCATTTACAGAGCATCACACCCCCTCCAGCCCCACAGCCCAGGGAAAGCAGGAGCCGGCACCGGGTGATCCCCGTGAGCTGAGGGATGCTCCTGGTGCGGCGCAGAGATCTTGGCCTCCCACCCCGCCAGGATGGTGCTCGCTCCCAGTCAGACGCTGCATTTCCCCGGGATGTCTGCAGGACTGGCTCGCTAGCAGTTGTCACCACGGCCCCGGTGTGCTGTTGATCCAACGGTAGCTGCAGCTCTACTACATCACTGGGGAATTACACAAAAACCCCAGTTTTTAGAGGGAAGCAAAGCTTCCCAGCCTCTGCGCTGGAGCTGCTCTCCTCTGAGCCCTGCACAGCCTGTGAATATTACAGTCCCAGAGCTCAGGACACATTTTGGCTCGGAGCAGCTCAGTTTCTGCTCTCTCTGCAGTCATCCGTCACCCAGGGTGCTGGACGGAGGTGGCAGTCCAAGTGCCAGACTTAGAATCATAGAATCGCTAAGGTTGGAAGGGACCTTTAAGATCATCAAGTCCAACCATTAACCTACCCTGACAAAACCACCGCTAAACCATGTCCCGAAGCACCACATCTACCCTTTTCTTAAACACCTCCAGGGGTGGCGAATCCACCACCTCCCTGGGCAGCCGATTCCAATGTCTAATAACCCTTTCAGTGAAAAAAACTGTTTCCTAATATCCAGTCTAGACCTCCCCCGACATACAGAAGACTTGATGGCACAAAGATGCTCCAAGCTCCCAGGCCAGCATCCTGCTTTGAAGGAGAGCGCAGGAGAAAAGCAGCCAGGAGGTCAGCGAGGTGGAGAGCCCCGGGACCACGAAGCCCCTGTGGTTTGCAACGCGGCTGCCGCTCATTTGTTTTCCTTGATTTGGGGAGCAAAGGCTGGGGGCAAAGGTGGGTCACCCAGACCACCCACAGCCCTTGGTGGTGACAGGGAGTGATGGGGCCAAGAGGGACCGGCCATCCCCTTCACACCAGAGCCACAGCCAGGCAGGGGGATGCGAAGCTGGTGAGCAGTAGCTGCGGCACCGATGCCCACAGCAGTGCCCGGCTGCTGCTCCCAACATCCCGAGGATGGGCGAGGGCCAGCGTTGCCCAAACGGCAGGGCTAGATCCAGCCAATACCCTGCACAGCCTGTTTTTCCTCTAGCATCTGGAAACAAGGTGAATAAAGCATTTTTGGGCAGATTTTCATCGCACCTATCCTGCTGGGAAATCAGGGAGAAGATTGATAGCTGCATCCTCCCGCTTGTCAGGTAGAAAATGAATGATGCTCAGAGAGCTGCTGGGGCTCCTGCCTGCAACACAGATGGACCACGGTATGGGTTTCCATGCCCAAAAATGCTCTCAGGAGACCAGTGAGGGAATTTGACTGAATGAACATCCCAATGAATGCCCCTTCCCAAGGCTCCTTTCTTCCTGGGGGAAGAGGGTGTGGTACCCAACCAGCCTGTCCCCGATCAGCGGGGAGAGGGGTCCCTGGGAACGATGATTTCCTGCCTCAGCCCTGAATTAAAACAGCAAATATTTTCTCCTTTTTTTTTGGAACAAAGTGGGAAGAGGGTTGTGCTGCTTCCAGGAGAGAGTAGCACCTTTCAACATGCTCACGCGTCGGTTGGACTCGATGCCCGAAGTGCGGTGCAGAGTTTCTCGCATCGCCCAGGCCTGTCGGATGGGGGTCCTGGGGGACAGAGCGGGCTCGGGGGGAGCCAGCCCCCACCAGCACAGATCCCCCTTGATGGGAGCAGGCAGAGGACATGCAGCCCTTACACTGTGCAAACAGAAGAGGATCTCTCTTGGCACCGGAGCTGATTTCCCTTCCCAGAATAAAATGCCCGAGTACTTGCTATATTTAGACACCGGAGTTTTTCAGGAAACAGAAAGAGGCTTGTACGAAACTCTGCGTTCATCCCCGGAGACGACTCCTAGCCTCCCGACCAGGGGTGGCCCCAAAGCCCATCACTGCATTGGTGCCAACCCCACGTGTCCTCCCTGCCCCGCCAGCCCTCATTGGGGGACCCCGAAATGCCTTTGGCCCATGGCAGGCTCCGTGGGCCCCCACCAGCCCCCCCCTTTCGCGTGGGGAAAGGCTTAGAAAAGCTGGCAGAGGGCCAGCACCACGATGGGAAAGAGCAGCGGTGCCTGACTCCGGCTGTCACCGAGCCCTGGGAGCGAGGGCTGCTGGCGCTGGACGACAGAGGGCACTGAAGATGGTGAAGCCATCCCATAATAAGAGGTTCTCCAGCTTTCCTGCCATTCTTTTCCTTGACAGTGAAAAAAAGAAAAAGGTTGCCTTTTTTTTTTTTTACTAATTTACTGTTAAAGGCTTGCCACCACTCCTCGGGGTGCCCGGGCTGGGGTCCCCATTCCTGCCACCCGCCCGTGGCTGCGGGGCAGCCCTCCCTCCAGCGCTCCCCTTTTCCAACTGGATGGCTTCCCAGCAAGGAGCAGCAGGAGAAATCTTGGCTTCTGGCGGGGAAACGCAGCCAGCGGCGGGGAAGGGCGGGGAGGGAAAGCGATGCATTTCCAATGCTCGAGCACACCATCCTCACAAGCATCCCCATAATTGCAGCCACATGCCGGCTCTCACAGCCCTCGCCTTGCTCCAGCCCCAGATCCCCTTCTCCACTCCCGGGGCTGCTGTACAGCCCCCCCCACCCCCAGCCCAGACATGCCTTTCATCTCCTTCTTTAGGCCAAGAGAGAGCTGCACCCGTTCTGCATCACGGACCTGTAAACCCAGCGGGGACGGCGGGGAATTTCCAACACACCCTTAAGCAGCGGAGAAAAATGATGGACCCTGGACTATACTGGTCCCCAGGCCCTTCTCTCTCTTTCTTTCCTCCCTCTCTCCTCCAGCATGAATATTTATCCCCTCGCCTGCGCTGCCTTCGCGCCGTCCATTCCTGCAAGAATTCCTCCTTCGCCTGCCGCTGAGTGCAGCCCGGGGCCGGGGCGAGGGGGAGGCAGCCCTTTTCATTTCCAATCGGCAGGCGGGCGGGAGGAGGTGCGGGGGGAGATGAAGTGGGAGCGGGAGGGAGGGAGGGAGGGCACGGGAGAGCCCCCTGAGAAGAGGGCGAACGGGATGTGAATATAAATTCTGTAAATATTTTCTTTAAGGTGCTGCATGTAATCCCAGGAAATAGATCCAGTTTCACGGGAGAGCGGAGGCAGCGGGACTGACTTTGCCATGGGTTTCTCCACGTTGATTAAAACCCTGATGGAGAAGCAGGGGGAGCATCCCGGGCAGCTGGGGAGAGCACCAGAACCTCCCCCCGCCACCTTCCTGCCTCCCCCCAGCTCCAGACACAGGCCAGGCAGCACCTTGCCACCCGCTGTCCCCATTTGCGGTCCCCAGGCCTTTCTCCTCCTGGATAACACACGGCTGGGCTGGTAAAGCAAAGAAAAATGGGGTTTGAGTCCCGCAGCAAAGGGTTTACCACCCATCAGTGACATCACCCTGCGCAGGGACAGGACCCTGAGATGATGCACCACCCCCAAGGGAGGGTGCAGGGGCACCTCAGCCTGGCTGTCACCCTTTAAAAGTCAAGCACAAAGCTTGAGATTTGTCTAAATGGGACACCCCCAGTGACGGTGGTAAAGCCAGCAGCAGCCATGCGACAGCCCCACCGGCCGCTGTGTCCATCCTATGCCCACCTCTGGACCAGCTCCCCTTTGCCCAGGGAAAAGACAGGAGGTGTGATGCCCTGGACCAGCACTGGTTGGCCTTGCCGGGCGGGTGGGCCCCCTGCCTGTCCCCAGCTGGATGGGGCAGGGGCTTTCCCAGCCCTCCCGCAGAGCAGCCCGGAGCGGATGAGCCGTTACCCCGTTCCGGTCGGACGAGCCGTTGTGTCTCCTCCAGAAAAGGATTACCAAATCATCCAATTACGCTTTCGCTTCTGCCTGTCTCGCCTCCTTTTGATGCTTTTTTTGGCATTGTATGAAACAACTGCGTCCAGAAGCCAGGATTTCCATGGCTTTAATGGCGATTCTTCACTTGCCCAGCTCCATCCCAGAAGCCCCAGTTACCCTCCTGCAAGCACAGCTGCTCTCCTCACCCCACAGCCCGCATGCCTTCGGGCACCGAGCAAAGCACCCAGTACTGGGCAGGAATTGGGGTTCTGGCATGGCTGGGGACCGCGACTGCATGCCATCGCTTGTGCGGGAGCTCAGCCCACATCGCCGATTCACACCCATGGGGCAGTGGATGTCCCGCTGTCTTTGACACCCATAGCCATCCCACAGCATCCTCCGGGGAAGGTCCCAGAGCCACGTGCAAGCACAGAAATTCCTAATTCTAAGGCATTTCTAGCAATTCAACAGTTACTCTCTGTAATTATTAATTTTCAGCCCTTCTTGCTCACAGGGGATCCGTGGACTGCCAGCCAGTCCCCCTGCGGTCCCAGGGGAGCGGATGCCACGACCACGGTCCCCTTTCACCCAGGGCACCACGAAATGTGACATTCACTGGTCCGCTCGCCGGGGAGGTCAGAAGTATAACCGCATTGCAAAAGAGATTAGAGCCATTTGGGGAGGTCCCGGGGGTGGCTGCGCAGCAGGCTGACCCTTTCACTGCCAGCAGGATCACTGCACACTTGCTTCATTCCTCCGTCCCCAAGTCCCCATCGCTGGCTAATATCTGAGTGGACGTGGGGCTCCACAGACCTTTGATCTGCTCCAGCACAGCTGTTCGCAGACCTTTATGTAAGGGACAAGAAATGCGACTGAAATAACCGACAGAGTGAACAGAAGCAAGTGTGAAAAGCTATAAATAAATATGACACAATAACCATGATCATTGCTAAATAAGTTTTAAACTGAATTGATGGTATAAATAGAGTCGAAAGTAAAGATGCCACTGGCAGGTGACATGGTGGGGAGCGACCAGTGTGACGGAGGTGCAAACACAGCAAGACCCCACGCGTGTTCTAAGTGCCCCGCTCCATCCCTGCTGTCTGTCAGCCATGGAAGTGGTTATTCCTGC
>NW_009646501.1:2479209-2490301 GCF_000708025.1 Charadrius vociferus | reverse complement strand
GTGCAGATGAGCTACAGCTGGCATTTGGGAGTGAGTCCTCCCAATGGAGAGAGTGGCCATGAAGGAGGACCTGTGGGCAGTGAGGTGCGGAAGAGCCCACAGGACCTAGAGGCTTCTCCATCCTTCCAGCTCCCAAGTGCTCTCCCATCCTTACAACCCCTCAGCCCCACCAGATCCAGAGGAACTGGACAAGGTGGGTGTGCAAGCCCATCACTTGAGGGGCATGAAGAAGGTCAAGCCCCCTCTTGCCGCCCTCCTAGAGCCCACCTGGGCAGCTGGCAGCCTCGCATGGGACCTCCAAGCAGCCGTAAAATGGGGTTCAAACTTCACTTTCAATGTTTGAAATCTTTTCTCCCTTTTCCTTTCCCTTCTTTCCCCTGTGAATGTGTTAACCCTGGCTCCAGCAGATCTTGGCCCTTCATGGTGCTGTTTACCAGCCTGTTTGCAACAAGAGCTGGGCACGCGTTGACTCCCTTGCTGGCTGATGCTGAAGCTGTGCGAGCTCCTTAAGGCAGTCACTTTGCACCTATCCCATGCATTACAGGTACCCAAATGCTCCGGACACCTCAATCCCAAACCCACACAAGTGTTTTGATGTGCTGCATCTGGTATAAGCACTGCAGCTCCCGTGTAGCTGGGACAGCATCCCATCGCCTTGGCTCCAAAACACGTGCCAAGGAACAGACCCCAGGAACCCGCCATTCCCAGCATCCCAAATTTCTGCTGCAGCATCACCTTGGCCGACTTTGCTGTTCTGGGCACAGCGATCCAGCAACACCCCCAAGACGCTCAGCAAACATTGAACACTGAGATCGGCCATGGGAGATCCCCGCAGGGACGGTGCCGGTGCCGCTTTCTGAGCCGTGCCATGGTGGGGCTCACACCACCGCTACCCTCGGTGCCAGCACGGGATGCTGCCAGCACCACGATGCTCAGCAGCACGCAGAGGAGGACCTCCCACCCACAGCCAGCGGGGCAGAGGTCTCTTCCAATTTTATCCATAGAGGATTCGCCCAGCTCAGAATCACAGCAACCCTGGCAGGGCGGAAAACTTCCCCAACCTCTTCTCCTGTTTTCCACCTTCCTCACCATGGATCTAAACCCAATCAACCTGCGGCACTCTCCCTCCTGATTAATATTAGGGCAAACACCCCCTTGGTATGAGAGCATCCAGCTGGGTTCAGCCCAACACGGAGGGCTGGAGCCGGGGGGAGCGGGGGAGGGGGGGAGCACGTGTGGGAAGGGGCGAGGGGCTGCAGATCAGGGCTGATATGGCCTGGCATTTTGGCAGAATTTTCTAGGACAGTTTGTACAGTGTCTTCCCTATACAATGGTTATGTCTAGCCGCCGCGCTGCAGCTCTCATTTCCATGAGCAAGGAATTCAACCGAAAAGTAAACAGGAAAAAACGTTACATCTCACAGTTTATAAATATATACGGAATTATTTAGGCAGTCAGGCCAATTTGCACAGATGCCGCATATATGCTGTGACAGATCTCGATGTTGTTTTGGAGCCACCCCTTGTGAATGGGAAACAGGGCTGGTTTCTCGCCATGTCTGCATGAAATATCGGTATCCTCCTGCAAGCTGGCTGCCAGCAGCGAGTGCTGCGGCTCTTGGGAACAGCGCTATGAGCTGATGTGAGCTATTTGCACGTAGTGCTGAGAGACTCGAGCCCCCACGTTTCCAGCTCAGGCTGCACGAGGCCTTTGGAAGAGGCAGGGGAGCTTTTCCCGGGGATTTCAGCCTGGGATCTCTCCGGGTGATGGGACAAACCGTGCTTTGAGGGGGTGGGGGGGCAGGACCTGCCCTGGTGCACACACCTTCACGAAAGCCAGGTGGCATTTTGGAGCCCTCGTTCCCCACGTCCAACAGTCTGAAGCTGCTGGTTCCCAGAGCTCGGGGGCAGAGAGGGGTGCAGGCAGGGCAGACCTGCCTCCGACTGCAAGCAGGGCACCGAAAAATTGCTGCCCACAACAACAAGGCACCCGAGCCCCCACCCCATCAGCCTCCTCCTCCGCAAGCATCCCAAGGCATCCCAAGCCTGGAGCTGCAATTCAGACCAAAACGATGGGACTGGGCTTTTCCCAACAACATCCCTTCCTCCCCCTCTCACACCCGGCCTGAGCCCGGAGGTTTATTCAACCTGACAGCCGAGTGACTTGATCGTTCGAAGCGACGTCTTAATTACAGGACATCCTCCATGGCATTTTCTAGCCACGGCCAGTAAAAGAAACTTCTCTTCCCCGTCTCCCTCTACCCCCCCAGCTCCGCCGAGCCACGAGAGCTGCTCAGACAGTGGGGATATTGTTTTGGCCATTGCCTGAATGGCCCGGCCTCCTCAGCTGTAAAATTACCTAGAGGATAACTAAACAAACCCCAGACAAACACTTCTTTAAAGGCACTGCTTACTTTGCGGCAGCCATTTCCCCCTGCCCGCCACATGTGCTCACACTGCGTTTTCTTTTCCTCCCTCTCAAGGGCGACACAGTTGCAATGCCCTCGCAAAGCGCTGCCTGGGGAAGGGGGGGATGGCAAAGCATGGGGGATGCCACAGGGTCTTCTGGACCGGGCTCTGCTCAGCCCCATCGCAGGGCTGGAGACCTCACGATGCAGAGGCATCAGGAGCAAACAGGGAAGCAGAGACAGCAGTCCTTCGGGCTGGTCCATGTTGGAGCTGGGAAGGGGATAGCGTTTCAAAGGGTTCAGCCCTGACCCATTGCCTGGGGGGATTTTGGGTTTTCCCCAAAATAGCACTGCTGGCCCACAGGGAAACTGGTCCCACCAGCCTGGTCCAAAGTCCACCAAAGGCAGTCGAAAAACCTCTCCCAGCATCATGCACAACCCAATGAGACTGCCGAGCTCCTGGGGACGAAATCGAGCATTAAGGGCCAATAAAGCCCCTCTGGATGGGGCTGGATGAGCAGGGAGGTCAGGACGGGTCCCCTCTGGGAGGTTTTGCCGTTTCCAACTATCCCTCATAAACAGGAGAAAAATTCTGGCCAAATCCTCTTTCAGAGTCAATCTAAGCATTTCCTGACTTGGTGTTGATTTCACAGATTAAAGCCGGTCAAAAACAACCTGGTCAAAATCCAGCCAGCATTAATTTTTGGAAAAAGACCTTGAGGAATTTCATTCGAGTTTGTTCCGAGGGGAGGGACTGCGCTTTTCCCACCCAGAAGCTTGCTTGCTCTTCAGATACGTGCAATAAACACATGAATGCCACGCCCCAGCTACAGGCAAAGCTGCTGCCTTCTGCTGCAAAGGCATTACTTTTTGTAGAAATACGGGATATTAGTCAATAAGGTTATGCCTTTAATTTCAGGTCTGCCAGTGAACCACTGAAGTATTGTAACTGCACCCAAATTTCCATGTTCACTTGAGGGCTGCAGTAACAGCCTGGGGTTTGGCACAGGGAAGCAAGACGGGAGTTCAGGATCAAAAATCCCACTGATCCCAAAAATAAAGGGGAGGAGGATGTTAAATAAATCCCTGTGTATTCCTGCAGCCGGTCGGAGAGAGGCTTTCCTTTGTGGTCTTGTCGACCCATTCAGATAGCGCATGCCCTCGCAAAGACAGAGGTGGAAACCCAAAACACAACACTGCAGTGTGTGCTCTGAAAATATGTGCAGAACCGAGGCAGATCCCAAATTTTGGCACATTCCTAAGATCAGGAAATTCCTTGAGAGTTCGGGAAATTCTCCAAGACTGAACCCAAGCTATTTTACTTGCAGAAGATATCAAGTTCTCCTCCTCTATTTTTTTTTTCTTTTTCGGTGATGGGTCAGTGGGACCTTGGCAAGCACACGCTGCTGTACAGTGAGAAAGAGGATTAGCAAAACACTGCAGAAGGCCAAACGCAGATGCAGAGCCCGCAGGAACAGCTGCTTGCAAAGGGAAGCCGGCAAAGCCAAATATTGGCCACGAGGTCCCAACTCCAAGCAGGTCTGGAAGGAGCCCAAGCTGGTATCACTTACACTTTTTTCCCTGCTCCTTTGCCCGTGCATAAATAACCGCCCGTTATTTATGGCCGTTCCCCATCGCACACCCTACACGCGTGCCTGTGGGGTCACCTCAGAGGATGGGGCAGAGCTGGCTGCCTTGGAGGGGGCATGAAGTGCCCTTCTTCGGACCCTAAAATAACTCCCCCTTATCCCCTCGCCCCCAGCAGCACGGATGATAGCAGGGTTTCAGCCCAGCTGTTGCCACATTGATCTCTCCAGAAGTCACCCGGTGCTCGGGGACACGTGGGAACCGCACTGCCCATGGCTTGCGGCCCCAAGGTGTGGGAAACCTCCTTTCTGCCCCTGGATCCCATCACCAGGCAAAATGGCCACAGCTGGGCCAAAACAGGCTCAAGAGAATCAAGTGCATAGGATAACTTGTCCCAGGTAGGCTCATAGGGCTGCTCTCCACCGCCCACCCCAGAAACACCCGTTTGCCCCTAAGTCCTCATCCAAGCAGGCTGTTGGAGCAGCCAGGAAAGCTCTGTGTCTCTCCTGCCCCCAAAATGCAGGAGATGGGGGAGACAGAGGACAACTCTTAGGCTGCCTCTTCGCGGAGCCCTGCAGGAGCCTCCACACTTGTCCATTACCTACTCAGACCCACTGTGCGCAGGGAAACCTGTCTCCAAAGCCACCTCTCTTGCTACAGTCACCCCAGCAGACCCGACTCCCTGCCTGGGTTATTATCCTTCAAACGACTGCAGGAACCCGGTGCTCAGGGACAGACAGCCCTCACAAGCATCCCAGCACCAGTGCTTTCATGCCAGACAACCCCTGTGCTTTGCAGGAGCATCAGAGGTTACAATTAGCTCAACTGTGCCTCGCTGCTGGGTGAATTTAAAGAAAAAAAAATAAATCAAAGAGGTCCATTTGTACTAATGTCCTTCAATATTCCCCAGGTCCCAAAGGAAAAGTATTTTCTTTCCGCTCTTGTGGTGTTTTTCTTCCACTGTGTGCAGCAATGAGGTCACTGAGCAGAGGTTTTGTGGCTAAATCACTGGGTCGCTGCCATCATCCTGTTCCCAGGAAAGGCCAGAGTTGGCCCAGCTGGACACGCAGCCAAGGAAGAACGTGGATCTTCCTGAAAGCCAGAGGCACAGCTCCGCAAAGGACCTGGCCAAGCCCTGGAGAAGCAAGCAAACATACCAGTCCTAGGGGCACTTCTTTTAACCAAAATGCCCGGCTGCTCTTCTTTCCCCTTCCAGTGAAAGAGTCTCTTGCACCAGGGACAGTCCCTGCCTTCGCGCAGGAGGTGGGAAGGACCATCTGAAGTGCAACTGCTGAACTACTGCAACAGTGTGGAAAGGACTGAATTATTTTGTTAGCACATGAGGACAACTTCGCCTGCTGAAGACAACCTCTCCTCAGCCTCGCAGTGTGCACCAGCTGGGACACAGCACAGAGCTGCTTTGGGAGAGCCTTCCCCAAGCGCATGTGGCCACAGGTCAGGCCAGCAGGTAGCCCTGAAGCCATGCAATTCCCCCAAAGCCAGGGCTCCTCAAGCACTGCAGAAAAACGGTTTTGTAGGATAACATGTCAGTGTTGAGGGATAAACTGGCACCAAACTGCTCTCCTGGAGCCATGGGATGGGCAGCTCAGGCACCTGACCTCATAGCTGACCCTGCTTTGAGCAGGTTGGACCAGACGCAGTGGTCTCAGCCAGGCTGAGCAAGCCTGTGACCTACTGCCAGAGGTCTCTCCAGCAGAGCCAGGAGGGACATGTACCTCCCTGCAAGGGTTCACGCTGGAAGGACCCCTCCTACAAAAGCTGCCCAGCTGCACCAATACCCTCCCTCACAGCACACAGCTTGAGCTCCTGCCAGCACAGCTCTGTGCCCAACCCAGCCTCAAGCCCCCCCCAGAAGGCATTTTCCTCCCCTACCACCTTCCCTCGGCTTCAGAGTTATCCCCATGGGTAGGCAGGAGCTAACAAACTTCATGCTTGTAATAAAGACCCCTCCACTCACCCCAGATCTTTACCTGTCTGCCTATAGAACATCCTCTTCTCTCATGCTCCAGCCACAGAACCACACAGCCCTCCCCTCCAGCCCCCCACACCCAGCCTTTTATAGCATCCCCAGCTCCTGCTCAGCTGGGCACCGGCTGATGGAGACCAGCTGAGATCAGGGCTGCTCCTCCCTGGGGCTTACAAGGCCAGCCTCCCCCACTCAGCACAAAGCCTGGGTCCAGCCAGGTCCCCAGTGCTCCACCATCAACACATTTTACTGGGAGGGTGTCACCTCCTCCCTTGCATGGTCTTCATCCTCCTCAGTCTGCATCCATGTGCTGCTGAATCCAGATGGGACTGTTCCTGCTCCATCTCCATGGCTATTGCTATCAATGCTCTCTCATCCCCGGAGCCGTGGCATGGCTGGGAAAGGGGTTTTTTTTAAGCACATCACCCCTGTCCCACACAAAGGACCTCCTGCCTGCCCCTTGCCCTTGCTGAATCTCCCCCGCCAACATCCCTGCGCATTTTCCTGGAGGAAGGACGCTAACGGATATATAAATAAAGCAACCTGTGTATTCTTCTCCCTGTTCAGAGCTCATGTAACCTGCGGTTGACCCCTCCTAGTCCTCCCCAAACCGCAGCCCCAGTATGTGCTGCCTGCCGCTGCCGCCGCTGCTGCTCTGGCATTTTTATGAATGGCCTTGAGCCCAGGGAAGAGATGTGAGCATGGATTTGGAACAGCTCCATCCCTTCTACCGCACGCGCTAATCTTGACAAATGATCAGCGTGTGGCTTTCGAAACCAGAGATAAGGCTGTCTGACCACTTCAAGTCACTACACTTTCCCACGAAGAAAGGGATTTTGTTCTCAGCCCCCGGCCGCAGCTTCCTCCGGAGCCTGGGCGAACCCAGGTGCCCCCTGCCCCATAGCTTGGGGAGGGGGGAGACACACACTGCAATCACACCCTTTGGGAGTGGGGCCAGGGTCTGATTCAGAACAAAACCTCGGCAACCTCCAAAGAAGGCAGATGTTGTGACGTTTGCTGGGTTTATGACGCTACCGGCTGGACCAGGGCTGCCACCTGCCTGCACGCCTGCATCTCCTCCCTGTTGAGGCCAATGGCAGAAACGGTCCATGCCCAGCAAGAAGGTGGGATGTGACAGAAGCATGTGCTGGGAGCCAGCAAGAGCTTCCAGTCCTGCAGCTGAGTCGTGACCATGGTGGGCTTCCTTGAGCTCTGCTTTAGCTGGGAACTGGAGCACTTGCAGAAGTCCTGGCCCTACTGGGGGCATTGCTCTCCTTGGACTGGTATCCCACTGCACTGCTACGGCACTTGGGACATGCATCTCGCCTGCCAGTTTGGGCAACCCCGTTCCTCCCCGGAGCTGGGGAAGCGACCATGGGATATCTGTGGTGTCTTCACAGGGGCTCTGGAAGGGCAGAGCCAGCCCTGGGTGGATGCTGTTGGACGTGCACCTGGGAAAGCTGGGCTTTCCAGAAGGCTCCCTCTCGCGCACAGACACAGACCTGCTGCCAAGGGAAAAGGCCTCTGCGAGTGCCAATTCGAGGAATGCCTTTGATCCAGTGGGAATCATTAGGGAGAAACTCTGCCTCTAAATTGAGCTGCTCTCTTGCCTTGCCACTTTGGGAAATGAATTTGCGCTCGGAAAAACTCAGGCTGGGAGAGATCTTGGGAAGACATCCAATCCATTTCCCTACCCCAAATTGGTCCTGACAGATTTTTATTTTTTTTTTTTTATCTAACCTTTCCTTTAAAATCTCCAGATGGCTCAATAAAGTCTCCTCCAGGGCTATATTCATTTTACTACCAGATACTTTTTTATTATTAATATCCAACTTAAATTTCCCTCGCTGCAATCTGCTCCAATCCCACGGCAACACAGAGGGCAACTCAGCTGTCCTCTTACCACTGCGCCCGGTGCACCCCACCCTGCCCAGCGTGGCGGGTGCCTTTCCAGCACCAGCACCTATTTAAAGCTCAGGATTAGGGTGGACAAGGCCGGTCCTGGCCAAGAGCAAGCAGACCTGAAGAGCCCCTGGATTGTCCTATTACTTTTCCTATTGCTATGCTGGCCCGTGGGAGGGTTTGGTGGTGCAAGAGCGCACACCCGCTGTGCCCTGTCCCCGAGCATCGTACCCAGGTGGGAATGGGAGGTCAGAGGCTGCTGACTTGTTGACCCATGAAGGGAAGCAATTATTCAGTCGATGAGGCCATGCAGGTGTTAATTAAAAAGCATGTGAAGCAGAACAGGTCACTGTTTGGTGTTATCCGCTCATGAAATTAGCCTCTCGCTGGTTCAGCCAGCCCCCCCCGGGAGATGGAGCAGGGGAATTGCTGCCCATAGTAGCTCTGCTCTTACTCTCATCTCCGCCAGCTGAGGTCCCGTTTCTGGGTGCCTCCTGGGTCCTGCACAATGTCCCTGCTTTTTGGCCAAACCTCTGCTGGATCCTTAGTAGGGAAAAATTCCTACTTGTTCATTCCTGGGCTGGCTTGGAGCATAGCTGTGCAGGGGTGGGAGGTGTAACCGAAAAAAATCAACTCCTGGTAGTCCAGGTGGAGAAAAAAGCTCTCTAGTCACATACCAAGCTGTTGCAGGAGGTGCTCACACAGGGATGCTGCTGGACACGGCCTCCCAGGTCAGGCACCCCTGTGGCTGTCCCTTGGTAGGGTCTCAGGTTTGCCCAGCATCCAGATTTGATCATCACCGGCAGCTCTGATCCGATCCCCTTTACTCTCCAGCCAAGGCCAAGAGGGAAAGCAGAGCTTTCCTCTACAAAGCACCAAGCGCTGGTGCTCCCTGACCCAAAGGTTACCACCGAGCAGGTCTGTGGAGCCCTTCAGCAGCAGTTCCATTCTGCTGGAGAGAGAGCGCGGGGCTCAGCACAGCAGAGCTTCACAGCTCTGGGAGATGAGGCTTGGCATCTTCTCTGTTAACCCCTGGGACATGCCCGTGTCAGCAGGATGCCCTGGTAGGAAGGAGTCTCCTGTTTCTTCTCCACAGGAGCACTTTTCCAAAGCCAGGATGCCATGCCAGGCTCCACGCAGGCACCCTCCTGTGCCCTGCCAGAGCGCGCGGTGCGGTGGGGACCGGCAGCAGCATGGCTGAGCATCAAAGAGTCAAAGCCGAGCTGCTCCCTGAGAAGCGCAACTTAACGAATCCCAGTTTCCTGCCACTCTCTGTCTCATGGTTGGATTAGCTCAGGGCTAATAAGGCACATGAGAGTTTTTCCCATGGTTTGCGGCACTCATAATGGCTCTCTCCGTGTGGATTCTTTGATGTCCTATAATAGAGTTGATGATGAATCCATTTCCTCGGTGGGGACCCAAGTTTGGCTCTCTCTCATCTACCCGGATGCCTTTTTTCATAAAACAATTAGACAATAGAACAACAAAATGGAATTCAGTCTCTGAGGATGCTGCCTCGCTATAAAATCTGGCAGAAAGTGACCTGGAGCTTCAAAAGTGGGGTCGGACAGCAGGGACGGGCAGACAGAGACACACACACACACACACAAGTGCAACGGCTCCCACCTCCTTCCTGTTCACTGCCAGGCTAGCGAGAAAGAACGAGCACTCTCAACTCTGCCCTGTCGTGCCCGTTCCCCATCCCAGCACAGGCTTGAAGGCCAGGACCAAGGGCTTTTTCTGAAACTGTGCAACGCCAGATGTTTTTTTCCTGAGGCCTCAGACACACACGTGCAGCACGCTGTTATTAAAACTGGCTCATACTCCCTGCGCACAGGGAAAAAAAAAATTAAGGCTGTGCGCAAGGTTAGTTCTCAACTTTGGCATCCAGCGTTAAACCATGCAGGCTCGATCGACTTTTGTTTGTTTTTATAGAGTTGCTTATAGACCATCCCTTCTGCAGCATCCCAGCGGAGTGGAACAATTCGATGCACCAGCTGGACCAGAAGTGCTTCATGTGCTGCCAAATATACCATGTAAAAACCATAATGCAGCCACCTCTGGGGTGCAGCCTGACAAGCGCATGGCGGCTCGCAGCAACACCCTGCAGCAGATTGAGCTGAGAGAAGGGAGCCGCTTGAGAGGATGCACTGGTTCATTACACAGACTTCCTCCTCTTGGTTTTCCGCTTGGTCTTTCCAGCCTGCCTCCTCCGGCACGGCTCTCCTACGGATTTTTCTTCTCCTGCTAATGTTTCTGTATTCACCTCAGGCTGAGCCAAAGGCTCCTTTTAACTGAAAAAGGCCGTTTGTCTCAGTATCTTATCATCTCTGTCTCGGTGTCAGCCCAAGCCTTGATGCCTCCTTCCCCCAGCAGCAGGTTTCACTCCTGCATTTGGGATTCCACCCAGCCACTCTTTCTCAGCTGCTTCTTGTTTTCCTCCCAGAGTTTTGGAGAAGCATTGCACGCCTCTCGCCTTTCCGTGGTACTTCCCTGCCGGGGCTGACTTGGGGTTGGCCTCTGGCCAGCCAGGGCAGGAGCCTCGTCAAACCCCTGGTGTGGTCTTGGTGGGATGCCCAAGGGTGCAAGTGTCCCGGGAACAGCGGGGTGTTTAGCCCAGGCTCTGCCTATATGACAAAATCTCCTGCTCCCTGGCATGGTCGCACCTCTGCAGGGCTGCGAGCTGACCTCCACTGGGTAGCACCGAGGATGTCACCCCTCTCCCAAATTGTCCAGTGCTCTGGGTGGGGGTCATCTCCCCCTCATCCAACAGCAAATGCTCCCTGTGGCACTCAGAAAGGGTTTTACACTGCTGTGGTTAATAGTACAGTGCCTGGGAAGCGCTGCCAGGGCAGAGTAGGGTGCTTCGCACCCAGCACCCGCAGCTATGGGTCACCTGCAGGTGGGGGCACCGGGGTGCAGGTTAGGAGGCATCTCTGCAGCATGCAGGAAGGTTAGGAGACCCCCGAACCCTCCTTCCAAACCCACCTAGGAGGAAACACGCTTGGCTGTGGGATACCCCACGGGTTTGCAGGGAAAGCCAAGGGATTCCCATGTCTTTCCTGGACCCCGAATCTACTGGGGGTGGCGGGGGCTGATGTCAGCTCCCTAACGGTGCCCCCTCCCTCTTCTCCCTCCTGGAAAACCCAGGTGCTGGGTTCGCTGGGTCCTTGGTGATGCTGGATGAGGGGCGGGGGAGGGGGAATGGG
>NW_009646501.1:2477180-2478576 GCF_000708025.1 Charadrius vociferus | reverse complement strand
TTCCCGCGGGCACCCCTTGGTGGGTACCCAACTCCCCCCAGTACCAATGATGGGTACCATCTCCCAGGGCGCGGGCATCCCGCGCTGGGCAGCGGTCTCTGGGTACCGGCTGCGGGCATCCTTTGCCCCGCACCAGTTGCCGGGTACTGACCAGGGACCGGCGGGTCGGGGAGGGGTGTCCGTGTGTCTCGGTGCACCCCCTCCGTGTAGAGCAAGGCTGGGGTGTCGCTCAGCGCAGGAGGGTGCGGGGGTTGTGTCTCCAGGAGGGAGCAGGGGGTGTGCTGCAGCCCCGTGTGGGACAGGGCTGGGGGGCTGGGAGGGGACAGGGATGCCTGTGGGTGTTTATGGGGTGGGTGCATGTACCTGTTCTGCGTGACAAGGGTGCAGGGGGGGTGAAGTGCAGGAGGGGAGGATGGCAGTGCACAGACCAAGTCGGTTTGGAAGGAATTTGCCCATTTGCTTGTAAAGCACAGACTTTACTAGAGTTTTTAAATATGTTTTCAAGTAACCTGGAAAGCTCAGGCAGATGAGGAATGCAGGCTTTACACGTGCTATAAACTTTTTTCCAGTCAATTGCAAAAAGGCTGTCACACTGGTGGGGGGCTCACTTCCCTCCCTTCTTGTTTGCTAGAACCATTTCTGTTGGGCTTCGAAAAGGGGTGAATGTGGTGTTATGAACAAGCTGAAATGAATAAAGTAACATTCGAGACGAACAATACTGGCAGTGCCAGTGAGAGCTTTCCAAAACCCGTAACATTTTCCAGCTGCTCACTCTTAAAACATGAGGCTGGAGCTATAAAACTGCTAGCCACAGGTGGGTGAGAAGGAAAGGGGTTTCTGAGAAGGGGCAAGCCAGAACCACCCTGACCCGAGCAGTCACAGGCAGGTAGTGTCTGTTAGTGGGTAGTAGATCTGCCCCTGTTGGCTACTAGCTCGCTCACGGGGGGGGGTTGCAGTGTGTTTGTAAGCAGATCCTGGATTTATGGATAGACAGTGATTCTAAATTTCCATATGCACGCGCACACATGATCTCCCTTCCCTCCAGCTAAGAAAAGTGCCTGGCCTTTGCTTTTGCGTGGCCCTGTGCACGGATAAATGACTCACTTTTGGAGGAGCGGGGAGCAGCACGGATCCCTTCACATGCTTCGAGCCGGGCAGCCTCTCGCCCGGGCAGAGCCGCTTGTAGCTGGGCAGGATGGCAATGCCGGTTGCTGCCGGGAGTCACGGTGCCCATCCCAGGGGAGCAAGGAGAGCCCTCGGCTGGAGGTGCTGCTCCTGGGGGCAGCCTGGGGGATGTGCTGGGGGTGTGGGGTCGGGGGGTCCCTGCTGGGAGAGAGCAGGGAGAGCCAGGGTGTCGGAGGGAGGCTGAGCCTGCTCACATCTTGCTGCTTCACCG
>NW_009646501.1:2463975-2477017 GCF_000708025.1 Charadrius vociferus | reverse complement strand
GGTGGGGGGGGGGCTGTGGGCACACACACATGCACACGCTCACTGCCCCAAACAGGGGACACTGCAATCCTCCTCCCCAAACCCTTCTGCTCCATCATGACTGCCCCATTCCCTTCCCTCGCCTCCACCTGCCAGAGGTGGCTCAACGCCATCCAGACCAGCGTCATGCCCAGCCCGTGAGAGCTGGGCTGAGGCCCTGCAGCTCGTTTCCCTGGTCAGCCCCGAGGCTGCTCTCCGCAAACCGTGTGGTGGCGATGCCGGGGGACCCCGGCTGCTTCCCAGCCTGTGGCAAGGAAGCCGCAGCGACCCCAGCTCACACGGGGAGAGCCGGGTCCTCCCGCCTCACTGAACACCTCCCCGCACCTGCAGCTCACGCCGGCCCATCTGCTCTGTCCTGCTGACCCTCCGTCTCTGCCTCAGGTCCGCACTGTGTGCCTGTGCCCTCCTCTTCTCCCGCTCTGCCATCTGCCACATCCCTGTACCCTTAATCCCTGCCTCACCGCGCATCCCTGCTGTCTGTGCCCCTGTAGACTAAGTCCATCTGCTCCTGCCGGCAGCCCTGCCTTCAGCTGGAACAGCCTTGGCTTCCAACTGTCCCACCAGCACTCTCACATCCTTCCCACGCAGCCTTCCTCCCAGCCACCTCATCCTCCGCACCTGGGTTTGCTGCTTGGCTCAAGAGAGGGACTGTGCCCGCAGCTGGCTGGTACCCTGTGGCACCCAGCTGCAGGTGTGGTGGCAGGAGGGAAGAGGCTCCGCTTCTTGCACCACCCATCCAGGGCATCTGAAGAGGCTTCCAGCCCCTGTCCAGCTCAGGACCTGGATCCTGTTCCTGCCTCCATGGTGGAGGGAGCAGGGATGCTGCAGTCCTGTAGAGCAGTCAGCCTGCATCACCTCTCCCTCTGCTGATTGTAGCATCACACTTGATATGGATGTGACAGTACCCACAGCAATGTTTGAAGGCTTTTGGGCTTGGTCCTGGCACTGGCAGTGATGCAGGAGGATGGACCACCCCTGCCAGATGCTGCTGGAGCTATTTCTGGGATGCTGTTCCCATAAGAGCCATTGCTGGTGGGGTTCTGCTTGTCCCCCCAGCCTGTCTCACCACCCAGGTCATGCTGTGCTGAGCACAGCCCAGCTCCAGGGCTGAGGCTCCAGGTGACCCCAGCACTGGTGACGATGTGGCCGTGACCGTGACAGCAGCAGCCACACTCAGCACCCAACCCAGCCTCCTGCAGCGCGGCGGCACCACAGATCTGCCGGGGGGGGCTCTGGGTTTCTGGCAGACAGAGAAATTGCTAGCGAAAAATCGGACGGCAGAGCCTGTTTCCAGCACTGAGACTGGTGCTGGAGTGACCATAGCTGGGGAGAGGACGGGGCAGCCACCAGCTCGGAGTGATGCTGTGTGCCAGGCACTGCTCGAGGCTGAGTGGAGAGCCCAGCACAGCGCAGGAGAGCAGAGCTGTGTTGAGGGCACAGGGGTTCAGTGGCATCCCCTTAACCCAGAGGAGAGATGCCCGGACCCACTCGGACCGAGTAAAGGCTCTGCACCCAGCATCCAGGCTGGGCGCTGGGGGACTTTGCTCCATCCCCACTCCCTGCACTCCTCCAAGCCCCACTGCTGTCCCTGTGCCCAGTGGGTGGGATGGGGGATGCCTGGGGGGTCCCTCCAGCTGCTGCCCCCCTCAAGACCTCACCGGCAGCGTAGGCAGACCTGCTGGGGGACTGGTTGAATAGCCGGGGCACTGCTGTCTGCCGGGGCAGGGGGTGATGGTGTCTTGCTGTGCTTCTCCCTAGGAGCTATTGTGCCTACGTGGTGCAGCGCAACGTGACGTGCACGCTGCAGGATGGGGCCGAGAGCTACGTCAAGGCCGAGTACCACAAGTGCAGCTGGGGACCCAAGTGCCCGGGAAAAGTGCTGTGAGTACGGGGGACGCTGGGGCACGGCTCCCTTCCCCTCCCAGCTTCAGGTCACAGCTCTTCTCAGGTTCCCGAGCCCCTCTACCACCCTTCTGAGCATCAACCTGTGTTTCCAGAGGGCAGTGAAAGGGGCTGAAGGGCTTTTCCCGGACGAGGCGGTCAGTGGCAGGGCAGCGGTGCTGGGAGGAGGCAAGACGGGAGGGAGGGAGCTTCGGAGGGAGAAGGAGCTCCATCCCTCATCAGAAATCAATCAGGCAATCGTGGGCAGCCAGGGGGGTGCATGTGCGTGTGTGCAGGGAAGCATTCTGTTAAAGACCTGCGATTTGGCAGAAAGATGGCGTCGAGGTGAGAGCTTGACTGAGGGGAAGAGGAAAGGGAGCTGGTGGCTGGGGATGGCTGAGGGCTCCCTGCCCCAGGGAAATATTTGCAAATCTCTCTGCCACCTCGTCAGTGCTGGAGGGAAACACCCCGCCGTGCCGCAGCCGGAGCTGAAGCCAGGGCAGGGCGGACACTGGGGCTTTGAGCTTCACGCTTTCTGCAGCCCCCGGCCAGGGATGCTGCTCCATGCAGAAATGCTGCACTCCCACATCCTCCCCAGCCCCACCGAGAGCAGCAGAGCCGAGCACTGAGGAAAATTGGGCTGAGAGGGGCTTTTGTCGGAGCCTGGCACCCCTCCTGCGGCACCGGCGCGTGGTGATGTGGCCAGCTGGGACTCGCTGTGTGCCGGCGGTGCCGCAGCCTCAGCTCGCGGCCTCTCCCAGCAGAGATGGGCTATCGGACCCGCTCGCTGACTAGCTCTTTCCTTGCTCCCGTTGCAAGTGCTTTAGCAGCATTTGAGGACTTCAGGACATCCTGCAGCCGCTGGTACCCGTGGAGGAGATCCCCAAAGCCTCTCCCATCTCCGCAGTGTCCGCTGCTCGGCCTCTTCAGCCCTTCAAACAAAACTGGGGCGAAACCAGGGTGGTTTTTGAAAGCAGCTGGACCTGCAGCTGGACTTTCTGCACAGCCTCGGATGCTGCATCCACACGTGAGAGGGAAACGTGGTTTCTCCATGCGCTAGGGCCATCAGCTAATGTTTGTGCAGCTGCAATAAATACTTCTCCTTGTCGCCATTTGGAGCGGGGGAGAAGGGTTTGGAGGTGCCGAAAGGCTCCGGGCTCCTCTGCAGACGCTGGCGTGACACAGAGAAGGTGCCTTGCCTTCTGGATGCCATCCTCATCCTCACTTCACCGCCTGACAGTGGTTGGGTGCAAGTCTCTTGCTGTGGTCCACCCAGGCAGGTTTCTACACACTAAGACAGAAGAAAAGACCACAGGAACTCAGCAGCATCTGTGAAGAGGAGTAACAAAAAGAAGAGCTTGGTTTGAAACTGTCCCATGCCTTTGGGAAATTGTTGATGCTGAGAAATGTTGAAGCGATTCAAAGAACAGAGGATTTGGGTTTGCTTTCTCCTCCTGCCCTGCAGTACGTACAGAGGTGGCTGTATCACACCGGGAGTCGTGTGGAGGTGTCATTGCCCGGGGGCTGCAGCGGGGGCCGGGGGCGCCGAGGGCCGGGGCAGGGACAGGGGGACGGGGGCATGGCCCCGTGTGCTGCCCCGAGCGACTGGATAAGCGCGAATGCTTCACGCAGCCCCTCTGTGCAGCACAGATAGTTGTGCCGCCTCCCCCGAGACCTTCTGCTGAACGTGCTGGAGAAGAACAAGGGCCTGATTGTACGTGTTGTTGCAAAACAGCAAACTTCAGGATTTTTCAGGCCCTGGTAAATTCAGATTGGAAATTTCCAAAAGGCAGGTTCAGAGCATTGGCGTTTCAGAAGTGGTGAGAAACACACCGTCTTCAGCCTTGCGCGGCTCAGCTCGGCTGGTGGGGGGAGCACGGGTGCTGGCGGAGTCCTGTCCCATCTCCCTGCCACCTCACGGGAAGGTGCCACGGAAGACCTGGGAGCCGCTGAGTCCTCCCCGCAGGGCTGGTAGGGACCCCACGTAGAGCTAGAGCAGAGAGGGAGGGTGTTAGTGTCCCACCGGGCAAGGAGGTGGGCTCGTACCCTTGTTTGTTGTGTATGAGGTCATCAGTGTTGTAGTGCCCGAATTGGTGATGGAGAAAGCTCCCAGGGCATCCCTGCTTGGGGGCAGGAGGAGGAGGTGTAAGGAGCCATCCCTCTGTGCACACCCCATGGCATCGCCCCGGTAAACCTCGCCAGGGCTCTGCTGCCCCAGTGCCACAGCTCTCGCTCATGAGGCCAGCCCAAAGCACTTAGGCTTCCCATCAAACCGATGCCCTCCACGCACAGAGAAAACATCTTTTCAAAGAGGTATTTCAACCCTCCTCGAGGCTTCAGGACAGGATTAGAATTAAGAGGATTTTTTTTACCCCACTAGGAAATTCTCTAGGTCAATTCGAAGTGCAAAACACACCCACAAGCAATCCAGACCCCTCCTGGAAGTGGTCTGAGCTTGCGGGGGTTTTGGAATCACTTCCATCATTTCAACTTGTGCTCTCCTGGGCCAAAAAATGCCAAACTGTGTGGCATCTGTCACAGTAGTCAGCTTTCAGGCCAGAGACCAGAGCAATACACTTACAGCTGCTTTTTTAAACTAACAACGTGTGTCTCAGGTTAAAAAAGAATCCAACAAACAAACAAACAAAAAACATTTCCAGAAACCACAGATACATAAATAATGGCTCTGCTCAGATAGTCCCTCTTTAGCCCTGGGCTGTTTCTCAAGCTTGTGTAGTTGTGTTACCAACTCATTGGAGAAAACTCTACTCTCACCACGTGCTATCACACCTGCATCTCGTGGTCCAGTCCTGGAGAAGGTGGGCACATGTTTTTGGAGTGCTGGTTAATGAGCTGTGTCCCTGGATGGACACCGTAATGCTACACTGAGCTATGGTGCAGTGAGAGCTCTTGGGAGGGGGGTCATGGTCTTCAGGTGCAGCGCGTGGGTCTCAGCCAGGCTTTCCCATGTGCCCAACTTCCCCACGCCCAACGGGACCCATGGCCCTGCTCTTCTCTAGTGCTTGATGTCGAGGTTGCATCTCTAAACTGTCCTCTCTCTTTCTCTCCCCTCCCGGAAAGGTACCGCACCTTCTTCAGACCTAAATACAAGATTGGCTACAAGACAGTGACCGAGCTGGCCTGGAGGTGCTGCCCAGGCTTCATGGGAGAAGGGTGCCATGACAGCCCGACTGACCAACCTGGCCTCCTGCCCCAACATCCCAGCCCTAAAATGCCTCCCGGGCAAAAGATGTTTCCAATCCCCAGACTTCCTCCCCATCCAAAAAGCCACCCTGACCTGTTCCCAGGACCAAAGAAGAATCAGTATGGTGAGACCTCGCTCCTGCTTCACATCCCCGGGTTACCACACCACCGGCATTCTCTCAAACAGTTCTTTCTGTTCCAGCACAGGGCATGAATTTGGCAAACCTTCCGTGGGTGACTTGCTTTCTGATCAGAGACCTGACATTTGATTGTTTTGAGGATCACTTGCTTTTTTAAATCTAGTTTCTTTCAAAACATGCTGCTTGTCTTGGCCTTTCCTCATTGCTTTAAAGCATTTTTCCATTAATTTGGGGGTTGATAGACTGTGTCTCACAACGAAACTCCCCAGGGCTGTTCTCATCACCTGCTGTTGAACTTGGGAGCAGAGGGCTTGATCCCAAGAAGGAAGAGGGTTTCCCGATCAGCTTAAGAGATGTAGAGGAAAGGAGGAAGGGCGCCTGATATTTTGCTGAAATGACAACAAGAGGGAGGCAGGAGCTAAAGTTAGTTAGTACGGGAAAGAACTCAAATCCAGAAGATAGTCAAGGAGGGAGTTAAAGGAGCACCAGCCCTGACTGCTCCCTCCTTATTTCTTTCCCTGTGCAGGCAGAAAGCTGCCCAGCCTCTTTGGGGACCGCCTGGATCGGCTGGAGGAGGAGGTGAGGCGCCTTTCCCAGTCCTACGACAGCCTGCACACCATGGTGAGCGGCCTGGGGGACCGCCTGCGGTTGGCGATCCAGGAGGACACCACCAAGATGATTGGCTCCCTGATGAACAGCCCGGGCACGCCTGACTCCATGGTGGGCTTCGGAATCATTCCTGATGGCCTGGTGGATGTGGCGGACAAAGCTGACATTGCTACATACCCTCCCGTGGGAGAAATCCTGACCAAAGTGACGGAGGTGAGCGACGTGCTGAAAACCAAGGCAGATTTGCTGCATGAGGTTCACGGCATGGTCCTGGACCACGATGGGCAAATCAAGCATCTTCTGGAGTCAGCCCGGCCCTCGCCCCTCACCTCCATCGACCTGCTGGAGGAGTACGTGGACACACGGCTGAGCAACCTGCGTGGAGAGCTGCTCGATGGCTTCGAGAAGAAACTGGGGAAGATCCAGACCACATGTGATTTCCGGATCCAAGAGGTGCGGCAGCAGTGCGAGGAGGAGAAAGCTGCCAACCTGCGACTCCAGCAGACGCTGGACGGGAAGGAGCTAGAGATCAAGAAAGAGATCTCCCAGCTGGAGACCCAGATCCAAGGGCTGACAGTGGTGGAAAGCTGCTGCAGCAGCCTGGACTACCTCACCGATCGCATGAACATCCTTGAGAAAGGCCTTCACAGCATCTCCGAGTCCCAGAAGAACTTACACTCACGGCTGGATGGAGAAATCTCCACTGTCACCTTAGGGAACCTTTTTGAAGGGCGCTTTGAGGACCTGGAAGCCAGAGTCAATGCTACAGAGAGAGAAACAGGGAACTGCTGCTCCAGTATGGAGAACAGCATGAGAGGCATGGTGGTGTCAGAGGTGGATGGCATGAGGACTGCCTTTGAAGACAAAATGCAGACCCTAGAGGACAGGTTCATGACCATTGTGGGGGAGCTGAACAATGTCAGTTCCCCCGTGGGCATGGATGGAGCAGTGGTGCCCGTGCTGGAGGGGGAGCTTGCCAGCATGAGGAAACGCACAGATGAGACACTGGAGGTGTTACAGAACCGCCTCATCACACTGGAGAGCACTTGTTCCCTGGGCTGCACCTCTGCCTCCAAAGACGTAGAGACCTTCCGGACAGAGATCGAAGATTGCCAGAATAAGAACCAGGACCTGCTCCTCCGGATGGACAGCAACTACGACCTCCTGCGCAAGCTGAACGCCACCATCCTGGAGATCCAGCGGCGAATCGAGGAGGAAGCATCGGGGGCTTTGCAAGGGGAGATCACCTTGCTAAAGATCAACCTCAACACCGTGAGCAAGTCTCTGACGGGGCTCAAGGACTCTGTCTCCCAGTACTCAGACACCGTGACACACGTCAACTCCTCGCTGGACGAGCATGAGCGGAAGATCGAGGATGAGGTCCACTCCATTCAGGAGAAAGTCAACGACCAAGGCTCCCAGCTCTTCTTCAGCAACCGGCGTGTCCTGAACCTCAAGGGAGATTTGGAGCGACTCAAAGCCAAGATCGTCAGCGACCTGAGCTCCTGCAAGAGCACGGCCCACGCCCTGCAGCGGGAGATCGCTCACTTCGATGACCGGGTGGCTCGAGTGGAGAGCGTCTGCGGCAGGCTGGGTGCCGTCACGGGAAGCCTGGATGGCATCAGGGACGAACTGGAGAAACACACGGGCAGTCTGTGGGACTACATGGACCACATGAACGGGACCCTGGCTGCCCATTCTCAGGAAATAACGGGACTGAAGGACAACCTGCTGGACTGCCAAGCCAAGGTGTCCGAGCTGGCAGAGCAGATCAGCCACTTGGAAGAGCAGGCGGAGGGGAAGCAGCATTAGCTTCTTCCTTCTCCTCCCTGTGAAGGACAGGATTAACTTATATCACACAGACTCGGTCCAATGTGACAACAGTTCTTGGGATAATTTTTTTAATGAAAAGATAAATTAAAAGCTGCTACAAACTTTTTTTTTAAAAAACAAAACAAAACAAAACAAAACACCAAACCACCTTGTTGGCCCCACTTTTCCATAACTCTGCTGTTATGGTACTTGCCTCCCGATGCTCAGCAGCTGTCCCGACCCTGGTGCAGCAGTGTCACTGCCTCCTGAGCGGGGGCGTTGCTTTGGCTCCTGGGCTGATGACCCCAGAAGGACAATTCAGGAGGAAGCTGGAGGCGGGAACATTTTTATTTTTTTTTTATTTTATTTTTGAGGATTTATCGCTTCTTGAAGAATAAAACCCTGTAGTTGTCAGTTGAGGAATAGAATTTCTCTGACCTAAAGACCACCTGCGTCTTAATCCAGGGACTGAGCTGAGCCAGGGCTCCTTACAGGGAACAAAACTCACCACAGGAATTGCAGATTTAAAAGAACACACGTATTCACACATCCCCCTGGGAACTGCCTTCCCCTCTCCAAGACGGCAGCCCTCCTCCTGTATGGTAAATCCATTCATACCGCTCACTCCTCCATGCAAACACATGTGCCTTACGGAGCATATGAGGATATGCATTAGGAAAACATACATATACATATATGGTATGTGTATGTATATTTTTGAACAACCCACTGTCATGGTGCTCATCCCATTGCAAAGTTTCCTCTTGCTACCCCCACATCCCTTGCTGTCTTTGGGAGAACCACACGGAGCAGCTAAACCCTGTCACCGCAGCAGCGTCTCGGGGAGCGCCCCGCGGTCCCTCGGAGCTGCCGTGCTTCGCAGTCCCACTTTGCGGTGTGCTCTGGTAACACCTGGGACTGATGTGAAGGGTCATGGAAAACTCGTCTTCTCCAAGGAGACATGTGTCTCTGCAGAGAGCAAGCTGGGCATGGAGCAGTCCTGTCCTCCAGGTCTGGTTCTCCCCTGGTTTTTTACTTAAACTGTGAACGCGGTTTCCCTCACCTCATCCTGGGACAGGAGAGCTGCAGCTGCTCCAGGGTGTGAGCATGAGGATTCGCCTGCTCTGTGCCGGCTTTCCCTGTCCGGCAGCACGAGAGCAGGAGCCTGTGTTCTCCTTGCGTTCCTCAGAGCCTGCTGGGATGCCAACAGCCCCGAGGACCCAAAACTGGTGTGGAGCGCCGGGGAGGAGGATGGCAGGGCACCTTTGAGAACACCTCTTGAGAATGAAAGGCTGAAGTGATTTACCCAAGGTCGCTCTGGTTTCCCATGAAAACACAGTCTGGAAAAGGTTGTATGTGTTCCTGAGCAACTCCAGCCTTCCCCTGCGGAGCAGACGCCTGGACCGCGCGGCTGTTGCAGACAAAACCCGCCTCTCCCGGGGAGCCCAGCACAAGTGGCCTCCGCTGCTCACCCAACAGGGACTTCATTACCAGAAAGGATGAAGAGGAAATTAAGGAACCTCCATCTGACCAGCTCTGGCACTTTATAGCAGAGGAACGTATTTTTCTATCAGTTCAATGTTGCAGCTCGTGGATGCTTCTGCCCCACACCCATCACCCCCACCAGGTCATCCCCACTCTTCTGTGCCACAATTCCCCCCCGAGGTCCCCCCCACACTGCAAAGGAGCAGCACATAGCAGCAGCAACTCCCAGCAGAGATGCATCTGGGCGCCTTTTCTCCTCCATAAAAACTGGCTGAGCTCCCTGCAACAGCAGCTTCCATGCTGGAGAGGACCCCAGGGATCACTGAGGCCAGTTGGCTGCATCACGTTACCCTGATGCAGTAAAAGCTCTTTCCCCTGCCAGAGGAGCGTGGGCCATCACCTGTATGAGCAGGGAGAGGGGATCAGGCTTCCCACCACCCACTTACACCCACCGGCTCACAGGCTGCTGGATGCTCACAGCACCAAAATCCACTCCTGCTGCTCTGGGCTTTGCTGATTTGGAGCTACGCTGCAGCTGCTGAGACACTTCTCCAGCTGAGGAGCAACCTCCAGCTGCCTTTGGGCATCCTGCAAAACCTGCTCTTGGACAAGAAAACCTGGTTTCACACCCCTGAAGGATTCTCAAGCCAACCCGCCGTTGCGATGGGTTGGGGAACCCTCACCCCACAGGAGCATCCCACCCACGTCCCCTCCCCATCCTCTCACAACAGGGAGAAAAAGGGCTGCAGCAACCAAAGAGAAAATTAAGGCAAGGGCCAGGCTCAGCCCTGCCCCGGCCAGGGCTGGGTTTGGGAGCAGCTGAACAGCAACAGCTTCCTCCAGCACAGAGGGAGCCGGGATTGACCGTAACAAAATTAGGACAAGGAAGAAGTCTGACCTTCCAGAAAATGGTGCTATGTTTGGACTATTCCTGACTAGTCACTTGAAGCTATGGACAGTTTGTATTTCAGTTCTCAGCTATTTGTGTTTAAAGAGTGAAAGGAACTTTGTATAAAATAGGGCTTTTTTTTTTTTTTTTTCTTTTGGCTTGCAGAGATGGAAGGAGATGGTGCCCACACGGTTGTCCTTGCACAGGCAGCTTTCCAAGGCAGTTGACAACCGATTCTGTTATGAGGCTGTGTTTTATTGTTTTTAAAACCTTGTATATTTGTCCAGATTTTAAAAGCTGAAAGATTGTTTGTACTGGAAAGGAAAAAAAAAAATAAAGTATTTCTTGCTGAGGTTTCCAGAATGAAAATGACTTGTGTGGCTTTAAGAAAAGTAGCCCAACACCAAGATCGGGAGAAAGGGAGCTGGAGTTAGAGCATGGAGGCTATTTGGAGAAGAAGAGGGGGCAGGCAGAATTAGAAGGAAGTGATTTACACTTGCACACAGTGGTCAGAGCAGGAGAAGCTGGATGCCTGACTGCAGGAAGAAGCCCAGCAGTGCTCTTAGCTGTAATTACACAAAATAAAACAGGCAAAGACCTCCCAGGGCAGGGGCGGCAGCCCGGCTGCACCCACAGCTGCCCTATTGCTATGCAGTTTTTCAGAAGCCAAACCCGGGGACAGGCTAAGTCAAGTCCTTATCCAACCCCATGTCAGGACAGCTTAGCTTTCCTTGAATGCTTCGGTACGGGGTACAGGAATAAGCTCCTGCCCTGGCACAAGACTGTGTCGAGCTGCCAGCACAGGCCAGTCACCCACCCCATGCACACACACACAGGGTTTGCTCCCAGTCAGTTTTGCAGCATTACCTGGAAGCAGCAGGTGGAAAAAAATAATTTTAAAAAGCTGCAAGTCCTGCCCCATCTCCACCAAGAACCCCTTGGCAGCGGACTTCTGCAGGATAAACTGAGACACATTTATAAGAGGACACAGAGCCTGACTCCCACTTCCAGGCAGAGGGCTACAACAGGCAAGAAGCAGCCTGGATTAACACACTATTTATTAATTATTGCTATTAGTGAAGAATACTCAAAACCCAAACAGCTTCCATCCACCGTAATGAGTCGTTAAGCCACAGGACAGCTTCACTCCATCAGCTACCAAACTATAGGCAGCTGGACTGTTTAGGAACACTGGTCATACTGGAGGTAGCAATAGCTATGCTAGAGACTCATCAATAAATAAGACAGTGATCCACCACCACCTTCAAAAAAGAGCCAGGTTTTAAAGGTGTTAAGAACATTAAGAAGTCACTGAGCTGACATGAATTCCAGTGTAGTAAATGGAGGTTTTGTGGAGTCAGGGCTCCCTCTTACCCCCCTTCGGCCCCCTGAGAAGGGGTGTTTCTGGTGCAGAACGTGACCCGTATTAGAAGTGCAAAATGCCTGAGCAGCCAAAAGGGAGGAGGAGGAGATGCATCTGGAGCAGAGGATGCACAGGAGAGCCCTGGGTCAGGTCTCCACAGGTAACAGGGTCAGGAAAAGGCATCCAAATCAAGAGCAGGCAGTGGAGGTCTCCAGTAGGCAAAGTGGCTGTACTCTGGACACACCAGAGCAACGCTCCCACTCTGCCCCAGGGGAGGGAAGATCAGCTCCACCAGCTCCGACAGCCGCTCGTACCTATGGGGGTAAGACAGAAGTTGCACTGAGGTCACTGGGCTTTTGTTTGCTTTTCTACCCCATGAAATGCTTCCCTGGGTTAAAGCCAGGTTAACCCAAAGGTGCTGAGGAACATGCAGGTCACTTACGTTGACTTGTGGTTCTTTGTGAGCTCCTGGATCAGCTCTCCCTTGGGGTTGACCGTGAATATGCGGCTCTCCGGCAGGCCCACTTGCTTGTAAGCATAGACGTCCTGCCCGAGGAAGGCCAGCAAGGTGTGAGAGCTGCAGGAAGGCACCACCACCGCCCCAGCCTGAGCCCTCCCCTCCTCCCCAGGAGACCCGCTTACATTGGCTTTGTTCCCGAAAGCTGCATAGAAGGGCAGCTTCGTAGCAAACAGGTTTTGGATGTCCATCAAGCAGGCGATCTTGAACACCTCTGGTTTCTTCTCAATCACCTCCCTGCAGCACAAGACACATGCACAGAGCAGAACTCAGTGGCATCAGCCGGCAAGGACTACCTTCAGAAGCAATTTGAAGGGCAAAAGTGGTTTTGCGCATTGCAGGAGCTTCACCACAATCTCCAGAGAGGGCAGGCAGTTCCCCTGCTGCCTCCCATGACCAGCCAGAACCACTTTAAGGCTGTGACATTCCTCAGCGTCAAGCTGGAGAAGGGGGGTGCCATCCCCAGGGACACAGGGGGTGCAGGCCTGGGGAGGAGGAGAGGACACAGTACCTGTGGAAGGCAGAGAAGAGGCTGCTGGGGGCAAGCAGGATGGGGCCTTTGGGGAGGGCACAGCCTTGCTCGTTGACCCATTTGAGGTACCCTTTGGTGATGTGCGCCATGCCGATGGCTCTGGCTGAGCAGTAGAGGAACTTGTAGCCATTCCTAGAGCAAGCACAGGGAACCCCTCTGAGCTGTGCGCTGGACAAGATGTCCAAGGAGGAGGAGGAGGAAGAGGGAAGATGAGGCTGAACATCTGGCTGAAGCCCAAACCCGGTTCACCCCTGCAGCAAGCACAGTGGCTTCACAAACGATGGGACTCGCTTCCCCAGAGAAGACCCAGGCAAAAGCAGATCCCCATCCACCTTGCTGCTGGGGAGCAGCGCTGGAAGGGGACCCCGTACCACCCTCCAGACCCTTCCCAGCAGCCGCACACCCAACCTGGCTGGAAAGCACCCTTTGCTGCTTGGTACCCACGCACCCGGAGGGGACCCCCAGGTCAGCGCCTCTGCGACACCCCCGCAGGGCTGCATGTGGCCAGCCACAGCCCCCCCGAGCTGCCAGCACGGCTGGGGGGGCAGCGGGAGTCCGGGGGTCTTGAGGG
>NW_009646501.1:2446801-2463843 GCF_000708025.1 Charadrius vociferus | reverse complement strand
GGTCGGTCCCCCGAGGGTGCGGGGAGCGGGAGCTGGGCACCCAGAGAGGCAACCGGCACCCATCCACGGGGCTGGGAGTGCTGTGTGGACCCCCGTGCTGCCGCTGGACGGACAGCCAAAGGTATTCGGCTGTGCCTGTGGCCTCTCTGGTGTAGTTTCCTGTGATTTCATCTCCTTCAGTGCTCATCTCCATCTCCCCAGCAAAGCCTTCACCGACACACGCTCCTGCCAGGGAAGGCAACACAAGCATCTGCTCCCAGGGGAGAGCCCCCGCTTTCACCCCACAACTAGACAGCACAGCAAGCATCAGCCATCACTGTTGGTAAAAGATTAGGCTATTTCAGCCAGCATCAGCGAGTAAGGAGCCCTGACCTCGGCCCCCACTCAACCTCTCCTCCATCATCCTCCCACTTCCCCTTGGCCTCAGTCAATCCAATACCTACAGGTGGATTTTGTGGAAGAGTTTAGCAATCCCATGATGAGTCCAGTCTTTTCCCAGATGCGGCAAGATGTGCCCAAGAGCATCTGACCTAGAAGAGAAGGAGACCAGGTTAGGCTGATCCAACCTGGTAGGTATCAAGAAGACGATGTGATTTGTGGTCCCTCCTGGCTGCTTATGTAAGCCTTGACAGGACGCTTTCCCCTAAATAGGGGGGAGCAGGCATGTGGGGTGGAAGAAAGGCCCCTTACTTTGTGATGGTGCCATCGATGTCCGAGATCACCACTTTATCATCCCAGTTCCACAGGTAGATGGTGGCCTCACAGCGGCACGTGCCCTGGTACTGAGTTGTCACGCTGAATGCCACCTCATTGGGGCCATCCTGCAGATTCAGCTTTCCCTGTGGCAGAGAAAGAACAAATGTGGTACACCAGCAGTGATTCACACCAGTTCAGGGCTTGCCAGAGGCCTGACTGCTGCCTGGCCAGGCCAGAGACCCCAAGCCTCTACAGCATGGCCAGCCAGGGTGAAATACTTAATACCCTATAAAAACATGGAGGTTGGGAGTAGAGAAATCCCTCTTTAAGGGTTGTCTCACCCCTACACACACAAGCAGGCAACGAAGGAGAAGTTAAGTACATACAATTTGTTCTGAGGAGAGTCGCAGGGATTTCTTGTAGGTTGGCTGAGATTTCTGTGCAGGAGCATCCACTGCTAACATGTCCCTGGGGTGCAGGGGCTCATCATCGCTGGATGACACCACCTCCTCCTGCCTACAGAAGGAAGGGATGTTGTCTTCACTCTGCAGACCACAATTTTCCCCATGAGCACTAGGGGATATCTGGAGGGGACCCCAGACAACCCACCCACCAGGAAGCAGCCATGGAGGAGCTTGGCTGAACTGGGGTCAGCCAGAGCCTTAAGAGAGCTTTCTGCCTTCATGCATTAGGTAGACTTGGGAATAAGTGGTCATTCAGGAGGAGAAGAGATCACGAGCACACACAGACTCCTAAAGGCAACCTGGGAGGGAGGCACTCACCTCTGCGGAGCAGAGTCGTGCTGCAGCATCCCCACGTTGGCTTTCCCCGGCCTCGATGGCTGCTGCAGGCAGAGTGGCATCATTAGTACCTCAGTGCCGAGGGCAGGAGCAGGGGCTGCTTTGCTTTACTGCCACTTGGAGCAGCGATACCAGAAAAGGAGGTGGCAATGCATCCCCCTGCCTTCATGAGGAAGGACATGGCCCCACGGAAGAGGGACCACAACCTGGTGCTGTGGTGGGGCAAGGAGATCGGCAAGCACACGTGGTGCCTGGGCTGTGGCACGAGGAGCACAAGGTCCACTTTAATGCATAACCAACACCACCAACAACTGGTAAATGGTGCTCAGGCATTCACAGACCCAAGGAGACAACAACAGCCTTCAGAAGTCAACTTGCCACCGGGTCCCTGTGGCTGCTCTCAGCCTCAGGCCATGCCCAGGACCCTGCTGCTCTCCTACCCCCAACCCCTGCCAGCCACCAGAATGACTCCTGTGCCCTGGGGACACTGTCACAGCCACCACTGCAAACACCTCCTCTGCTGGGAATTCTCTCCTCCTCCAGGAGAACCACCACCTGCTGCCTTTCTTGGGCATCTTCTCCTTCACCAGTCGGTTAATAGTGCTCTGTAAACATGGAAGAACATGGGATGAAGTCAGTCCTGATCCCAGGGAGGCTCAGCTGCTAACAGGCTAAGGAGACCCTTGTCCAGGCAGGGTTGTCCAGGCAAGATTATTCACCAGGATAAGATGCGTGACTCCTGCCACACTGCGAGCTGAGAGGGTTTTGGGGTGAAAGTATAATGACTTGTTCCCTTTGTGCAGCTTGAGAAAACAAACCCAAAACTGGATACCTTATTCCATATAATCCCACCCAGGTCTACAGAGCCCTGGAGTAGGCTCAGGCATTTCCAAATCCTCCAGAATGCCAGAGCACCAGCTCCACCCAGCCTTGCACAGGTACAACCATCAGAATAAGATATTTTTGACAATGAAATTTCTGTTCTCCAGGCATCAGTGGTACCCAAGTATCTCTAAACGCCACGCCAAGGTATCTCTAGGGGCAAGGGCAGACCTCAGGGTTTGTGGGTGGGAGTGGTGTTCAGCTCTGCCCCAAATTGCCCGCAAAGCCCCAGATGGGCAGCTTGACCTCTTGCTTCCCCACTGTGCTTGTCAAGCCCTGCTGAAAAGCATGGCCAGTAAGTGTGTTGTGCCACTGACCTCAGGAATGTTCCTCTGGAAAGCCTGCAGGGACAGGACCATGGGAGCAGCCACTGCCCAGTTATAATACCTGGAAGAAGCAAGAGGGATGGGAAAATCACTACTCCTGGAGCAAGGAGTGTTTCCAGATCCCCATCCTGCAGCATGGCCAGCAAATCCCCTCCCACAACTACTGTGGTATAATCATTGTCTGGGATGCAGTCACACTCCTACGGGAGTGTTTCCTGTAGGGACAGAGGGGGCACACTGGTCGTCTTGGGATGAAGCAGCAGGAAGAGCAGGTCACTCACTTCTTGTTGATCAGTATCACCAGGTTTGGGTCATCGACAAGTCCTGGATTCTCAGCAAACTGCTGGTAGGAGACCTTGTGCTCCATGAACTTCTCTGGTGGGACAGAGGCTGTGTCATGCCACAGGTGTATATAATGGACATCAGACTCCCCCTCTCCCCTCCCACCTACCGTGAGAGATCTGCTTGCTGCCCCCCAAGCCTCCGCACAGCGACAGGGCAATTGCGGGCATCAGATCAGGGTCAGAGTCCATGGGGCTGTCAGCAGGCAAGTCGGATGATAGCTGGACACACAGAGAGTTTCTGGGGTCTCCCACAGTCTTTGGACTCTGCTCTGCGTCACTGCCAGCAAGAGAAGAAACAGCGGCAACATGAGGCAATAGCTTTAGACATACCCCCACCCTCTGCTGTAAGGGAACTGCTCAAGAAGGCCTGAGCTTGGCCAGCTGGGGCCACCCCTACCTCCTGGGGAAATAGAGAGCCACCTGCTCCTCATCCAGATGGGAGAGGTCTTCCAGGTAAACATCACTGGGACCCAAGTGAGGACTTCGTTTGATGGCTCCTCAATGCACAGACAGAAGGGAGAGAGCTTAGCTGAATCACCTTTCCAACTATCTCAGCATCTATTGGGAAGGCTCTTCCCTGTTTGCTCAGCATTTCCCTCAATCATATTCACATATCATAAAGAGGACACCTCTTTTCCTACTTGAAAAGCTCCCTTAAATCAACAGCAACAGAAGTACCTCAAGACACCTGCACTAGCACAAGACCATTTGCCAAGAGGACACAAAGGACAGGCCGAAGTCCTGCCTATGTTCTGCTATGGCAATCTGCAGGTGCCGTTTGAAGTTAGCACCGTGCAAGATAACACTTTGTGATCTCCCCCTTTATACAAGCATCTCTTCTTCAGGGATACAATTTTGTTCTGAATTTATGCTGGCTGGAAGAGTAAGGTTGGTTAGGACAGGTAACATAAGAGTTCTTAAAAACACAGAGCAAAACATCCCTTAACAGTGTGGTTTTCCACCTGACTTGGCATGCCCAGGATGAAGATACAAGTCAGGCCAGGTGCTGCCAGACACTTCAAGTTAAGTCATAGCCTACGCTGCTGAGAAATCTTCTAATGGTGTCTCTGCTTTTGCATGCAAGGAAGCCTTCCTGAGGTGTTGGGTGGTCACTGAATGGAGGAAACCTGAGGAATGTCTCTTCAAAGCACAGGAGCTGGCAGCACACGGAGAAGGCAAAGAAAACATGTCACATCTTGAATACCCAGGGCAGTCATGATGGAGTTACACTGAAGGAACAAGCCAGCCCCCCATCCAAGTCACATACATCTCTGGGCTCAAACACCACAGCAGTGTCAGTCACCCACTTACCTTGTCTCCTCTGACTTTCCAGCTGGGGCTCAGGGCCCTCTGAGCCCACCTGCCTTGGAGCAGCAGCTCCCTCAAAGGGCTCCGTATCTGGCTGAACCTCTGACACAACACTCTCGCCTCCCTCCTGTTTCTCTTGTGGGGCTGAGGAGGCCTCCAACAAGCTCTCTGCCCCCACAGCACTGGGCATATCCTTCAGCCTGGGGAGGTCATTCCCATCGCGCAGTGTGGGTGTTGGCTCAGCAACAGACACAGTGGAGGAACAAGGTGCACCCTGGTGTCCTGCTGGGCTTGGACCTCCTCTCAGACCTTCAGAGGTGGCAACAAGATGGGTTGCCTCATCCACCAGGACTGGTGTCACAGAGACAGTAGTTGCTGCAGTAGCAAGGGTCTTTGTGGACTTGGCTGGTTCAACTCGTTCTGATTTATTCACCTCAAAGAAAGCAGAACAACAGGTTTGAGGATGGGATGTTGCCCAAAGCATCAGGCAGAAGAGGATAGCTCCTCCAAGTTCACCTGGCCACAGCCTTCTCCACTTTCTGCAGGCCTTTCACACACCCCCTTCCCACCAGCTGCTAGAGAAGAGCAAGAGCAGGGACTCACCTGAGGAAGCCTTCCCCAGGTCCACTGCACATGGGATTCAGCCCCTAGAGCAAAACTGTCCTGTGGTCTGATCTCCAGCTCAGAGTCACTTTTGGGAGAAGATGGATGGCTCAGGATGGGGCTACAAGAAGAGAAGGGAATATTGGACCTCATCTACCCTGCAGACCTATGCTTTCCTATCACTGCAAGGACATTTAGGGCCAAGAATGCTATAAGGCTGGCTTCTCCACGGAGTCACTTTTGCCCCATAAGACCATCACTTACAAAACAAGAGAAAGACCTATGGGAAGCTGAGGCCCAAGGAAGCAAAGTGTTGTGCCACCAGTTGTCCAGAAGCAGCAGAGCCCAGTGCACACAGGCTTCTTGCATCTGTGACCATGGCCAGAAGCATCCCTCATTAGCTCCAAGCTTTCCTCCAGCCACACCATATCAAGCCAGGAAAACCCTCCTCTCCTGACACCCCAAATCTCTTTTCCTTACCACCTTCCCAGCCACAAGGCACATTCCCTGGTCTCACCAAAGCCAAGCAGATCACCTTGGCTCTGCACGTCACCTGTCCATGGAGGCCAGCTCCCCATCTGAGTAAGGGTGCATCTCTGGGGACGGCAACAACCTGGTTTCTTCTTCAGGGAGATGAGCAAAGGAGAAATACACTGAATCACTGCAAAGGAGGAAAGAGGTCAGTTACTCTGCTCTCAGGCACCAGCCTCCTCACCTGAAAAGCTGGCAATACCCAACTTTACCATTTCCACTGGCTTTCTACTCCATGAGAGACTGGGGTCCAATGCAAAAAACTATCCCCATGTTTCAGTACTGCTGGGTGTCACCAAGAAAATCTACAAGCTTGACCCACGACATCACACAACCCACCTGAATGTGTTCCTGTCCAACCTGCTCTAGGTGAACCTGATTTGCCAGGGGAGTTGGACTAGATGGCCTCCAAAGGTTCCTTCCAACCCCCGCTGTTCTGTGATCACCCTGCCCAGACCCGGCCGCTCACCTGGGGGCTGACAGCTTGCACGGCTCCTCCATGGAAATCTCACTTTTGGTCTCCTCACAACCTTCTAACTCAGAGTCCGACATCTCCTTCTGCTTGGGCTTCCTCCTGCGTCGCCTCCTCTTGCGCAGAGCTGCTTCAGTGCTGGAGGCCTCCTGCCCATGAGGAGGCTGAGCGGCGTCCTCTGTGCTGTCCTCCCTGGGGATGGGAGAGGTGCAGAGGCGGGAGGGAATGCTGCCCTGCAAGAGGGATGGAAGAGCCCGTCAGCTCCAGCGCCCTCTTTTCCAGCCTGGCAACTCACAGCTCTCATCTATGCAACATACACCACCAACACAACCAACACCACTGAGCCCTCAGCTTGGGGTGGTTTTGTGGCTAGGCCCAAAAAGGAAAGGTTTTGTACATGCAAGTTAAAAAAAACCAAGAACACACAAACCACAAGAACAGGGTTACCCAGCCACAAACTAAAGACGTCTTTAATGTGGGCAAGGAGAGGCAGGCAGGAGATGGCACCATGAGACCAGAATTACGAAGGCTGCAAATGGAATCCGGCTCCAGAGCCCTCTCCTTGCTCTCAAACCCAGCCCAAGCTAGCAGCAACCACAAGTCAGCCTGGGAGAGAGCTGCTAAGATTTCTGGAAGCCACAACTAGTCTCATCCCACTTCCCAGTAGAGCAGGCAGCCTGCCACAGTATCTGGCTCACTCTCGTCCCTGTCACAAGATCCTTCAAGAGGCCAAGCTCCGAGATATCTGCCTGGCTGGCCAGCAGCCATACCAATTGATGGAGGACAGTTTGAGATGGAAATATTTGGTCTAGTGCTCCCTTAGGGTGCTCCAATGCTCAGATTGTCCACACTGGTTGCAAGGTCCTTCAAGGAAGAACCTTTCTGGACACACAAAACAGAGGGGATAATGGAGTCACCCTGAGGAAGAAGAGCAGTCCAAACCTGGTCCTTCCACCTCAAGCCTGTGCTTCCAGGTGGTCACAGGAGAACACAGACCACCAGCACCTCTTCATCACCAACCTCATTCTCCTCTGACTCCTGGACGAAGAAGGCTTCTCCATTGTCACCCAGCTTCATGTGCAGGTCCACAGGCTCCCCATTGATTTCAATGTCAACCTGGCAAGAGGCAGAAGCTTGTCTGTCTGAACCCACCCACCCATCAGCACACAGGAAGGCACTTCCCCAGGGAGGGGACGGGTTGGTGCTGCTCACAGGGCTGACAGCCACCCAGCCTTTGAGGCAAGGGACCTCTCCCAATTTTCCTGGGAAGCACAGTCCTTCCTGGAAGAGGGTGGAGTCCATTTGGGGCATCCCCTCCAAAAATTGGTAAGCACCCATTTCAGCAGGGCTCCCATTGCCCTCAAACAAAGTTCTTCCATACCTGTGAGTTAGGGAAGATCCTGGGTCTGAAGACACCAGAGAGGAAGCACAGTCCCAGGGCAGTCACCACTTACCACCTTCTCCCTGGAGCGCAGCACACCCAGCTTCCCAAAGCGCACGTGAAATGGGGAGCACTGGAAGGAGTTATCGGGCTGCCTCACCACGACCACATCGATGCAGCCCGTCAGGGTGGCGGGGTTCAGACCCCGGTACAGCTCCTTCACTGTGACGAACACGGTCTCAGCCAGCTGCCCCACGTAGTTCATTGTTTGGGACTGCAAATAAAAGACAGGAATAGACTCAGGTGGGGGAAAAGGGCTCCGGCAGTTCAATGCAACGCAAGTTTACTCTAGGAGAGTCATTTTGTAGCTGCAAACATGGTCCCATCACGGGGACACATAAGCCTCTAGGGAAACTGAGGCACACACACGAAGGGCCTTGATGGAGATCAGCCAGGCCTCTGTGAGCACCAAAAAACAGGACAGAAGCCAGAGTACCAGTTATTGCATCCAGCTTGGAGGAGAGAGACATTTGCCGTTGGGATGCACCACCACATTTGCCCCTTGGGAGGGCACATACTGTCTCACAGGAACACTTTGCAATCAAGCTGTCAACATCCTGTTCAAACAAGAATCTGGCTGGCAGGAGACCTCCTGTCCTGCACTGTCCTTAGAAAAAGCAAAACAAAGCACCAAAAAAACTTCAGGGCGGAGAGGCAAGAAGTCTGAGGAGCTGCTGCAAACACCACATGCTCACTTGAAATGAAGTCCAAACCTAATGTTTCCTCGCTCAGAGGGGAAGGTGTCCTACCTAGGCACTGCCAAATGGGCCAGACATGGCTCTTGTTAACGCCAGAACTCCCTGATCTCCATGCCTTGGCCCCCGCCACCATCATCCACCTTCCCAGGGAACCCCAGTAAAGGGGTCATGCTGCCCAGAGGACACCCCAACAGCTCTGCAATGCCATTTTCAAAAGGCACTGCTGCACTCCGTGGTTGCACAGCTCCTGGTTTTCATTAGCAAGAACATGTGGAAGGAAAGCTGTGCCTGCTTCTCCACTCATCCCCTGAGTGGAGACAATTCCCCTCCGCCGTGCTGGAGGAGAGGCATGGCTGCAGAGCTGGAGATTGGCACAGTTCATGCTGGAGGTCACAGCACAGCCATGCCTCCAGCCACATAAGGTGGCCCACGGGCTCCAGACAGCTCTTGTGCAGACCCCCCTTCCTGTGGGCCACCGCTGGTGGCTGCCTCCTGCTCACCACAGTGAAATCCCTGGAGTATTTTCTTGCAGATCTATGTCCAGGTGCTGCGTGTTGGTCCCAGCCCCTGGGCCAGAAGAGCCCCTTGCTCCGTTTGCTCAGCACTTGACACCAGCAGGACAGCAGCATCAGCAGGACGATGATGGTCTTGGTGTCAGCACATCGCACCAGAGGCTGAGCCCCACAGAGGCTCTGCACCCCACCTTGCCCCAAGGAGAGGATGAGGACACAGGACGACCACTTCAGAAGGACCACAGATGAACTAAAGGAAGCGTCTTGTGCTGGCAGCACTATCAGCCGATGGCATGGTGTCCCCAGGGGGTCTCAGCACAGCCCCCAGCACACACCCAACCCAAGGGGTGGCTGATGAGAGTCAGTTCCTTACCCAAAGGGACAAGGACAAGCAGGTGCCACCTGATGAGCCCTCTGCCCCAGCAGGCACCCAGCCTCTCCCATCCACTTGGCACAAGCTCAGCCCCATCCCATTCCCAGACATCCCTCCGGGAAGGCGGGCTGAGTGGGGAGACACGGTCCCCGCTCCATGTCCAGTCCCCCCGTCTCTCCCCGACGGGCAGGAATAAGCCCAAAACCCAGGTTTCCCCCACCTTTTTTTGGGGACAGCAGGGAAGCACCAGCCAGCTCCCGAAGCTTCAGTGCCTTCATCAGCTCTGCTGCAAGCGAGACCACGGTCACGGTGTCACCCACCAACCTGCTGAGCCCAGCTTTCCCGGGCATCGCTGCCGCTGCGGGCAGCCCTCCAGCTGCCTTCCCCGCTGTGCTGCAGGGCCTGGCAGCGCACGGGAGAGGGGTCCTTGCTGTAGAGGGAGGAATCCTCAGAAAGGAGGGGGGTAAAAAAAAAAAAATAAAAAAAAAATATTAAGCTTGCCCCAATTCTCCCAGGGCAGCACTGATGTGCTCCCGGCTGGGGTATACGTTAAGACATACCTGAAAAGCACATAGGGAAAATCCCTGGCAGATAAACCTGCGCATCCCGTGGGGGCTTGGAAAGAGTCCCCAGGAACAGCCCCACGCTGTGCGGCACCTTCACAGCGAACAGAGGGTGCGAGGGCTTACCGCAGCGCTGCAGCCACCCAGCGAAACGTGCTGCCGAACACCTTGTCCCAGGGCCACATCCCCCCTGCGCGGCCAGAGTCCCCCGGTGGGATTTCATGCCCCATTACCTTGACGCACAGGTGTCCCCTCCCCAGACATCTGCCTGCACGTCGCAGGGGACCTGCGCAGCCCCAGAGCTCGGGGCAGGGGGAAGAGGACCGCCCTGGTACAGTTTTCAGCTCAGTGAGGTTAACTCCCTGCGGGTTTCACCCAGGAAAGCCGGAGCCAGGCAGGGAACAGAGAAAAGAGGCTCAGACTTCTCACCGCTCTCAGCCCCACCATGGGTGGGGGAGGTCCATCAGGGAGGTGAAGAATAAGTTACACTCTGGAGAGAGATTAATAGGTGGACAGAGCAAGAGAAGGTATTTTCAAGCCACCACAAAGACACCAAGCCACATTCAACAAACAAACCCTACGGAGGAACAGGGCATCCCCACCCCTCCACCCCAGCACCAGCAGGATCGCAGCCCTTCACCACGCAGCTCTTGCTGAGGACAAAGGGGACAATCCTCCCCCATGGAGGCAGCACAGCTCATATCCACCTCTCCAGCTAGAAAGCATCCCCAAATAAGCCAGATATTTTGCTCACACTAGCCTGCTCTGCTCCTAGGTGGCAGCAAGCTTGGCCACCCCACGAGCAGCGCACCCTCCCCACCCTGCACACCCACGCTGCCCACCCATCGCACGCCACGAACTGCCCAGCACCTTCCCCGTTACCTGGGCAGCTACTGAACCTCAGCGCCTCCTCAACTTTGGGGCAACCGGCCCAGAAACCCCAGGAGCTGCTCTCTGCCAGCAGTGACACTCGCTCACCCTTCAGCTCCTCCTCTCCCCGCTGCTTCCTTCCTCTCACCTGAGCAAGGGGAGGGCCCCGTCTCCCAAACAGCACCCACACCATGCCTCCTGCTGAGTCTATGAGGGCTCCCTGCGAGGCTCGAGGGCAGATTTGGGGAGCAGCTGTGTCTCATTACAACCGGTTGGTCTGCTCCAAGCAGCTCCGGGCACAGCTGCCGGCTGCCCTGCACTGATGGAGACCTTTCCTCCCTCCCTCTCCAACCCACCATCCTGCAATGCCACTGCAGACCAACCCACCCAGCTGGAATTGCCAAAGATAGTCCTTCTTTCATTTTCCAGACCAGATCTTCCAGCATTTAACCCCTCAGGACCCCAGGGGCGGCTGAGCCCTCTGGAAAAGGTGCTCGAAGAGGCTGAGCACGCAGCTCTGGGAAAGATCTGCCCTTTAAAAGCTGCTTTGCAATGGCTGGAGAACATCCTCACCCAGCCACGGCCGGGCTGCGGACAGACCAGAGTGGGAAGTATCTTGCTAGGGAACCCCGTGCCAGATACTAATTTATTCCTCCTCCACGGGGCTGTAGGGATTGCTATAGGGTCGTATGGACTGGGACTGCAAAGGGTGGGTAGGGCGATAATTGCTGTGTTGCTCACTTAATTGCTCCTGGATGTAAGATTGGATGCACCTTGGGTAGGTTTGGACTGGGAGGAACGTGGCAGGTGCTGGTGTGTGGTGCTTGTAAGGAGGCTTCACCAGCACCCAGGGTTTTGGGGGATTTGGAGGGTTAATTTTAGCTGCTCCTCAATAACCGCAAACTTCGGAAGAGTGAATTTGGGTGAGCTTATTTCATTGTGCAACTCGGGACTGGGACACCAGGACCTCTTGCACAAGCCAGCCCGTGCCGCTGGGCAAGCAGGGGAGGGCGACGTTTCCTACTGGGGCAGCACCGGCTGTGACAGAGCTAATGTCACCCACCCTCCTGCAAAGTCCTCCAAGGCTGCTGCTGTGCCATACACCGCAGGGAGCCTGGTCTGCCCGCTGCGCCCACCCTCGGCACTCCTGGCTGCAGCCCTGGGGGCTCTGCAGAACTGTCACCACGGGGTGGTGGCTTTCCCTCCCCCTCCAGCCCTCCCTGCCCTTCCCCTGCCCTGCACGGTCCCAGGGTGTAGGTTCCCTGCACCCCAGCTGCCCACGGCCCCGTATCACCACTCTACCTCCATCATTGTTGCTTTCTGCCTTTTGGGGTTTTGCATTATTTTTTTGTTTGGTTGGTTTTTTCTTCCTCCCTGGCCTTAGGAAAGCTTTAGGACCCAAAGAAACACCGAGCATCATTTTACAGAGGCACCACCAAAGCCCACAGTGAAGTCTTAACAAGACATAAAGGGAGGGAGTGGGTGGCCAAGCTCCAGGGACTCCTCTGCGCTGTGTTGTCTCCAGTGGGATGAGAAAAAGAGAGCACAAGTTGAAAGCAAAGCACAAAAAAGCAGCGGCTTTAAGAAAACTGAAGCTCTTCAGACCTCGATGGCCCTGACAGCACTGGGGAAGCGACGCAGGAATAGCCAGGTGGACTCAGGTGAGGAACTGAGGTGGTGGGGTGTTTTGTGCCCCCCAAAAAGTGCATTGGCTCCCACAGGAGTATGACTCCCCACAGATGGGGATGTGGCTGCTGTGGGCTCTGCCCCGTGACCGCCCGACCCGCGGTGCAGGTGATTCCCCAGCACCCTCTGTGCGGAGTTTTGAAGTGGACATGGAAGGAGTAGCTGTGACTCCTGGTCTGCACAAGAGCTGGTGGCACTTTGGGGACGAAGGCTTTTCTGCTGGCGCGCGTGCAGGGCTCTCCCACCCATCACGCATGGAGCTGACATTGCTCCATGAGAGCAGGGAAGTGCCCAAGCTGGAGGGTGGCTGCTTAGGACCTCTTTAGTCCCTGAGAAGAAGCGTCCAAACCACCCAGTGTCGCTCACAGCTGATCTGCAGAAATGCCACAGCTCATTCCCAGGCAAACCCCGTTACCTCCCTGTGCCTCAGTTTCCCCAGCTGTGCCATCCTGGTAAGGCTGATGGCAGTGGGAGGCATGGAGATCCCCCCCTGTGCCTGTACAGCGCCGAGCACAGGTCCCAGACCCAAGATGGGAACTTTCCTAAAGGCTGTGACCAATCAGCTCAGGAAGGAAGCCTGTTTTCCAGCAGCTTAATATTTCTGAGCGCTCTACCCTTCGGTGAAATTGGACCGAAAGCAGCTATTGTGGGTGGCCAAGCACGGCTGCGGTCCCCGAGGAGGGTGGGCTGGCACCGGGCAGCACCAGCTGCTGACCCCAGCGGGGCTCGTGGGGGGCGGCTGCCACCAAACCCCGCAGCCCACGGCCAGGTCACCGGGCACTCACGCCCAGCGGGGAAGGAGCCCGCTGTAACCTCAGTCTAGACACCTTGGGATGTGCCATCTCAGGTGCTTTGTCCTTGTCACGGGTCTCGCCCGGGGCAGTGGTTCGCACCCTGCAAACCCTGGGGCTGTAACACAACCCCAGGGCTGGAACGCAAAAGCAAGGACGAATCTGGGCTGCAGATGCCCTTGTCATGGTCACAGAATCACAGAATCACAGAATGGTCAGGGTTGGAAGGGACCTTCAGAGATCATCTAGTCCAACCCCCCCGCCAGAGCAGGGTCATCTACAGCAGTTGCACAGGACAGCGTCCAGGCGGGTTTTGAATGTCTCCAGAGTGGGAGACTCCACCACCTCTCTGGGCAGCCTGTGCCAGTGCTCCACTACCCTCAAAGTAAAGAAGTTCCTTCTCATGTTAAGATGGAACTTCCTATGTTCAAGCTTGTGCCCATTACCCCTCGTCCTATCACTGGGCGCCACTGAAAAAAGACTGCTACCATCCCCCTGGCATCCTCCCATTAAGTATTTGTAAGTATGCAAAAAATGCCACAGTGGACTTTTCAGCAGAGGACACCATTTCTTCCTTATCCAGTTGAATGCGTCCTCAGGTGGGCACGGAGAAGGAAGGCAAAGCCAGCAGGAGCACGTGGGCAGCTCAGCCTTGCTGTGGCTCCGATCCCTCACCCTCCGGACACAGGGGAGAGCACTTGGTGCTGGGCCACCCTGCAGAAGTAGCTCCCCCCATCACTTACCTCCAAGGCTCCTTGCTCAGCTGGTTTTCCCCGCTGGCCCTTATGCCCAGCTCCAGACACACCGGGCTTTGCTCATCCCCCGGCGGCAGATCCCCAGCCGTGCCATGGCTCTACCTCCCTCTGTGCTACCCTGCAACCCAGCCCTGGAGTGTTTTACTTACCTCTCTTTTCTCCTGTGAAAAGCTTAAAGCACTTTTAATTGCCATGGTAATTTTTTGCAAAGCCATACAATCATTTTTGGTTTCTGCCAACCACTTTTCATACCCCCTTTGCTCCCCCTTCCTTTTTTTTTTTTTTTTTTTGGAAGGTGAGCCCTGCAGATCCATCCCTCCCTGGGCTCGTAACCCTGAGCATCCCAATTTCTCTGTGCATCCTCTGCATCCTCCCCCCAGCAGCTGTTCCAACAGGGAGAGGTTTCTTCCCCCTTTTGGGAACTCCACAACCCGCAGATGTCTGCAATGAGCCTTTGCAAAACAAGACGGGGTTTTTATTAGTCAACCGAGATGCAATATTTTCAGCTCCTTGCGTTCCAAAAAGCTCACACCCGCGTCCATCTTGGCAGCTTTCATCCTGCATCCCTGGTGCTCCCCATCCTTCTTGGATCGCAGCCTTCACCCCACACGGGGCAGCGGCACGGCCGGCCGCACTCTGGCCCCTCCGCTGGCTGGCAGCATTGCAATCCACGATCCCGGCATTTCCAGTGCCTCTCCAGAAAATCTCCATCCATCCATCCATCCACTTGGAAGTTGGGAGCACCCCAGGCATTCGCTGCCTGGGAGACTCCTAAATTTTCCTCTGTCCCAGAAAAACAAGCTGTGTCTTCAGTCGCAGGGTGGGAGAGGGGACAAGCTGTGTCAAAGACAGGCTTGTTTTTCCCCCTCTTTGTATTTCGACAGCTGCTGCAGACGAGCCAGGCCACAGCCAATTCTTCGGCTGCCTCCAAGGTAGGCGTTGATGGGGGTTTTGCCTCCTCTCTCGGTCATCGCATTATTTCTCCAGGATTTTCCCTGCTGCTTAAGCTCATCTTTGAGCAGCCCCGCAGTCCCTTGGGACACTTCTCCTTGAACACCCCCCGGCTCCTTGCTGCCTGCTCCTTCGTGGGTCTGGGGTGAAACATCTGGAGGGAGGACGGATGATCCAGCTGCAAAAGAGAGCCAGGATGCCAGCCAACCTGCCTGCCTCCATGCTGGCTGAGCCCTGACACAGCTCAGCACATCAGAGAGGCTGCAGAGGAGCAAGAAGCTCTCCCAGGCAGGAGAGGAACAGAGTTGACAGAAATGGCCCTGCTTTGCTGTGTGGACAAGTGAAGCTGGGGCTGGGACAGGAGCAATCCTTCCAGCCGAGGGGCTCATGTAGTGACTGGGAACACCAGTGCCATTTCATGGCTGGAGGCCCACCTTGCCAAGCCACTTACTGCAGCATCCAAATCCTCTTCCCACCCCTGGGCCAGGGTGCCGCGTTCTCCTGCTCCCTTTCCCACACTGGCAGGATGCTCCAGGACCTTGCTGCTCTGGGGCACAATCTTTTGATGGCCACTAGCCTGGTCCATTTCTCCCTGGGTTTGCCCTGTCCTTTAACCTCACCAGCATCCCCCTTACACTGGGGTTTCCTGAGATGCCAGCCAAATCCAAGGCCGTGATGCAAAAAAGGAAAGATGCCTTTTCCTGAATTCCATGCAGCCACCGAGCAGGATGCTGCGAGCACCAAATGCCAGGTGAGAGATGGCCAGAGCCATTGAGTTTATTGGGCTGGGAGACCCAGATGTGGGACTGACAGCTGTCAATCGGCCCAGCAGGTCCAAGGTCCCTGTGCCCGGCAGCTCCCTGGAACATCTCCCTGCTGCTGGTGGGGCTGTCGTCCCCAGCTGACATCCCTCCACTGTGACTCTCCAGGGAATCCCTGCCAGAGGCTGGGATGTGAAAGGGCTTTCCCATTATCACAGCCCCTACTCCCAGTGGACAGAAGCAGCCTTTCACGAGGAGGGGGAGCGTGGGGAAAGGCTGGCAGAGCTTCCTGGCCCTCTCAGTTGGCCGGGCAGGGGCTCCCATTTCCTTCCCTGGATCATCAAAGAGCTCCAGAGGGTTGTGAAAGGGGTGATTCAGCAAAACAGGACGAGAGGAGAGGCAGAAACAGCAAGTCAGCACAGCTGGATGGGGTGGCATTCCCCTCCCGTGAAAGCCACAGGGAGCAAGGCTCAGGTCTCCTGGTCTCTTGGGGATAGGGGCAATTCCTGCAGGTCCAGCGGCTCCGAGTGCTGGTCGGGGAGCCAGGAATACAACAGAGAAACAGTGGTGTTGGGTTTGGGTGTTGTTTTTTTTTTTATTCCCAAAAAGATCAGGTCAGACTAGCCGGGCATGTGATGGAATGGGCGAGAAAGCCATTTTGCCTGAAGAGGAGGAAACGCCATCCTGTCGCCAATCACAAGCATTGACAAAGCTGAATTACAGCTGCAGGACTGGTCGAAACCCATCCATTCTGGTTTATAACCACGCTCTGCTGATTTAAATCCCAGTTCCTGACCTGTTAAAAGTTCACATTTCTTCCGTAAACACAAGAAAAACCAGAAAGCTACAATTCCCACAGAGTTGTGTGGCTCCAAGAGCCAGGACTCGCAGGAAATCCAGCCACACTGTAAGACCAGGAGAGCTGACAGCCCTGAGCACTAAACGGTCCTGAAAAATGAAGTCTCTGAACTTGTGATGCACTGATCGCCCTTAGTTTTTTTGTCCCAGCTGCCGATAATCCAGACCTGTGCTCTAAAGCCAACAGCTTTAGATAAGCGACATCATATTTACATCAACGTAACTCTGAGCAGAGTTTGACCATTAGCTCTGAATCCAGGAAAAGCGGAATGACGTTCGGATTTAGGCAGCTGGAAAATCTTTTATCTTTTGTCCAAAGCTGGTGTCTTATTTCAAGACAGACAATGTTTCCAAGCCACACTTTTTTTAAAAAAATAGTTGGTGCTCTGTTCAATCCCCGACCTGCTCATAGCATGCTATTATTAAACGCTGCCAAAGCCCTGGGGGAGCAGCGGTTTGGCCACCCCGGGGGCACCTCTCCAGCGCCGGGAGCACAGTGATGCTCAGAGCCCCTCACCGTGCAGCTGGACCCCCCCCCAAGCCCCCAGTGGCCTCCGTCCTGCACTGGGGGGCCAAAGGATGGGAGCGGGAAGGGCCAGGGTGCTTCCAGCCGCTAAACCGCCTGTGCCAAGCTCCACCAGCGCTGGCGCAAGGCGCAGAGCTGCTCACGGCTGGGTGGGACTTTCTTGGTAGCACCGATGGTGCTCATGGACAGACCATGCCTGACCCATGGCCCTTCTCCCAGCCTGCAGCGTGTCGGCAGCGGGACACACGGCCCCTCTGTCCCCCCAGCCAGCCTCTGCTCAGCTGGTTCAGCTCCC
>NW_009646501.1:2430717-2444694 GCF_000708025.1 Charadrius vociferus | reverse complement strand
CGCCGTCCCGGTTTCCCCTCGGGTTCTTGCCTTGCCTGGTTTGGGACGGCGGTTCGGCTGGGCACCCTGGGGCTGCCGGGGTAAAGTCCTGCCCGGGCTATGCCAGCTCCTCGTCATGCTCCCGGGGTGGCAGCCAGGCACGTGGCCGGGTGCCGGTGGGGTGAGGCCTCCCCGCTGGGCTTGGGGAGCGGGGAGCTTTCGGTAAGGGGGGCGCGGGTCCAAGGTGGAGAGCGGGCACGCGCCCCTCGGGCACCACGGTTGCTTGGACGTGTCTGAGAGTGACTGCGCAGCTCACGCTCGGGGCTTGAAACTCCATCCTCCGTTTTGGGGTGTGCTGAGTCTGCGCCCATAAAATTCGAGCAATAAGGTTTATCCAGGGGGTCCTCTTCTGTTGTGGTTATGAGATGGGAAACTTTTGGGGCAGAGGTGGGTGATGGGGGAGATGTAGGTGATGTCTCGTTAGGCCAGCTGACATACCCGGGAAAAAAAACATATCCAAGAGCTTCTTGAGCTGTGTTTTCCCATTTCTGCTCCCTTTCCTGTTTCTGCTCTGCCCGGCCGTGGGCTTTCCCCTCCACCCAGCGTGGGAGGGTGGCTCCGGCCGCGCAGAGAGGGTCTCCCTGCTCCTGCCCACCTCCTCCGGCTGCCGTCCCCAACCCAGGATCACGCTGTCCTGAGGAACCATTCTCCACGGGTAGGAAGCCAGAAGTTTACTTCGTTATCTGGAACGGCTTATTCTAAAGTAATTTCTCTTTAAGAGATGAGGAGGAGGAAAAAAAAAAAAGCAACACCTCAGAAGATCAGAGGCATTTTATTTACTGTAGAAGAAAACAGCAATTTAATGATAACTTCTATTAACTAGGTTGAGTCCAGGACCTTGATGTATTTCCCGACTCGGGATGCGTAGCTGAGAAGAGGGAGCAGACTGTTCCAGTCTGTTTATTGTTTCCTCTTCGTTCATCCCAATAACTCGCTGAATGCGGATGCCCCCACAGTTTTGGAGCCCTGACCCACCTTTGGGGGTGGGAGAGAGGAGGCTGTTGGATTGTGTTTTGCTTCAGATACAGCCTAATCTGTAGGTTGTGTTAATTATATTATAGATGGGTTGGGGTTTAGCATGGGTTTTTCCGACAGGGCTCAGCCTCCGCAATTCTTGCTACGGTAAGAAAGCTGTAGTAACTTGAAGCCCCGAAGTCACTCGTGGGAGCACATCTCTCTCAATAAAATCCTTGTTGGGAAGCCAAGCAAAACCAGCCCCGTGGGGGCTGCCGGCTTTCGCCAGGGGGATGTAGGGACCGATGCAGACGGTGCTGACAGCCCGGAGCGGGGAAGGAGGGAGCAGGTGAGCCGGGCTGGTGGGAGGAGCTGCCTGGGTTGTCCGTGGGGGGAAATTTAAGCAGCAGTGTGGCTCCGGTTCCCCTTTATACAAATGTGTCCCCTCACTCCGCGGGAAGGTTTTCCTTCTATTTAGACCCCCTCTTCCTCCCCTCCAAAAATGTGGTGCCCTTGTGTATCCAAGCTTTATCATCCGCTTCGGTTACTATGGTGTTACTACGTAAAAGCAGCTTGTCTCGTAGCTCCTGGAATTATCTACAACTTGGGTTTACAGCCCAACCTGGGGACGCGGGTCCGCGTCCGTCCCTTGCCAAGCCTTTCCCTGGCTGTGGGGTGGGACGGGGCCGGAGGCAGCGTCGTTCGCGGGGCACGGCTGTGGCTCGGTCCCCCCAGGAGCCCCCTCCAGAGGAGCCCACTGCTCCGTGCGTGGCTGTTCCTAGGTGCATTGCTTGCTATTTCCGAACGTGGGGCTGTATCCTGGGCAGGGATGAGCCCTGGGAGACCCACTCGTGTTCATCCCCCCCGCAGGCAGGGCGTTAGCTTCCCCAAGAAAACTGTTGGGAGCAGAAACAAATAATTGAGGGTCTGTGGAAATCTGTGCAAACAAAAGGCAGAAGATGGGAGCAGACATCTCCCCCTTACACCACTGTCATGCTCAGTGCCCCCGGTCTCTTGCTCTCCATCTCCTGTCTTTTTTTTGTTTTCTTTTTTTCCCCCATCTTTTCCACCAGATTTGCATGTAAAAAAGCACGAGGGAGATTGGTCCTTGGTTTGCACCCTGTTAATGTAAGTTATTGTCACCCTTGTTCTTGCAGGGAGCTGGCACGGCCCTGAAATAGGGGGATTTGCTTGGGAGAGCAGGAGCCCAGAGCTGGGTCCAGGTTCTCCCCACCTTGATCATCTTAAGGGTGATTTGCCCCACGCAGACTTGGAGTCACCCCCCGAGGTGTCATGCTCTTTGCATTAACTCAACAGGAGCGGAGGATGATTATGTTTGTAACTTAAGTACCTGTTCTAGGTGGGATGAGTCTAGTCCTGCTACGGAGCCTAATTTGGAGAAGGTCCTGCTTGCTTCAGGTTATTGGGGTGAAGGTCAGCAGCATCTCTCCCTCTTGCAGCTGCGATGGCTTTTCTGCTTTGTTGAGTAGGAGAGGGGTGATGTTTCTAATTAAGAAGAAGAAGAAAAAAAAAAAAAGTCTTGTACTTCCCCTCTTCTTTGTTTGTTTGTTTTTTCTCTTTTTTTTTTCTGGACAAATGTTCTAAATAACAATGCTTAACATACAAACGGAGTGAGTTTGCGTGAAGTCACTGGAGAAGCCCCTGGTCGGCTGAGGACTGCGGTGGAGTCAGAGGAGCTGGTGATGACACATGGCACAAGAGCAGAGCCGGAGCGGTTGGGTTGTCACCAGATGCAGTCTCAGCCATTGCAGCCAGGGCTCATCCCTGCATGGAGGATGTTCTCCTGCGTGTCAAAGACTTCATGGTTTCTCTTTCTTCTCCCCTGTCAGAAGGATGCTGTGTGAGGCTGCCCTCTCCTTTTTCTACATGCACGATAAGGGGATATTTAACTGAAATCCTTTATTATCTGCGTGCTCTCCACTCCTTATTCCTACTTTTTTTTTGGTTTTTTAAGAGATAGAAAAATTGGAGAATAAGCCTTCTAAACTGTGCGTTCAATTGCAGCGATGGTGTTTGTAATGTTCCTCCTGAAGGCGAGCGCTGCCCTCCCTGCTCCAGCCAGCCCCCACCCCCCTCAATGTGTTTTAGCACTTGCTTGGGGAAAAAAAATAATATAAAATAGCATGGTGTTAAGGTTGCAAAAGTTTCCATTGTAGCTCCACCCAAATGCTCCTGCCCAGTAACGCTCAGAAAATTCAGTCTGGGTGACGGGGCTTCCCTGCCTGCTGTGCCGCTGGGCTGCTCAAGGGGAAGAGCTTTTGGGGTTGTTTGGCTTTTGGGTTTTTTTTTCCCCCTTTAATACAGAGATGCTTGAGAGGGCTGTGTCAGGAATAGGGGGGGGAATGAGCCCTGGCATTTGGCCAGCAGAGTGTCCGTAATGAAGAGCCTGGGACAGGTTTAAGGAGCCAGCGCTTAAAAAGCCACTGAGGCAAGAGGCAGATGAATCGGTTGAAAGGGGCTTCCAGCAAGGTAGCTCTCTGCTATTTGTGTCGGTACCTCTTAACTCTTCCTCTTCTGTATAGGTGTCTTGATGTGGGTTTCAGGCTGACTTTTTCGTCCTGCTGATGTAAAGGGGATGAGTTTGCTCCTGTGAGAAGGGTAAGAAGGGAGCTAGTCGCTCCTGGAGCCCGGCTTGGCCTGCGGGATGCTCGCGCGTGCTCTGTTCTCATGCTTTGATAAATAAAGAGGTTTTCATGGAACTTAGAAAAACTTCTCTTTTGGAAATAGGTCAAGCAAATATTTATTTCCCTAAGGTGTCACACCAGTATTGCACAAATACTTAATGGGTAGCCATTTTACTTTTGTCTGCTTTGTTTCTTTTTAAGCATATCCAGTGCTTTTTTTCCCAGTGGTGTGGAGACAGACATTAATAATTGCATGTAATCAGTGCTGTCGGTCTCTATTTCCATCTGGAAGTCTGTGCATCTCCTATTTACTCATGCTCCACAATTGCAGTGCTGTAAATCAGAAGCCGTGACGCCTTCTTCTTTATACCCAGGTGCTTATCAGAAAGCTGGGAGGATATGTTTTGTTCTCGGGAGGAGTTCAGGTCAGCGGTGGGATCAACTGCGTAAATCAATTTAAAAACAAAACTCCCAGAATACAGCGAATCTTAACAAAATGGCCATACTGGTTTGCTTTCCCGTCCTGCAGCCCCGGCCGTGGTGTTGCTGGGTACTTGGAGTATGCTTAGTGTAAGAAGGCGTTTGAGACGAGGTTGTCTTGGATGCTTTTTGATGTGTAGCATATTTGATGGTCTTTGGTCTCTGCATCAAGGACACAGCCATATTGCCGGCTCCTCATGCCTGTGTGGAGAGCAGGCTTCAATGGCTGGCGACCTTCCTGGTGGCTCCTGGTCCTACCTTGGGGCACAAAGACCTTTTCAGCCTCCGACGCTAGCTGATGTGCTGGGCTTTCTCTCGCAGCCTGTGTTGTGCCTTCTGGCTGTGGTCAACCTTGTAGAGGTGGCCACCTCTAAACCAGCACCTGGAGCATGGCGCTTGGTGGCTTTGGAGACCTTGATGGCTTGGATGTGACACCAGTGGGGCTTCTTGATATGCGATTTTTCACAGCCCTGGCAAGACGGGTGTGTTTACTCTCGGCATTAAGGTTAATTGGCTCTTATGTGTGTTCCTGGTTGTAGGGTCATCATTAGAGACAAGTCATGCTGCAGCGCATGCAGGAGGTTATGTGAGCCTGTTGTGTTGGCGCTTAGGTTTAAGTGGGATGTAAAAGCGAACTCCTCTTCTGAAGTGTATCCTGCCCCCTTTTCCTTTGCTAGGAATCATTTCCGTGTCAGAAGATATTTAAGGCAAGGGGAGTGTCTCTGTTTTATAGAGGCAGAGCTGATTTAAAACCAAAAATCCGGACACAAAACCCCCTCAGCCGCACTATCAGAGGGCAGAGCAGACTTGTGGTCTGGACTCGGAGCAAGCAGATGAATGTGAATATTTCATTAAGACCATAATCCACCTGCTAGGCTCCGCTCCTCTGCTCCTGCGTGTACCGGGAAGGGCAGCAGATGTTTTAAATAGCAGCCTGCGCTGCCTGCTCCCAGTGCCTGGTGTTTCCATGTTGCTTTACAGGCAGGAAAGACGGAGACCGAGGGTGATGTAGCAGCCGCTGCGGGTTTGCAGGTCCTTTGCTTTTTAGCCTCTTCCCCCCCCCGAGGCCGATGTCTGCCCTGGAACTTCGGTGGTGCTCACAGGTCCTTTGCTTTTTAGCCTTTTCCCCCCCCGTGGCCGATGTCTGCCTCGGCAATGCGGTGGTGTCCAGCTCACCCAGCCTGTGTTCGGCTGTGTTTTCTCAGCCACGTGCCGGCACCGTTTCTGGAGGTCGGAAATTTGGCCCTGGCAATCATGGTAGTGCCTAGTGTGCTAGAAATGAAGGTGCTTTGGAGGAGGCATCTTTGGAGCCAGTGCACTGGAGGTTCATCATGCAAAACCCCTTTCTAGTGAATAGCCGTTGCCGTGTCCACCTGAACCCAACCCCTTCCTGAGCTACTCCAAGCTCTCCTGATTCTGCTGGCATCCTCGTCTCGTCAACCTGCACGTCTGGATCACAGCAAACCCCCCAATCCCCCTCTGCCTTAATTTTGGAGTGCTGTCCCCACCGCCCAGCCCTCAGGAGGTGGCAAATAGAGCCTCACCAGGAGCCACCCTGCTGCCGGGCTGGACCCCTCTGCCAGGCCGTGCTGCTGCTGCCTCATGGCTATCCATTAGATGTGGTTTTTCAACCTTATTTTCTGCTCTGGGGACACCTGCACGTTTTTCCGGGGTGGTGTTGATTCCCTTCGGCGTTGCAGGTCTGTGGGTTGAGGGACATTTGCTTTTCTTGTTGTCTTCTGGGGAGGCCCTGGAGCAGCTTGTGGGAGCCCAGCGGCGGGTGGGGAGCAGGAGACCGGGTTGTTTAAAGGAGCTTTAGAGCTTTCATGCTCCTACTTTGATCTTCTCTGGCACCTAGGATAGGTTTTGGGGTTGTTTTTTTTTAATACTTTTAATTTAATTGTAGTTTTCAACAGGCCGGTTGGAGCTGAGAGGGTGGGGGTGAGAAGGAGCCCTTGCTTTCAGGGGTAGCCCTCCAATAAACAGCGCTGCAAGGCAAACACGAAGCCCCTTGTGTGCTCCAAGCCCTGCTGTTGACAATACTGGTGTACCGACACGTGTCCTTGCCCAGGTTAAATGAGGTGGTAAATAGCGTTTGAGATTCACATAGCAAAATTAGGGATCTCTCTGCCGGGTGCCTTCAGAAGAGGGTCTCCACCAGGGATCTGTGCTCAGCTGGTAGACCTGGTAGCTGGAGAACCCGGTCCTTGGCTGGTGGGTGTTGTGGACATGTGTTGCTCTGTCCCTGTCGCTCTTCTGGGGTGAGGATGAAGCCACTCCAGTCCATCAGAGCTGCTGATGGGGCACGGGCCATCGTGGGATGCATCTGCCATCGCCACCTCTGCTCCCTGCTCCTACCTCAGCACGGGTGTTCCAGCATGGCCGGAGTCCTGGGCTTGGAAATGGGGGTAATTTCCCACACCTGGGGAGGTTTTCCTTCTTAGTGATGAATGTTGGCCAAGGGGAAAAGGGTACAGGTGGCGTGAGGCAGCAGAGGATGCTGTGAACAACAGAGATACTGATGAGCACAGGAGGTTTGCTTTGCCTTCCCGGAGTGTCTGCTCCGGAGATGTCATTGCTGTTCTGCCCCTCAACGCTGGGAAACGTTGCCTTGTGCATCTGTGCTGCTGGGGTTGAGTTTGTCAGGTCCTTTCTTTCTCGGAAGAAAATTTTTAAAAAATAATGTTGAATTTAAAATGTCATTGATTTTTTTTTTTTTCTCTTGGTATTTTTCTTCTAATTTAATCAATTCCCTACTGTGCTGCAAATTCCAAATGTGAATGGGAAATAATCCCACCAGTACAATAATTAGCATGTAACCAGCAGATGAAGAAAACCCAAACTGCTGAGCTGATTGGTGAATGCCGACTATTTTCCAAATTAATTTCAATAATCACATCTCCCATTATAAAGAAGACAGGGCGGGGAGGAAGTCTTAAATTTTCCTCAGGCTCAACGTAGTGAAAAATGGTATGTGCAGCGCTCTCCATGTGGTTATAAAAAAGAGATGAGGGAGCTTCTTGAAACTGAATGGCAGATACAAAGTATTGCTAATTTTGCAACCGAGCAGCTCAATTTCAGTTGCTTTTTTGGGGGGAGAAATATTAATTGTAAGTCCAATATCCCTAATTTTATGTAGGTGTGTGGCAGTAAATAGTCTATTCGAAGAAGAAAACATTCCCTTGCAGTGGTGCTTTGCTGCAGGATGCAAATATAAGTCCACTGGAGGCCATTAATAGTGAAATTTGTTTGTGTTTACTGTGCATCTCCTGAATATTTTGTTGTGCTTTGAAGGGACGGGTGGAATTTGGCATTTGGGAAGGGGCGATTTCGGAGCATCCAGGAGCTAGGCACCCTCTTACCACAGGGGTCTGCGGCTGTTTACTGCCCTGCTTTCCTCCGCTGCTTTTTTTGGCCAGTTTGGCCCCAAAGGCGGGTGGTCGGAGAAGTCCTCTTTGCCTTGCTACCTGCATGGTGTTGTGCCCAGGCAGCCCCAGGAAAGGTCACCTCTGCAGAGCTGCACCTGGCAGCTGGTGTAATTATGCACCTGAATTCACATTCAGTATTAGCAGAGATGATTTTCTCTCCTAATGATGTTTTTCCCCTCTCAGAGCAGCCCCGGTCATCTCCTGGCCACGGCCACCTCACCCTCAGGACTTACTTTCCAACAGCAAAGCACAGGCGGTGTTGCTACCAGATGTCAAACCAGAGCATCACTTTAGAGATGCTTTTTCATTCCAGTTTAAACTTAATTTTAGGAACATTTACTAAGCTGTGATATAGCTTGGTGCTTGTAGGCCTAAAAATATTTTATTTGGAAACGTAGGGGGTGTTCTGCTGAAACACTGGCCCTACCTACGAGTGTACCGCACTGCGCTGCAAAGGCAAGAAATCCCGGTACCTTTGATGGAGCAACCTTTTTATTAAGGTATTTACAGGATTAGGGCAATTGGAGGTGCCTGTGATGTGAAATGCTCGCTCTGGGATCACACCGGTGATCCGTGTGCCCCCCTCTGTTTTCGGCATGGGGAATGAGAGCTGCCCAGAGCCACCCCGTGGTGTGACAACCAGGTCCCAGCGAGCATCACTGGTGTGTGACTCTCAGGTCCTCTCCTCCCAAAGGCTCAGGATATGGTGACATTGTCGGATGTAATTTGAAAAAAAAAAAAAAGTCAGTCCAGTCCGAGTGCTTTGAAACAGTATTTATTATTTTATAAACTCAAGCCCGGCGCTCTGTGGGAAGGTATGCAAGCGGATCACTACGGTATTTTCTTTGCATATTTTCCTAGTGTTAGAGACGGTCTCAAAGAAGTATCGCATTGTTTCATTTCCCTTCCACACTCCATGTTTTTCTAAAAATAAAAGCTAATGTCAACAATCCTACAATAACGAATGAGTGAATGTGCACGTCCTGCACCCGATTAATTTTTTTCTTTTTTTTTTTTTTTGGTGAAAAGCAAGATTTAGCTGGTAATCACATTATGAGCAATGGATAAAAATGTATCTTTTAAACCACCTCACTGATGGCTTTTTCTTTTTGCCTTTTAAAAATGCCATTAATCAAGTTAGAAGCTGAAAATACTCTGGCTAAGCAGAAACCAAGAAAAGTCACTTGAGGTGAGTAAACAAGTTAGCTTTTTTTTTTTTTTTAATGAAAGCCAAAAAAACAGCCCGCTGCCGCTACGTGTGTTAAGGGTACCTTAAATACAGTCTCCTTTGGTGCTGACAGGCGTCCCAAACACCTTTATAACAAACCTCCAATTGTAGCTTAGTGACTCTATAAGTTCTCTGGATCAACTTGGGAATATCGCACCAAAAAACAGGGAGAATATAAATAATTTTCTACAACTGATGGGTGAACCAAATTTAGAGCTGGACCTGGTGAGCATGGTACACAGTGATGTATTTATAGAGTATTGGAGAGTTGTGCTTGCTGCTGCATGAGACAATTCTGGGGTTAAACTCTGTATTTTGGGAAATACTTCCCGAATGCATCGGTGTGGATTCCAGCTGAGCTGGTTGGAAAAGGGTTCGGCTGGTGGCCAGCTCCTGCAGGCCCTTGCTATCTCCTGACCTCTGATGCTTGGATTAAAGCCCAGCACTCGGAACCAGAAACTTCAGTGAAAAACTCGTCTTTTTAAAGAAAAAAGACCTCCAGAGCTTTGTGGTTATGGAGAAAAGCTGGAAAATGGAAATTTTGGGGCAGAGAGGGGTAGGGAGATGCCTTCCTCTCACCACCCTGCGTTAGCCTGGCTATTTCCCAGTATCCCAGACTGGGAGCCGGTGCCGTGGCGTTTAGGGCTTGACTTACGACTTTAGAAGTTGGCATGGCTGATACTGGCAACTTGATTCTTTTCTCCTCCGTTTATTTATTTCTCCCCCCCATCTTCATTTTAATACCGTCTCCTGGGAGATTCCAGCTGAAATCTATTCATTGCTGAGATGTTTCTCTTCCCTTGCGCTGGGCATGCCGAGTTGGGTTTGGCTGTGGTTTGTTTCTGGCATGGAAGGGAAGAGCAGCAGGACAGAACTGTGCTTGCCATCAAGCGCGAGTGCATACGTCCCTGTGAAGATACCCTATAGGTGTTACACACTTGTTGTGTTGTGGGCTCAGCCCCTCTTCCACAGAAACAGCGAAGCTTGCCGTCCACGCCACCAGGGCTTGTCCTCCTTCATCAAGACCTCCATCTCCTGGGCTTTGATGGACTTGCCTCGCTGTGCTACTGAGTCAGTGTGGGGTCTTATTTCCATTTATATTTCCCTTGCAAACATAAGTTAGAGGTTTTTGAGACAGCTGGTCTGACCTGATGGTTAGGGATAACAGCAGACGGCTTTCTGCTGGTGCAGAAGCTCTTGGAGAGGTCTGGCACGTGCTTGGGGGTAGGGAGGGACCACAGGGGCAAGGGTAGGGAGATGGGGTGGTGAGGGCAGGCAGAGCAAGACCTCCTGCTTTTTTTTTTTTTTTTGGTGGGGTTAAGTGGCTAGATTGTGGACACATACCCTTTCTTAGGCACGCAAGGTATCCTGTTCAGCTGAGCTCCGAAGTCCATGCTTCCAGCCATGTGGGATCTCCGTGGCTCTGCCCGCATGTAGTCGCTGAAGAGTGATGTGGCACTGGGGACAGCCACTGTCCCCAGCACTTGCAAAGTGTTTGTTCTGATGGTGTTTCCAGGGCTGAAGTTCACAGCATGGTTCCTCCCCCTCCAAAATATTCCAAAGTCACTAGTGAGACTCTGCAAAATCCTGAAGCTGGATCAAATCAAGTGATAATCCATCAGAGGTCCCCTCGGCTTGGTCTTCAGTCCTTGAAAATCTGGGTCACGTTTGCAGTTCTGCTTGAGAGTTTTTCTCCAGAATTGTGTCTAGACATCTGTTTTTTTCTCCTTTTTTTTTTTTTTTCCCCCCCGATGAAATCTGAGGTTCTCGTGACCCCAAGAGCTGAAGCTTCTCCTAGCTGATGCTCCCAGCAAGAGCATCTTTTCTTTCTCCAAATATTTTTGAAGCTCGTGATAAAATTGCGAGGCTTTGGCAATGCCACTTTTTGTGTGCCAAACTATTTGTGTGCCAAACCCTGCTGAATACGTCTTTTATCGCAGATTTGTAACAGTAGCTGTTGGAGGGGGAGCTTCACGGGAGAAGTGCTTTCAGAAGAATGCTTTTTAGAAAGGAACGCTGTCCTGCAAAAAAAAAAAAAGTGCCTTCCAGGGGGGGCGGAACCCCAAGCCGAATATTTTTCTTGTGTTCATGTTGTAAAATTTGCCCGTTAATTTGGGTGAATGAGGTTTTGCTTCCATTTCTAGACAATTTTGTTTGTCCTCTTTGTACAAACAAGCACTGTTGTGCTCCAGGCATTTTTTTTTTTTTTTTTTGGGGGGGGGGTGTGAGACGAGACATTTAGATTCTGAGTAAGAAATGCCGAAATGCTTGTTTTGTGTAACTCTCCGCAGGCTGAGCCCCAGCCAGGTCCCTGCAGGAGCTGGGATTGGGACACGACGGGCAGTTTGCTCAGACAGGGCTCCCGTGTAGTGGGAAGAGCAAAGATGGGTCTGGTCATCTGTTCTACCTCAAGCAGAAGGAGAATTTAAGAAGACAAGGCGGTAGGGTTTCTGAGCAGCACGTGCAGTAGTAAGGGAGGATGTGTAGCCTCTGGGAGGGGGCAGTGGGGTGCTCAGCTCTTACATATGCTCTGGGTCCCACTGACCTTCCCTTTGTGTCCACTGTGGAGTTGAGCTGTTTCTGGTCTCTGCAAGAGCCGGGTATTTCTCAATGGCAGGAACATAAAGCTTGTCCTCCCATCCATTTGATTCACAATTAAAAATGCTGCTTTTTTTTTTTTTTTTAAATGGATTTTTCATGGGAAAACCTGCTTTAAAATTACTCTGGCATCTGAAAGCGTTTTGGCTACTGCGTTGCAGCCAACACCTAAGGATGCTCTTGCTGAGCATCCCCCCTGAGGATTTGCAGTTTTTGTTTGGATCGTCAGACACTGTTCTTAAGTAGCCATTTACTCTTTTTCCCATCTCTTTGGCACAGAAGCAAGAGAATAAAACATTAAAAGAGGAATGTGATTATAATCCCGTAAAAATTGACAGAGGAATTTGGCAGTGGTTGCAGACTGTGAATGTAATACATAATATTTTATTCATTTTTTAAAATGATTAGGTTTCAAGCTGACAGTTTAAATGACAAATCACCTTAAAAAGATATTGTGGACAGCGTAAAAACTGTCAGTGTGGTTTTCCTTTGCTAACTGTGGTGTTTGCAAGGTCCGTGCATCAAAAAAAATAGGATCCTTTGGCTTTAGGCGAGCTGCGTGTGGAGGCTGGGAGTGATGAGGTCCCTCATATTAATAATTTGCATTATAATAGTATCGTCACTGCTGGTTTGCAGGGTTTTTTTAGACCTGAGTTAACGGCAGTGCTGCCTGTCCCAGTGTGCTCAGGGGGACTTCTTGGTCAATGGGAATTTTTTTTTTTTGAAAAAAAAAAATTTTTGCTCTTGTTCTTGCTCCTTGCTTCTGCAAACCGTTTGTGAACGGGACCGGTAATTGTAGCTGAAAGAGGATGGAGATAAGGGCAGAGAAACTGTTCAGAGATGTTACTGAATGTATTGACTGTTTAGATATGTCATTCAGCGTGGAAAGCAGATCCCAGGGGACTGACAGGGTTCCCCATCCCAGAATATCGCAGCTCTCAGCGGGAGCTGGAGCTAACGATGCAAAACCCGTCAGGCAGTGCAGGAGCTGCAGCTTCCCACGTCCTGCGGGATGCTGCAGGCTTGAGATTTTTGGACGAAAGGGAAACCAGTGCTCTTCTGTTTCAGCCGAACTGGATAATCACGCAGATGATCAGAGCCCCGTTAGGCCTTGTATAAAACATGTAACAAAGTGATGATTTCTGCTCTCAAATAATAGACAGCAAAATTTAGATATTTGTGTCCCCTGTGGTCCTCAGAGCATCCTTGTGGGCAGTGAAATGGAAATGAGAGGAGCGGGAGTCTGCTCTGTTGTTTCCTCTTCTTGGAGAGAGAGAAGCTGACTGTCGTTTGCCGAGCTTTAATGCTCGATGCTGTATATACCTCTTTTTTAAAAATCCAACCTGAACAGGATTTAAAATTTTTAAAACTCTGCAATAGGAATTTTTAGCTTAATGAGAATATTCCATTCTCTTTGTGACTGGAAAAAATGACTAAGGTAGACATGAAATGGACCATGTCTCTATCTGCTTGTAAATTCTTGGAGATTGGGCATAAAACTCCTCTCTCCTTAGCTGAAAATAAACATCCCGGAGTAGATAAGTGTGTGGTGCAGTAGGCTGGGGTTTCAACCCACTGCTCTGAACAAACCAGAGTCATTTGGCTCTAGGTAAGAGAAGAGGGAGGGAGGAAATCTGTCTTCAGGTGCCTGAAAGGGAAGGTTGCGTTTGCTTCTGCATTCACAGTGGATAGGGCAAGAGGTTGTGGCCCTAAAATTGTAGGGGGAAAAAAATCAGATTAAATATTGGGCAATACTTTCCCTAAAAGTAACAACTGGATTTAATGGTCTGAAGAGCTTGTGGAGCATCAGTTGTTGGACGATGAAAATGGCTTGGAAATAGCTTTCTAATATTTCTTGATGGTCTTTCTTGTGCGATGAAGGTGCAGTTTATTCTCCTGCAAGTGGGAGTTGTCTCGATGCTTTCCTGCGGTCCCTTCCTACAGCACTGGCATGGCGTGGTGAGGCTAGAAAAGGGTTGTTTTCGGTCTAAAATAAGCAAGAGATGACAAATGGTGTTCTGGGGCTTAAATTTTCAGGCACTTAAAAAGATTGAAGTGACTGAAGATAATATAAGTTTGCATGCCTCTCTACAAAAGCGGATGTTGGCTAGAAATATTTTATGCCCTTTGATTCTAAAATTGAATGTTATGGATGTTAAATTGTATGACTTGTCTCTCTCAATGATAGAGCCTTTCCAGGACACTGGTTCACTTGAGCTGGAAGAGACAGAGAGGGGGCGTGAGTGATGTTGCCTTTAGTATAGCTATTTCTCTTTAAAGAAGTATCAGTAAAGACAAGTTCCCAGCTCTGTGTATATACTGGAGAAATAGAAACAGCCACTTTAGAGACCCTAAATGCTAACTTGGAAGTCCTTTAATTGTACCTTGGGAATGGGAACCTTCTTCAAACAGCATCCCACAGGCAGCGGAGCCTGCAGGACCGGATGGTCTCTGCTGGGCTGTCTCTGGAGGTCCCACGTGGCTGAGATGTGTTTCCTCCAGACGCATCCTTTGCAGGTCAGGACCATGTTCTGCAGCGTCCTCTGCACGCTCTTTCCTCCAAGAGTCTTATCAAAGATGCCAGTCTGACGCCAGTTTCTGATTT
>NW_009646501.1:2402218-2430675 GCF_000708025.1 Charadrius vociferus | reverse complement strand
CAGTGAAGAGCAGGGAGCAGACCTGTGCTGTTGATTCACAAACAAGATGCAAAATCTCAGGCCGGGTAAGAAAGTTAGTTCTTCCTTGGCCACAACTGTGCATCACTGCACATCACATTTTTTGTTAGAGCCACGCAAATCAACTCAGGTCTCAAGGTATAAATGCACTTTTTGCTCCTTGCTAAATATAACACCATCTTTAATCAACGTCAAGACCATCTGTGAGAGCTGCTAAATCATAACTGTTGTAAACTGGGCTGCGACGCTGGTAGAAGGGAACCGAAAGATGTGTTTCGTTGTGGGTGTTGGGATGCAGAGCAGCACAGTGAAGAAACCTTGCCATGTTCTTGGCTTCTGGGGCAGAAGGTCCAAGTGGGCACCACCAGAAGATGCCCATCTCTGTCAAAGTCCTGGAAACAGCAAGAAAAGGTGAAGCGTCCCCCAAAGCATCCCCTTTGGGGGCTGCCAGGCAGGGAAATAGTTTTTGTCTTTTTCTGTATCATTTTGCTCTTCCTCAACCTGACCTCTGGTGGGGCAGAGTGCCGAAAGCCGGGCTTGGGGCTGCCTTGTCTGCTCGTGTGAGTGTCAGGTTGAACTGGCTTTGCTCTGCAAGGAGGCTTTGTTCTGGGACAGCCTTGTTCCCTTTCATGTCCAGTGGAAAAAAAAATAAACAAAAAACCAAAAACAAAACAAAAGAGAGCAAGAAGAGAGCTAACAGCCATTTAAAAAAATAAATAAATCTGAGATGGGGTTGCCAGGTGAAAGGAGAACAGAATAATCTCTATTCTTGAGGCTTTGCAGCAGTTTTGACCTTTAAATGTATAGATCCTCGGTGGATGCCTGCCCAGGGATGCTGCCAGGAGGCTGGCGTTCCTCCCTCCCTGTTCACGAGCCTGCTGTCCCAGCTGGTTCAGGCGTTACGGTTTTAAACCCTCAGGTATATATGAGGATGACTTTATTCTGTGGCGAGTCTGATATTTGGGGAATATATTCTCCATTCTTGAACTGTTTGCAGGTTTTGAGCCGCTCAGTCAAGCCTGAGGAAACCATAAGGCTTGGGAAGGATGGCAGCGGGCTTGTGATGATGATCGGTGTCTCCAGCAGACAGTGGAAATCCCAGAGAAAGAAGGACCCGAGTGTGTCGTGGCTATCAGATGCTGGGATTTTAATATCTGAAATAGGTTAGGAAAAAACCCATGCCTTAGTCGTCCTTGCTGATGTTCCAGTTTCAGTGATAAGCAGCTGAACTATTGCATGTGCTGCTCGGAGGAAACCCCGACCCTGCCCCCTTGCCCCAGCTCTCTCCTATATTATTTTACTTGAAGCAGCAACTTCAGGCAATTGAAGGAGGAGCTGCTAGGATAATAGTGGCTCACGGTGCCAAAATTGCAGGGTTTTTGCTCCATATTTCAGAACAAGGTTTGGGGGAAACTCAGATTTTTCTCTGCCTCCAGCTTAAGTTTCTATTTAAACCTCCTTTAATTTCAGGAAGCGCGAAGCCACTCAGGCTGCTGTGATCAAGGTCACTCGTCTTAATTTAGGTACTTCAAGGATCACAAAATCTGTTTGTTAAAGTCTTAGGCGTATGTTGAATCCCTAAAGGAGCGTGTGAATGATATTAAACTACCATAGCAGAGAGAGCTCGGATAATAAAGGGAGAGGAGCAATAGCATTATCGAAGGAGGAATGGCAGATAAGCAGCCGGGGCTGTGCTGTTATCACTTCGTTTGGGAGATGGTAGTGTTGTGCAAGTCGTTACAGGACATTTACACAAATTGCTGGAATAAAAACCCACTCCATCAGCAGTCTAATATTTGTTTCTTATTATATGTTAAACTTTTTCTGGCATAGAAAAGGTTGTCACCTGTTATGTCAAGGTCCTGGCATTCAACACTGGGCTCTTTCCAAGTGTGCTGAAACCCAATTGGTTCAGAATAAGCCTTTCCTTCATTTTAGCGGAGGAAAAAATAAAAGCAAGGGAAAAAGAAAAAGCTGTGGCATCTAGCAGGCATTTAAAGCATTTTTTCTTGTTCTCTCAACTCTTGTGATTTGCCAGACTTGGGGTGAATTTTCTGCCAGTTTTCTGCTAGCTTTGCCCTTCCTATGAATTAAATTGAAAAAACTAATATACAGCAAACAACACAGAGCAACCAGCACCGTGGGTCTGGGGGAAGCTTTGTCCAAGCGTGGCTCTGCGGCAGGGAGCATTGAGACACCAGAGTCCTTAGCGAGGGAAAACCTTCATACGTCCTTCAACACTTGTCCAGTTCCTTTGCCTTCTTTTTTTTTTTTTTTTTTTTTCTCCTTCCCTCCCCCCCACTTTTCTTTTTTTAACTCCTGCTGGGGTCCAGGCTGTGTGGTTACAGCCAGAGTGGATGCTTCTTGTCTGCAGGACTTTGGATGGGGTCGGGGAGCACCTTTCCAAGTTGCTAGTTATTTGGTGAAATCTCTCCGTGCCGTTTATTTACTTTTTTATTTTAATCAAAGGAACTCACTGGTTGTGAGCAAAGGGGATGGTCAGCAGGATCCAACCTGAGAAGTGGAGCAGTGGGGCTTTGGCAGGGGACTTTAGCCTGAGCACGCACACGCTGGCCGAAGCACAGAGACACTTGGGACGTCTTGCTGGGGGAGGAGAACCTGTCATTGACCACGCTCCGGCGGGACCATCTAACGAGCTTAAATTTTCCTTTACTCAGGAATCGCAACGTAATTTTCCTATTTTTTTTCACCCTTGTTACGAGCTCTGGCTCACCTTTTTCCAGGGTGACTCTTTGTTTTTCAGTACGCTGTTTTCTCCCCCCGTCTGAACTTAATCCCAGAAATCCACTTGGCTGGTTATCCCTTTAGACGGTTAAGTTTAGAAATTATGAAATACATCAGGCTGGCTCTGCTGCTTCTCCGGGGATGAGGGACCGGGGACTGGACGGCAGCAGAGGAAGGTGGAGGGGAGAGAGGAAGCCCACAGCTCCAAGCAGAGCTGCAGGTTATATATAGCTGCAGGCTGCGGCGGTGTCGGCTGGGGTGCTGTGATTGCTTCTCTAAATATGTTCTTGGCCAGTTGAGGCTTCTAGTCCTGTTAACGAACTGAGCCCCTGAGCGGTGGCCGAGAGCCGGGGAGCAGCGTCCCTGGTCTCCAGCATGTCATAGCTGGGAGGTTTTTTACTTTTACTGGGTTGAGAGCAGCACGGTTGAGTGCTCGGCGATTAATTCGGCGCACTTGCTTAACTTCTGGTAAATGATGCCTTTGCTAATTGAGTGGGGGGAAAAAAAATTATCAAAGGTGTGTGTTTTGGGATGCTTCAGTGAGGATGTGCTGTGGGAGCACACCAGGGCGGATGGCGTGGGCCGGGAGACCCCTTAATCTGATCGATGTTTTATTTTCACTTTTAGCCTTTACTAACCAAGGGTCACCTTCTCCTTCGGAGATGCAGCAGTAATTTTTGGTGTGACGCCTTCTCTTCCAGCCCTGAATCCTGGCACAGCTGAAGCGACTACAGGCACTTTAAAGATGCACACAAGCATGGAGGAGGAACTGGAGAAGGACAGGCTGAGGACATGGTCCCTTGTGCAGGTAGGTCTCAGTTGCCACCTCGGGCTCCGTGCATGATATGGACCTTAGGGAGCTTTAAGAATCTTTCTGCCTTATGTAGTTTGGGCAGAGAAAAGTGGCTATTTCAGTGTACTGCAGGGTTCTCCCATGAAGACTGTTCTAGCCCGATGGCTGAAATAAGTGATCGTGCAATGGTTTCTCTGTTAACCTTTGAGCCCTGCTCTGCTCCGTGCTCGGTACAGGTCTTGGGTTATGCTCCCAGGTGTCCCTGAGAAGAGGGCAATTTTTTTTTTTTTGCTTCTGAACGTCACGCTTTGGACAGGACAGAGTTCAAATGTCCTGTGCGTTTGTACTCTTCTCCTGGCTGGTGCTCCTCTGTCTTTGTGCTAGACCACTGGTGTATTTTTTTTTTCTCCACCCAAAAGTATCCATATAACTTAATAAATGTTCGTCTGTCCCATCTTGTGGAGGAGGGGTCAGGGGAGCGATGCGTTTTTCTCCTTGGCTTCTGGGGATGGAAGAAGTGTGCTTGGAAACAACACTCTGGTTTTCCATTACGCTATTCCAGGTTTTTGAAGAAGAAATTGGGTCTCATACCAGAGCAAAGCCATTTTATTTGTAAGAAACGAAGCTCCATGGTTAAGCATTAGTGAGCTGACTGGTGGAGAATTCACTCACCCAATTCATGTCTGTGTGATAAATGAGTGTCCCCATGGAAATGGGGATTTTCAAACCCTAGAGTGATTTCTACCCAGCTTGTGGCACACCTGGAGACTGCTTGTTTCTAGACTTTACTCAATAATCGGCGTTGGGAGTACAACTGGACTGATGCTGTTTGCTGTAGCTTTCCTGACACGCTTCCAGTTCTGCAGGCTAAATCCAGCCTGTTAAACTGGTAGGGATAAACTAACGGACCCTGCTGAAGGACGCGATGTGCTGGGATCCACCTGCGCCCTCAGTCTCCCGAGAGCTGTCCTCCTTGAAGTTGCCTCAATTAACTGCGTACTAAGTGGGTCCTCAAATGCCTTATGGCAGTAATCGTGCAAACGCAGCGAACGTTGTTGCTCTCTGGGTTGTCGTACCGTTGTAGATGGAGAGCTCGGCAGGAGGAAGAGCTTCCCTCTGCCTTGGTAAAGAGAGTCAGGGCCTCTTGGGAGGGAGAGTAGGGAGAAGGGAATTAAATTTTGTATCCTTTGGTATTTGCCACTGAAAGATAGTAATAATGCATTTGGATGCTTTGTGTGGAAGGTCACTGGGTAAGTGGGAAGGATTCCTTTGTGTTACATCTGCAGAAAATAATGTCGTTTATTACTCAAGGGCTTGCACCCGGAGACAGATCGTGGCATTGTAGCAACATGTGTCATCCTCCCTGCGTGCTCGCCGTCCTGCGCCGGCACACGCAGGCTTTCCAATATCTTCTTAGGGAGCTTTAAGAGCCAACTCGGGATCTCTGCTCTAGGACTTGGCCGCTCTTTCTTCACTCCTCCTTTCCCCCCTCACCCCCCTCTGGTGTCCTCTCCCTCCCAATTCATTTGTTTTTGAAACGATTGTGCTATTGTGCGCATCAATATGCGCATAGTCTGTCTTGTTTTTCTCTTGGACTGAAAGTGCAAAGCAAATCTGTTTATGGTTTTGGTGAGCTAATTCTTCCCCACCCTAGATTTTTAAATAGACTCTTTCTTTACCAAGCTTGCAGAGCTTGCAGGATGTATTGAAGTAATGGGAAAAATATGTTGTGTTAACCTTCCTTTTTGGTAAAACTTTGTTTACAACACCCTATTCCTAGCAGTGCATTTGGGAAGCGCGTATCTGGATGCTGAAGCAAGTAGAAGACTTTGAACTAGGAAAATGGGAATTTAATGCATTCAGGGGGGAAATGTTTTGAGTTTTCAACTTTCAGCACTTGGATTGTGGAACAAAATCTAGTGAGCTGTGCTTAGTTCTCTCTTCAACTATTTAACTTGCCTTCCCCTCCTGCAAATCCCAGTTCTCAGGCTCAGCTGTTCCCTGGGCTGCCTGTTGCCTTCAAACAGGCTCCTCCAAAGCCGTTGTTGACTTGGACCTTACAGAGGAAGGTAAGAGCAGTGAGGAATGCTCTTGGCCTGTAAATAGTCTGTTGGATTAAGGGCTCAGTATGTCACTGATGTGTTGGAAATTTTATTTTTACCTCTTGATTTCATCCTTCCTACGAATCCATCTCAGACCTGTCTGTTTAGGTTAACAACCTTTTTCCACATCCTTGCAGGGGTTTGCAGAGCGCGGTCCTGCTCCCTGCGCGACATTTTCAGCGGGGCGTTTTGGCTGCTGGGAAGCAGAGCTGAGCTCTACTCTGGGAGCACTGGAAAAGCCCTGGGGACGGCAGTGTCTGTGGTGTCCGGCCGGTGGCTCGGCTTGCAGCGCTTGCACAGGAGCTCTCCTACAGCCTGTGCCCCCACTGCTCTTCCTCCTCTCCTCACAACCTGGGCCGTGGTGTTTATTTATTCCTACTGTAAAACTATTAGCTGCTTGTTCTTGGCCACGGGGCAGGAGCTCTGCATGGAGATGGCCACTACGTGTGCAAATGCACTTCTCCAGCCCGAGCTCTGTAGGGCAGATGTTGGCTTGGCCGAGGCCTCTGGGTACTCCTGTTAACATAAATGCAGGAGTAGGATTTCAAAGCAAGCAAATTTTTGACATAGTTGATGTCACGCCTCTGTGTTTAGGGCCCATGGACCTGGAGGCCCACGGCTGCTAGTTTGGTCTTGTTGCTAATAACCTGCTGGAGGTGCTTCTGCTGAGCTGGTTCTTGCAGAGGGCTGAGGGGCTCAGCCCGGCCGGCATGGTTGTACTGAAGACAGGACCCATGGTGTGAAAAGCGTGCGGTGCTTTCACAAAACTATGTGCTCTGCATGAAATTTCTGGTCCCGGCTACAGCACTGAAGGTGCTCCTCACCGGGGTTTATGGTCAGGGGGCTGCGGAGTTGACAGCAAGGTCTCCTGGTGAGTAGCCTTAAGGCAAAATGGGCTGGGGCAGGGCTGTTAGGCTCGCAGGGCTGCGATCGGCTATCCCACCAAACAGCTGTCTCTGCTCTGCCGGTAAAGAAGAGATGGGGAAAAGATACATTTAATTTTCCCATCCTGAGAAAGAAATTTTTCCCGAGAGCAGTTCTTCACCTGCAAATCTGCAGCAGAGCACAAAGGAAAGAATTCCCCACTCACAGGCTTTGCAAAAGGAGTTGTCCTTTATCGCTTTAATTTGGTAGTGCTGGGTGTTTGTTTTTTTCTGTAGCAGAGTCTTAGTGGAGGCAAAGGGAGGCAAAGTTCTCTCTTTTTTTTTTTTCTTTTTCTTCTCTCTTCCTGTTTAGCTGACGCAGCTTGGTGCTCCCTAGGAATGTGGTGGTTGGGGGTCAGCACCGAATAACGCTCCTGGTTCCTCACGCAGGTGGCCGTAGCCCTGAGCGTGGAGCTGTGAAGCTGTTCTGGGATCTGACCGCAGTGGTCTGCCTCTATTTTCATTTTCATATCTCCCCAGTCAGTACATGTAACTGTGAAGTTTTCCCAACTCACAGCTGAGCCGCTGTTTTCCTGATGCCCTTGCATCCCCAGGATGGGGATGGAACCTCATCCCTCCCTTCCTACTCTTATTTCTTACTGACCTATCTGCTCAGGGCATGTATACAAGATCAGTGTGACAAATTACATTGCCTGTACACAGAAAGATGAGGCCACTGGATACTTAAATGCTGCATAAACTTCTTGGCTAGACCCATGCTAACTGTTTGGACTTCCCCCTGTGCAGCCCGCATTGTATTGCGTGAAAGGCGAATTCCATCCTGCATGGCCCTTTCCAAACCTATTGCCCAACACTTTCACTATTTGTCATCAGCTGAAAATTATCTGAGTGCTGTAGACATTCATGGACATGGTTTGATTGTCTGTTGTGTTAAAAATTGCATCTGTCCGTCGGAGGGTTTTGCGTTTTGCTGTTCCTGTGTGCATGTGCGTGGGCTTCTCCTCATGCTGGGGATCGGCAGCGATGCTGTTCCTCTGGGCTCTGTGAGCGAGGCGAGCTGGCCCCCAGGAAGGCACTGGGGTGCGTGGGAAGGTGGTACTGCTGGGGATCCAACAGTGGCTGTCCCCATCCCACAGGCTCACGGGAGCAGCCAGCCTGGATGCTACTGAGATGCCTTCAACCAGCCCTGCCTGGTGAGGGTGCCCTGAGGGTATGGAAGGCTCCAGTAAAGGCTGTTTCTAGTTTCTGTGAAGGGACTGGGGTATGCTGAGAGATGCTGTAGGCACATTTTCTTTAGCAAGGCAAAGAGCCGTGCCCATGGCCCAAGACAGCATGGGTAAAGTCCATTCAGTTGTAGCAACACAAACTCATGGCACACCAGGTTCAAGGAGAGGCCTCGTGCAAAGGGAAAGGCTTTTTGCTGTTTGGCTCAGTGCTAGGGCTGCAATATTCTGTTTCATCCAGAGGGATTTACGAATGAAGATGCAAATCCAAGGTGAAACTCGGGAACCGGTAAGCTCTTACTTACTGGAGGCCACCCTTCCAAACAACGCGATTAACTGCGGAGGAAAAACACCTCCTTATCTCCCAGCTTGATCTGGAGCCTTACAAGCACTTTGGTGGTTCATCTGTCTGCAGCACTCTGGGAGTTGTCTGTTCCGGCACACCGAACATGCTGCAAGTTTTATTTTATTTCCAAAACAAGCCTGGAAGGGAAACTTGTAATAATTCTCTGTGCCGATGCAATTCAGCATAATCTCTTGGCAGTGCTTTTGTATGCAAACTGGGAGGATTTCTGACTAAAGGTGACCAATTAAAAGGATTACCTCTGATAAATAACTAGACTGGGGGCTCACAAGTCCTGGGTTCAATTACTTGCTTTGCTGTAAGCTTCCTGTGACCTTGGGCGAGTTATTTAAAATTGCTCTGTGCCTCACTTCCCTTTCTGTAACTTGCCGGTGACAGCATTTCCCTTCCAGCCAGGAGCTGTGGCAGCGGGAAGGCAGTCCATACCCTTTTCCAGAGCCAGCACATGAAGAACCTGGATGGAGGAGAAAGCACGATCATCTTACGGGGCTTTCTTCTGTTCTCCTGGGGAAAACACAACAGGATGGGCCATTTAAATGGTTTTATATGTGCCCAGAGCTCTTGCTCTGTGAGATCCTGGAGAACTGCAGACATGCGCTGGGAAAGGTGACTGCTCCTTCAGCGGAGAAGCCTTCCTTAGCATCACTTCAGTTTTTCCTTTGGCTTTAAATCGATAGTCAGTTTAGGTAGGACAGGTTTTTGGTGCTCCTTTGGCCTTGACAGGAGGTTTTCCTTTACTGTGGTGTTCTGCATTTGCTCCTGTGCTGCCTTTCTGCTTTAAACCTGGGTGGATGCTAGGGAGAGGTGATGGCTTTGTGAATAAAGATGCTGATACCTGGTGCCGCACCTCGCTGCAGCGTGCGGATGCACCTTGGGCAGATTTTTTCATCTCTCCCAGCTTCGGTTTCCGCCTTTCCAGTGGGGGGTAACAGTGCTGACCACCCCTTTTACCACTTCCTACATGTCTACATGAGAGGCTTTTCAGCATCCCTGAAACATGCTAAAGCCTCCTGGTTAGAAAGGCAGACAACCGGGGGGGCAGGGGGCTTGCTGGCTCCCATGTTGTGCCATGAAGACTCCTTGCCTATCCCATGGGAAGCCTCCACGTGACAGTCGCATCCAGGCACGGGCAGGAGCTGCCTCCGGTTGCCTGTGTTTCAGGTGCAGCAGAGCTGCAGAAGGAGTGATGCTGAACCTCCTTTGTCCTCAAGGCATGCAGCCATTCTTCATCAGGCAAGAGCCTGATGGTCCAGGGGTGGATTTGGGAGAGCTGCTGGCCTGAGACCCCCCTCCCCATGTCGGCGCCTCTGGCAGCGACTGAGCTCCAGCCGGTGTGGGATGCTGTGGTTGAGGAGATGGAAATGAGCATCTTTGAGACGTGGCAGAAAATCCGGCCTCGTGGTGTTTGTGGGTGGGTAAAGATGCTCCTGGGGCATATCTGACTCTCTAGAAATAATGAAAATACAGATATGTGTATTTCCCTCTGGCCATATAGTTGGGTTCAATGGCTTGTGCAGGCTGTTGAGAAGCACACCAAAGCAACTTAGCAGCAGAATGTAAATTGGGACCAGCTCTTTCATCTTTGGTGGGAATATTTGTTTGCATGTCACTTATGCAAGAGGCATGGCCTAGCAGTTGGGAAAATCCACCCCTTTTGGACAGAAGCTTTGCTTTCATCTCCGTTCTGCCCTCCCCAAAAAACAAAGCCCCAAACCCTTTCCTCTTTGAGGTATTTTGAGTTATTTAATAACGTGCCGGTGGGATGCTACGAGGCTGGGCAGCTGTCTAGGGCAGGATAACAAGTTGGGGCTGCTTTGAGACCAGGGGGTTGTAAACCTCAGACTTCAGGTGGGTCTGTCAGGTCTTCTCTTAGGCTCTGCCTGTAGCTGGGAACTCACCTGGAGTAAAACTGTGTCTTGAACAGCAAGCCTGACACTGGTAAAAGGGAAGAAATCAAATTGTCTGTGTAGGGGATGTGGTATCTTCAGGCACTTACCCTGTCTCACCACCTTCTTTTCCCCTTACGTGGTTTGTGTGATCCTCACGCTGGGACAACGCACATTTAAGGCTGTAGACACTTCATTAAGTTGTGGGTCTTTTAATCATTCAGGACACATTGTGCATTGGGGAGGGTGAGCTCCAGACTGGGGCGGGGGTGGTGGGGGGTGGTGGTGTATGGAAGTTCACACAGACGTGTGACTTCTGAGAGCGTTCAGAGTTGTCTCTTGGAGGATCCTAAAAGGAGATGCTCTGGGGAGAAGCTCAGCAAGCGTCCCTTGGGGAGAATCTAAAATGCCATGGAAATAATAAACTAAAAGAGCGTGGATTTAGACTAGCTATAAGGAAGAAATTTTTTACAGTGAGGGTAGTGAAACACTGGCCCAGGTTGCTCAGAGAGGTGGTAGGTGCCCCATCCCTGGAAACATTCCAGATCAGGTTGGACAGGGCTTTGAGCAACCTGATCTAGTTGAAGATGTCCCTGCTCATGGCAGGGGGGGTGGACTAGGTGATCTTTAAAGCTCCCTTCCAACCCAAACCATTCTATGATTCTCTTAACTGCTGGCAGAGGAAGGGAGGGATGAGGAGAAGATGCCAGGCAATGAGGAGGAGGCTCGCAGCAATTTCCTACCAGAGATGATCCCTGGTGAATGGTTTCAGAACACCTGTGTGCTCGGGGGGGACGGCAAGTGGTGTGTTGCTCACTGTAACTTGAATATCCTCCTATGAGTAAGGCTTGGCCAGCAGGGAGCTGTCATCCCGTTGGACCTTGCCCAAGGTGACAACTCGTATAACCTAAAAGGTGAGGGTATCTTCTTCGCTAACAGCTTTTCACCACCAACCAGTGCTTTCCAGGTAGTAATGAGACGTGCACCTGATTTTAGAAGGGAGGAAGGGTACGGATGGGAGCAGCTGAATTTTGGCCCTGAATTTTGCGTGCTGCCCCTAGCGATTGCTGAGTCCTTTTGAGGTGAAAGTAGATGGTCTAGAACAACCTCAAAAAGAGCGGCAATATAGCTCTTCAGTGTTTTGGACAGTGCTGCAAACCACTTTCCCAGCTGTCACTGGAAGGTACGTATACTTTTACAGCATTAATCTGGGGAGAGTTCACTTAATGAACCCTTTCGCTCAGCTGCTCTGCCTGATCCTGGCCACTTGGGTAAGCAGCTTGACACAAGGATTTGTGTGATTGATCTTAAGAGCATTACCCTTGTGGGGTTTCACTGCGAAGCTACCTTGTCTGCTTCCGACTTCATTGGGGATGAGTACTGCAGACTGTGAACACGTCTTCCCCGTGCTCCCCTGACACTGTAGACATCTATTCGCTTAATCTTTTGTTGGCAGCCGAGTATGGAGGGAGTTCCTGCTGCCCTGAGCTTTATCCAGGGTGACACGCTGTCATTTTGGTGCAATATCATTGAGACGCTTCCAAGTCTGCTCTCTCCCAGCCCAAGGAAGAAAGCAGGTGCCTGGAGGTCCACGTTCCGCTAACGCGGCTACAATTTGGACTGCTGCCCTAGAAATGAAAGGCTCCGCTCGGGCTCCAAGCCCCCGAGTCAGCCGGTCGTCCCCATTCCTGTATTTGCAGACTGCCTGCTGACACAGCACAAACGTTATTTTTACATTATGGTCCCCTGCTCTGACTCCTCCTGCGCTTGAGATTATGCTACTGTTTTCTTAGTTACGTTAAGCAGAGTTAATATATACTGTGTGGTTCACCCTAATGATGATGATGAATGGTTTAGACTGGTGTAATGAGACCACCCTTCATTTCTTTCTGAAAAAGGAGGAGGAAATCTTGATTGCTGTTCCTCTGACGTTACAACATTAGGCTGTGATGCTTTTGGTGGTGTAAATCAGGAATTTTTCTGTTAGCCATGGTATACTTTGCAATGAGAACTTTTCCATATTCAGTTGCAGGGCTGGGAATTTCTAGTTTCCTGAAAGACAGCTTTTCTCCAAAGGCTTCAAGTTAAATCGGTTCTAATGCAATGAGAGCCTTCAAACAGGCAAACTGATTTTCTTTTTTTAAAACTCTTATTTCATTTCATTTCATTCCTTGGTTATTCCCGTATTCCCCTGGAAGGATGTGGTTCCCATCCTGCGAGTCCTGCACCCAGTCTCAGCTAACTCACACAATTGTTTGCAAAGGGTGGGATGATTTCAAGAGGGCAAAACGCAGCAGTCGGCTCTGCTTTAAGCAGTGTAATGACAGAAAACAGGCACAAATCCTTTCCCTTTTTTCTTCCATCGCTCCCCTTTATGTCACCTGTCTGCATGTCTGATGTGGGTAAATAAAGCAGCTATTAGTAAACTCTATTTGCTGTTGTCACAAGAATTGCCAAAAAATCTTGGGACCCGTTTACATGGGGGTTTTTTCTTCTTCTTTTTTTTTTTTTTTTTATTTTGAGCAATTCATCTGAATTTTTGAAAGAAGTGTTACTCGGCGGTCTCTGTAAATTACACAAGTGGCCAGAAAGCGTTCTGTACCCACGCAGCAGAAGGTTGTAGGAAGCGGGAGCTGGGTACTGATAGGCAGCTTCGCCTGCCTGGTGAAGAATTGATGGAAAAGTCTTTGCTGGGAGCTGGGGGTTGGCCCAGATGTCCTCCAGCGGTCCCTCCCTGCTGCAGTTGTTATGTGTTTCTATGGCACCCGCAAAGGCCCCAAAATAGGACACCGGGGAGCCGAGCCAGCAATGCGGCTCAGCAGTGGCCTTAATTCTGCAAAGGGAGCTGCGCGGAGCTCTTCGGAAAAGCAAGTGGTGTCGTTCTTTCAAGGTGAGCCAGCACCCGCCTGTGGGGACGGGACCGAGGTTCCCACCACGCGGGCTGGAAACAAGGGAGCGAGACCCAAACACGCGTGGCAGGAGCCCCGGGGCTGGCACATCGCTGTCAGGACCCGGAGCCGCCTCTCTCCTCCGCGGGACTGTCCTAAGCAGGCAAGGAGCTGGGGCGGTGAGGTGGCAGCAAGCCTCGCAGCACTTGTATGAACATATTAAATATTTAGAAAACTCCTCTAATACCGCTGTTGGAGATGTACTGGTAACTTCACACCTGGCTGCACGCACAGAAAGCGGGGATTTCCTTGGGTTGTAATTTTGATGGGTGTATTTTTGAAGCCTATGGCCAAGACCTGAAGATAGGTTCAGTATGGCTTGGCAGTAATGGGGCAGTATTTGCATAATGATAGTAATTTCCTTGTTCTTATTTCCTAAATTTGGTTTACAAGACCATGCGTCAATGTGACTTAAAGCTGTAAGTATTTGTCTCTGTTGGCAGTTGGAAATGTAGTATTAGCTGTGACTCTTTACAGAAATAAGTGTTCAGTGTTGGAGCTAAATTGAATAATATGGTGGTGTTCGAATCTTAATCTTCCAAATGGCTCTCTTAAGTTTGCTACATTGATGTCTGAAAGGCTTAAAAATAATAAACTCCATTGTATAGAGCTTTGAATACAGAGTGGAGGCTTAGTAATTGCTGGCAGTTCATGGGTAGACTCGCTAACACATGGCAAGGAGGCAATTCTCCCAGCATGTCTGGGGTTTTTATTATTTTTTTTTAAAGAATCTCCTCATATCAAGGCCTTGTGATCAACAAATTAATAAGTACATCAATATTTTGAATAAAGGCTTGCAGGAGACCTCAGTCCAAAACCCCAAACCCTTTACTTGGGCCATCATGCCATTTTCAAACACCTCTTGTCTTCCTCATCAGTCTGCTGAAGGCTGTGTCCCTCCCCCGGCTATCGAGCAGGGTAGGTGGAGGTGAGCTCCTCTTCCAGCCAGCAAGAGACTCCACCAGTTGGCCGTGGGCAGAGAGCTGAAATCCTGAGCCCCTGTCCCCTGGAGAAAGGGAACAACCCAACTCCCAACCTGCCTCTCTTCACAGGCGGGGGGAAAAAAAAACAAGTACTTATTGGTTTGTTTTTTTTCTTTTTTAATGGTGTTCAACAAATGAGGTCCCTGGGGAATCGCATGTCAAAGGGTGAGCTCTGAAAGCAGGGATCTGGCGTGGGTGATTTTTCTCAGAAGATGTCTGTACTTCCCCTGCGTCCTTGTGAATGAATTTTTAAATGAGGAGTTGCTGAGGGCAGCTAAGGAAAAGGCTGGTTGTACCAGCAGGCATGATTTGAAAAAGCAACCAACCAAACAAAAAAAACAGGAGAAGGAAAGGAGAACATGATTTGTTTATCACAACTCTACTTGAAACTAACTTTAAAAGTCCGTCTTTTGAGAGTAAGGAAATTCCTTTAGCTTCCAGCAGTAAATAACTGGGATGCTTTCAGTTCACAGCTGACAGGATAGTGAGTTTTCAGCTAAAAAAATAGACTCTCCAGTAAGGACAATCCATTCCAAGTGTCACTAAACAGCTGGAGAAGGACAAGAGTCCTGACAAGCACGGTTCATATCACAAATAACCCTTGAACTTTGTTCTGTATCTCTGCGTACTGTCTGGGATGGCTTGACAAATGGTTTTGAACAAATACAGTTTTCAACCCCGAGAGCAGACGACAAGGATTGCATTTGGCTGGCAGGCGTGCGCTTCGGACGCCTGGATCTTGCCCACTGAGATCTCAAATGAAATCCCAAATCTATTTTTCTCTTACAGTCAATCCTAAAAGGAACGGTGAGTATTTCGGAGGAAGGGAGAAGGTTGTCACCTGTGAGCTCTCGGGGGGTCGGTGGGTGAGGATTTGGTGGTAGGGATGATGTAGTTCTCCGTGCACGCTCTTCTCGGAAACTGAGTTGGTGGAGCACCTCGTGTTAGCTGCAGTGAAGAGGACTTCTGAAGCTTGGCTTCTCATCAGGCATACCTCAGCAACGGGTTTGGCCGTTAGGATGCTCAACTCTCTTAATGGTCTGCCCTACTCTATACCGGCAGGACCTGTTGTAAGTAGGGACTTCTGGAAGTCTGTCACTTATGTAGATACTAAAAAGAAGCCAGACTTTTTTGGAAAATGGTGTTTCAGCTGAAGGAGCTGAACACTTGCCAGTCTGACCATATGCTTCTGAAGTTCTTGTGGTTCAATGCATTAGGCCAGGGTATTGTCTATTTAAGGCAATGGAAGTAAACTCTGTGCCGCTCTTGCAGAGTAGGTATGTGAACTGTAAGCATCGGGACCGAATGGTAGTTCTAGAATTAGACGGTGTCCCTGATTTCCCTCTTCAGTTTTAAGTGGATGCAGCATTCTTCACTTACAGTCTCAACTGTTGTGTTGCATTGTTGTATGGGGTTGAACATCTGCCCCTTCCAGCCACAAAAGTGGCTGTGCTCCAGTGGTGGGTGGTTTCTTTCTATTCAGGGATCCTCCGAGGCCTGGAAGAGCTTGAGTATTAGGCATGACATACTGTCAACTGTTGCAGATCCCCTTGGCTCCCCTCCTCCCAACATCTGCAAGGGCAGAGTTGGCCGTCTTGGTTTGTCCATGCACAGCACAGAAAGACCCTGACCCTACCAGCTGCTGCTGCTGAACAGGGAGTGGGGCCTCATCAGCAACCTGTCCATCCAACACCAAAATCATTTGTGGTCCCAGCCTCTAGGAGAGGGAAGATCTGTCATCAGCTCCCTAGGGAGGGCTCTGCTGCTGGGACCACAGTGCCGGGGTCCCTCCCCACCCAGGGCACCCTCGCTAGTGGATGCTCATCCTCCGTGCAGCATCTCCGCTCCAGCGGCGTTGTCCTGCTGCGTGGCAGGGAAAGGAGCAGGCAGAGCGGCCCTGGCACCCTGCAAACCTCTACAGGAGTACCTTTCCCCATGTTAAAATGGGTGGGATGCTAAAGCAGAGCAGGGGCCACAAGGTGCCAGTTCCACGCAGGTCTCTCAGCCCAGTATTTCTTTCCCCTGGCATTGTGCTGGTGATTGACTGGCATTCGCTTGGCGAAAGCCTTTTGAATATTCATTTGGCTGACGGGAGATGAGAGTAGGGTAGCTCCTTGAAATCAGCTTGGGGAGGGGAAGCAAGTAAGACTGCCTTTTTCTTGCTACTAGTGCTACTTGAACTCTCTCAAATGCATACTTCACATGGATAAATGATTGCGGAGATGTCGGCCTACCTAACAAGCCTGCTCTTGTAAAGCAAAAATTATAGTGCCTGCATACTTGCCATCCTCATTCAAAAGCCCATTCCTCATTAATATCACTTTCTACGTATTATTGCAGCTCGAAATGCCATTCCTCTTCTCCCCACCCATTTCCTTGACTGGCTGTGACATACAGGAACTACACCCAGTGCTTGACTCGCCTCTCCTGACCTTTTGTAACTTGGCTCCAAACTCCTTTTTTTGGGTCTTTTGCAAAACACTGTCAGAAGGGAAAAATCCTTTGTTAAAACACAGCCAACTCCTGCCTCAACGTGGAACAGTTTGTTCTGCTAAAAGAATGAGCCAGTTCAGTGAGCAGAAAAACATTGCCATAAACCAGTGGACTCAGTAAGCTGCAAAAGCCATCGGCTGCACTCAAGGTCTGAAACGACGACTCTGAAGCAGGATCCACAGGGGAGGGGGGGAAAAAAAAAAAAAAAATAAAATCCATGATGCCATCCTGCCAAAGCCCGTTTCCTTGCTTTCAGCCGAAGTATTTTGCAGTTGTCTTTTTGGTTATAGCAACTGTAAGTGGGGGAATGGGAGCTGATGCTGAGCCAGAACGTACCGCGGCGTTCGAAGCTAGCATATTGCAAAAGGGCACGGTGGATGAAGTAATCCAAAAATGCTCAGCTGGGAAGGGGCTGCAGCGCTGTAAGAGTCTTCAGTCTGTGCTGCAGATGATCAGCTCCAGCGCCCTACGCTTGCTGTCTGGTACTATTTAGTAGCTCAGTTTAGTCCTTCCCACCCACATCTCATTTTAAAGCTCTGGACACTCTTTATTTCCCTGGAATTGCTGCGGGTCTGTCCCTTACATGGCCGCTCGGTAGCTGGTGATCAGCCTGTCTTCAGCAAGTGTTTCTTCGTTGCACGAGGGACTTGGATGCTCGGTGAGGAAACCGTGTGACCCTCTAGCAGGTTTTTGGGTTTGTGGTTGAGCAGCGGGGTTGTTTCGGTGCTGGTATAAAAGCTGACGCTGGTTTTCTTTTAACAATAAATTTAGTTCCAGCATCTAGAGCTGTGGTTCCCTAATTTGGGGTGATGGTCCCCAAATAGGATCACCCATATGGACGTGGATGGGCAAATCTGGAAGTGGGGTTGTGAGCAGAAGTGTTTCAGCTCCGTGGGCTCAGAGGCTTCCCCCAAAAGGCCTCCTTGGGACTGGGCAGGCTGCAGCAGCGCTGAAAGCACGGTGGGTTCTGCACTGTGTGTCCTCTGTTGCCATCGGCTGTGAACTCCTCACCAGCTTGGCCGAGCGTTTCCCACTGATTTAAAAGGCTTGAGTACCCTCATCAGAAATATAGCATGAACCAACATCAACCTCTGGCTCTCGTTTTGCTTTGGGAACTGGGAGTCTTTACTCCGTGCTCCCCGATAGGTGTGGGTGGTTTTTTGTTGGGTTTTTTTTTTTTTTGGTTTGGAGCCAGTGCAGCAATTGCAGACAAAAATACAAAGAAGTATATTGTAGGTGTAACCTACCCCTTCTCACATGCATTCCAAAGGGCTGCATCTGCCAAAGTTGGTCTTGCCCTACCTAAGTGGTGATGCTTAATAATATGCTGTAAGCATGGGGTCGCAAGGTGTGTGGCAAGTTTGAACGTGGTGTGGCAGAGTGTTACTGCCCTGTGTGGGGCCCTTTGAGGAGCTGGTGAGCAAGCAGCAATCACAAACCGATCCCTGACAATGCAAGCGAAAAGAAAACCTCCTAGAGAAAGCACAAGGGGCTGAAATTGGAGCCCCTGTGCATTTAAAAACATGACTGATGTCCTCATACTGTCCTGTTCAGGCACCAACCGCCCCGCTGGTATTTACCAGCTGAGCGCGAGGTGATGGGAGACCCAGATGTTGATGAGCTGAGGGACTTCTTGAAGCTCCATTAATGCTATCTGGTGTCCTCTGCTGGTAGTGTTAACCTCGGAGCTCCCTCTGTTGAGAGACGATTATCTGTCTGCTGGACCTTTTCCTTTGGGGAAACGCCAGGAATGTTTTGCAACATGGACAAAATGTGAGGATTGAAGCTATGGAGGTGGGTCCCTGGGATGCTGGGACTGTGAACCCTGCTAAGGTAGTGTAACTTGGAGCAAATCTGTAATGAAGCCTCTCTGCCAAAAGAGATTATTATTTTTTTGGAAGACGTTAATGGTATGATTGCATAACATTTATTTTGTGCTCAATCAAATGGATGAGGGCAGAGGAAAAGGAGTGAGTGAATTAATGTTAGTGATGTTCAAACAGAAGCACGCAAAGCTCCGAGGGATGATCAGTGGTTTTGTTTTGATGTGCGCTGTGGTTTTTTTTTATTCCTGACATTCTCCTGAAATATAGCACGCAGGCTTGTCTCTAAGGGGGGCACATTGCCAATAGTCTAAAGGTTATATTATCCTAGTGACCTATTTTTATACTCTAATCGTGTTCTGTTTCAGCCGCCCCTTTCTAGCTTTCTATCTCACTCGGTTTTGTGCTCCTCTGAAAAAAAAGCAGAGATAATTACTGTTAGTCCCGAGTGCTAAGGCAGCAAGGCAGCCTCTACCCAGGTATAGCAGCAAAGGCGGTTCGGAAGCAGGAGAGCAATCCAAAAACACAGCTCGTAAATGGGCGACGACTTGAAACAGGGCGAGTAGGAGTGTTGCGGGGCAGAAGAGAGAGGTCTTCTCTTAAAGGCAAATCTTAAATGGAGAAGTACAGCAGTTTGTAGAAGGGTGAAATTTTAATGAATAGCTCTGTTTTAACTAGCCTAAATGGAAAAGATGCTTTTCTGCTCTAGGCCTGCCAAGTAATGGAGAATGAATACGATTGTTCGGTCAACCAGCTTCCACTGCCTTTAGACTGTACACGCATTTTCAAAGCCAGGCTTAAGCTACAAAGCACCCTGACCAGTCGACATAAAGAGAAATTGTTCCTTAGTACAAATGTTGACTATGTGATACTGCTTGAAGCTCAAAACTGTTGAAATTTGTGCGTGTGTTTGTACATTTGTGCAGTGCAAAATAATAAGATGCGAAGAGGCTTTTCCTGCCTGCGTGGCTTCTCTCAGGTTGCGGTTATTTTATGCTAGTTGCTTTCTTTGTTCTTGTTGAGAGCACCTGAATTTTGACTGCCTGCAGTGTTAGTGCAGTAGCCATCTGCTCTGGAGGGGAAAATCCCATTGACTGTTCATTCATGGGAACTTGCAGTCCTGTGTGGGGTTAAACCCCAAAAGAATTAAGCGTTGTCACCTCTTGATCTGGTTTACGGACCAGGCTCTGGGTGGTAGATAAGTGACAACCTGATTTACCCTTTGCCAGTGCCAGCCCGAGGCAAGGGCACGGCGTGGAGATGCATACCGCTTGCCGGCAGGCGGGGTGATGCTCTGCTGTGGGCATTTTTGGGCTGCTGGACATGGTCCCATCCTGTGACTTCCAGCTGCAGGCTTTGCAGAGTTACCCAGGGAGGATGGCTGGACCCCAGCTAGCCAGGATGCACAGCCACAGACTGGGAACAGAGGAGTTCAGCCCTGCCAAATCGTGCCTTTTCTTCTCTGTCAGAGCTGTGCTGGCGCAGCTAAAAGGGAGGTCCCGTCCGCACCCGGGAATTTGCTCTGGAGAGGTGGGCTGTTCCCTCTAACTGTGTCTGTCCACATTGAACCACAGGGATGTAGCCTGGAGAGGTCTTTGCTGAGTTGCCGGAGCGTGTCCATCCATGTAGTGTGTCCCTGGGAAGGACTGACAATAGCTGTCCTGTTCCTGGCAGGGGACTGTGTTCTCGAAGCCCGTTGGTGATGCTGCTGCCTGCCATCTTCCCGTACTTTGTTATGCTTTTGTTGTACCCAAAGCCTGTGATCCCAAGTCCGTGGCAATGAAACCCAGGTGAGAGCTGGCGTGGGGCAGCTTCTGGCTGGGGAACGAGCCTGTGTCCTTCTCACCTGGGTCTGGAGAGTGCAGGATTCTCCAACCTTCCTCTCCTGCCGGCCCGCACTGGGCACGTTTTGCCAATAAATTAATAAAATTGGTGAAACTCCTACATGACGTCTCCGGAATGGACTCCAAATGCAGAACTAATGTTAACGCCCAGCAAAAGAGAAAGAGTCCTGGGAATGCCATGGTGTGCAACAGGGGCGGCCATGGGGCTGTGCCCCACGTACGCCTACGCTCACTGCTGCCTGGACCTGTTGCTTTCCTCCCCTCCCCAGCACCCGCGTAAATGCACCCGGTCCCAGGCTACTGAGCTGGCACCCAGTGCTGCCCAGTGCAAACTGGGTGTCTGCTGTGCTGGGGAGGACCGCTGTGAAACACGGTGGGATTTCCCTCTCGGGTGCTTGGTGGTGGGAAGGGGAAGGAGGGTCAGCTCTTGGATCTGGGCGCTGCAGAGGGCACCCACGCGTTGGTGCTGGCCATAGGATCTTTTCTTTACTGGCTTTTACTTGCTAATTACCAGTGGGGAGTTGGAAGTCATCTGTGGACTTCCCAAAGACAGACGTGCATCTTCTGGGCCTGGCTGGAGGTAAGGCCTAAAGGGGAGAGACAAAAACTCTCCAACCTTGACTTATTTTTCCTCTTTTGTCTTTTTTTTTCTTTCTTTCTCCCTCCCCCCCCCACCATGCTATCAGCCGGGGCCTGCAGAGTTTCAGCTTAAAAACAAACCACTATTATTTAAAGTGCCAATATTGTGCTTGGCTTCATATGAGACAGAAACATCAACTTTGTCTCTGACCTGGGGATTGTGTCTGCCTGCCTAGCAGGCACCAAAAGTGTTGAGAAAACTGTTATTTTACTTCTATTTTGGTGTCGGTTTTGGGTTTTGTTTTTTTTAGATATAAATTATTTTCTTTTTTTTCAACTGAGCATTTACTCTTCAGCAGAGCTGCATCAAACGCCAGAGCTCCCGGTAGAGTACGTAGCCATCCAACGTGTCCGTGTGGAGCCTTGTCCCCGGTGTGAGCGTTGGGCACCCAGGAGATGGCTGGGCTGGGGGCAGAGAAGGGCGACTGTCCCGTCGTGCCCGTGCCCGGGCGGTGGGACCGGAGCTGCTGTGCCCGGCGGCGTGCTGCCTGGCCGGTGATGCTGCCTGGTGGGTTTTCTGGTTGTTGTTTCTAGGCGAGGTTTGCAAAAGGTCACAAAAATTAATCTTCTAACTGGGGACCTTGGCACTGCGCGGAATGAATGTTTTGCATTAACAACCTAACTCATTAATTCACTGAAACATTTAAAACCAAACCAGTTATATCCAGCCAAGCTGGAAAAAGCTGAAAGTTCATACTCAGCAGTGCAGATTTCGAAACCTCCCTTTGTTAATCTCTGCAGAAGTAAATTTTCTGAAATTGCTAAGCTCACTTTGACCGGTCTGGGCATTGTTTTATTCAGCAGAGGCAAAGCTGCTCTGCAGAGGGTTAGCGGTGCGTACCTGGACCCGCCGATGGGGCCGAGAAGGCAGTGGTTGGTGCTGGGAAGGAAGGAGGGTTGGTGTGGGGAGGATTGCAGAAGGGGAGTCCTCATAGCAGCGTTGTAGGTTTTGGGCTGTCTCTAGCAGAAATGCTGTGTTGTTTTCATAGATTGGGATCCTGGATTTCACAGTTTCAGTCTTCCTCCTCTAATATTATTTTCTCAATCACTAGGGGTAGTTGAAATCACGTCTCGTGGTACGTCGCCGCCTTGTTTGTGAGCTGGAGGTGGGTCACTGGTGTGTTGTGGCCTTCGTAGGTCTCCTGCAGGGAGGAGAACCGGGCAGCGCGGGAGCCTGCGGTTCCCCTGCCCTTGCCGCTGTCTCTGAGTATGGGACTTGCCACTTCTGAGCTGCAACCCGTGAGAACTGATGGGTGGCCACCAACCTGGCTGTCCCTGTAGCCATGATGTGGTGACAACAGCATAAAACTGCATCTACCAGTGGAGATGATGTTTCCCATGGTGGTTTTTTATTGTGTTTTTTTTTTTTTTAACTGTTTTAAGTTGGGAGCTGTGCAGAGAAGCAGTCATGGCTGTGCATGAAGGATGGGGAACCACAACCCAACCCAAGCTGTTCACCTGGGTTCGTGCCTGCCTGGTGCAAAGGCTGGGCTGCTCGTCCCTGTTTCAGGAGCGGGGTGTGCACCGTTCTCTCGCTGTCCTGTGAGCGAACACGCATCAGCCCCAGGGGTCGGTTCCTGGTGCTTTAGATAGAATGTACCCCCAGCCACGTGTTGGGATCCGAGCTGGCCAAAGGAGCCTTTGGGCTGCCTTTCCTTCCAGCGTTAGTCTCTCTGGAAGCATCACTGAGACTGAATCAGTTTGACTCTGCTTTAAGTCAGTTTTCCAATTTCCAATAGCAGCGGCAAGTTTAGGTGCACAGGTCATGTGACCTGCTTACTCTGCTGCCTCACTATTAAATTAGCAGGTATAAATTAAATAGGAACCATGAATTTAAGTACAATCCCTTTGTCTTCCTGGCTGCCAGGTAGCTATTCCATTCAGCTAAAGTCTCTTTATTTCCTGTGTATTATTTTATGATGAACTGGAGCAAAGTTCTTCACACATGGCTGTGCAAATTGGTATGAGACATTTGCAGTGGTGGTATACTAAGCTCCATTGTAAGGTTGGTTTTTAATTGATTAATTTTTCTGCCCTTAATTTACCCTATTCATTAAAACAGCCTTGCTTATTTTAATGACGGAGAAATCGGTGAATTATCCGTTCTGTTATATATTAGTGGTGTATTAAAGTATTAGTGCATTCCAGAAGGTGAGCAGGGAATAAAACATGCTCCGAACATGTGGTTATGCAACTGTTCCATGGAAATGAAACGGACAAACAGTACACTTGATTAATTTTTTTTTTTTCCCCCCAGTAAATTGGCACTGTGATTCACTTCCAGCTAAATTTGCAATCTGTGTTCTCAGGTGGCATTAATATTGGAGCCCCAGCAGGAGAGCTGTGGCGGCTGGGGCTGCTTTGATTGCATTTTTAACAAAAGTTGTTGGAGAGAGTACAGAGCTTGATGCAAATGTGCTGGTAAATGAAATGCAGAGCTTTTAGGTTCTCTGTAGGTGGGTCAGGCCGTTCACATTTACCCAAAATAATAGTGACGGCATGCTCGGGAGAGGCACTCCGTTAATGTGGCACAATGGGGGTCTTTGTGTATCTCTTTTGCTCTGTATCAAATTTACTCTGTTCACAGATAAAAATCATCTTTTTGATATCTGGCGACTCCATAAACACTAGGTAAGATCCATCTGGGACTTGAGCTCTCTCAGTAATGGAGACTCTGGAACTGGATCTCTATCGGGAGTTTGCTGGAAATGAAAAAGCTTGCAGAGGGCCCAGCAGTTTCCCCCTGACCTGTGGCAGAGCTGCAAAATAAAATTAACTGAGAATTTACTTTTACAGTTGCTTCCCTGACACGAAACTCCTTTCAGCCTTTAAAGCTATATTTTGTAGCCTTCAGGCTGGTCTTACTGTTTTTTTCCTAATTGACTCGACTTGGAAAGGTCATCGCACCCTACTAGATTGTGTAATATTTAACTTAGCATCAAAAATGAGGATCTTGGAATTGGTGTCAAATGGATGCTGTTCCCCGCTGAATAGCAAAGCCCATTCATAGTCATCCAAGTATTCAACTTGCTAATGCTAATGAATAACTTTCTGGCCCTCTGCAGAGGGAAAGACTAACCACGAAAAGGTGGGATGAGAGAAGCATAAAGCAGGTATTGAAAGCGTGCAGTTCGCACCATCTCAATCCAGATCACAGCTTTAATACCTTTTTTTTATTTATAGATGTTTTTAAAAGTCATAATTTCTAGCCTTTCATGAAGCTTTAGCATAGCAAACAGTCGTTTCTGATGCCAAGTTCAGTGATGACTAACACTATTTACAGGACTGTTTTGTAATCTCAGATCAGCCCACATTAACGGGAAGTTACGTTTTCCCATCAGTCTTTTAAACGGTGCCTGAGAGTTGCTGAGGCCAGAGCCGGCCATCTAAGCTCTCCTGTTTGGAAAAAATGATGTCAGCTTTCAGAATAATTTTTTAAAAAAATTCTGATGAAGTTAGGGAGGTCAAATTGTACTTCCGCCATTTGATTTTTTGCATTAGGACCTTTCATTCCTCTGTTCTAAAAGCTACTGACAAAAATAAGCAGAGGAGGTATTGCATAAGCACCACCACGAAGTCATTCGCCCGATCTGCATTTCTCGGTGCATGAGATCAGCTCAGAATATCTGATATGAGAAAGCTACTGGTACACAACTGCTGTAACTGATAGGAGTCACCTCTGTGAGTCATCTGGTAGGATGGTAAGTTGGTTGGTTTGTTTTTTTTTTTTTAAGTTCAAGTTTTTATGAGTGTTTTTATAAAGCTTCATCGCTGTTACTGTAAATCCCGGGAAAATCTGGCACAGAGTCTTTGCAATGTGAATTAGTGCGTCCATATGCTTCCAAGTGACCGTGCAATCTGGAAAAATACCATTTTATCCCTGCGTTTAAAAGAAAAAAGCCGAGTTGCTGTATAAAAGTTGACAGAGGGGTTAAGGCAGAGATGTTACTCACTCAGATGTGCTTCCTTCCCTGCCATCAGGACCCGGTCACCAGGCAAGTGACTCCTGGTGCCAGCTACAGCAGACAGCCTTACTGCCCTGGGGTTGTGATCTCAGGGATTGAGCATCCGCTGTGCGGATGGCGAAGCTGCTTCAGGCCAGGAATAAGGTTGTGGCTAATGCCTCAGCCAGCCCTAGCCTTCCACAGGCTGGAGCAGTTCAGGAACTGCTTTAGCTTCGGGGGGGAGGAGGCAAAAACAAAACAAAACCCCAAACCAGACAAACAAACCCCCCAAAACAGAGAGGAACAAAAATTACTCTCTTTTTTTTTTTTTTTTTTATGGGACAGTTGTCTGGTCACCCCAAGCCCAGCAAAATGGGTTTGTGTTGTGGAGAAATTACATTTTTCCCAGGAAATACCTCCAGTGCATTGGGAGGGGAAGGCTGGGAGCCAGGAACATGTGTGTGATGCTGCCCTTGAGTTTTGGGGCCTTACCTTCTCTTGCAGCTCCAGCTGAAGACTCAACAGATGCTGTTAAATCTGTAATGAACTGTGCATGGGGTGGGGAGGGAATCCCACAAACGCTTTGAGCGCTTGCTGAGCGAAGAGGGCTAAAATACGTGGCCCTGGCTGCAGCCTCCTTGCTCCCCGCAGCAAAGCTCCAGGCATCTCTGCAGGCAGAGGCCCTTGGCACGGTGCTTTGAGCTGGCGAGAAACTTCCCAACAGGATGGTTGGAAAATGCTGATTTTGAAGAAATCGAAACGTTCTGTGGGGAACGTGTTGATTTTTTCATCAGGTTTTTTTCTGATGGAAAGCAGGCGGGTTTCCCAGGGTGACCCTGCCTGGTATCGCCTCCTGCATGGCGCTGAGCTGGGAGCCCGGGCACGCAGGGAGCCCAGGCACTGCTCTCCCCACCGAAACGCTGAGGATGGGTCTTGGCAGGGTAAGGTGAGAGGAAATTGCGGTGGTTTTCCTCCTCAAATGAGAATTTGATGTGGGCTGTAAAAGAGGCATGTTTGTGTGTTTGTTTTCAAACGGGTAATCCACAGGTTGAATGTGTGAAAATACAGTAAATCCAAGGTCAAGTTAAATTTTTCCAGCTAAAGAGGCTGAAAATGATTTATCGAGTGAAACAGTTAAATACCAGGATAGTTATGCTTTGTCTAATGCCACGAGAACTAACCCTCCTCCCTCTCCTTGTCCTCAGGTTCAGTGGCAAATATGAACATTTGTCAACATTTGACAACAGCTTCTTGGGACATCATGAATTTGCTGGAATCTAGACCACTGAGCACTTGCAATAGCGCTTTTTAAATTTTAATTTCATTTAAGTGAAAGAAAAATAATCATCTGGATCAATTGTAGTGATGGCTAGCAAAAGAAAATCCACAACTCCCTGCATGATACCAGTAAAAACACTGGTGCTTCAGGAGACTGAACTGGACGCTGTAGAAGATGATCGTGAAGGAACGCAACAAGATGCTCCTGTGGAAGGGCCAACAGCTAGTGATGCTGCTGCCAGTAATAGTAATAATGGAGCTTTGTCTAACGGGCACCGCGGAATTGCTGATAGTGACACTTATATCTGCAAGTCTTGTGACTTTGGATCTCAAGACATTCATCACTTCTTTGGGCACTTGGACTCTGAGCACTTAGACTTCAGCAAAGACCCTGCGTTTGCGTGTGTTGCATGCAACTTTCTGGCAAATAGTCACGAAGGGCTCTCACACCACAATACAGAATCGCATGCCGGTGAAACAAGCTTCATCTGGAGGGTGGCTAAACAGGACAATCGTACAACTGTGGAACAAAGTCTCTGTGAGGCCGCCAGCAGCCATGACCTTCCAGGAGAGGTCCCTGAAGAAGGGGCGGATGGCCAGTCTGAAATTATCATTACCAAAACCCCCATCATGAAGATAATGAAAGGTAAACCGGAGGCCAAAAAAATCCACACGCTGAAGGAGAATGTGTCAGGTCAGCTGGGCGGTGAGTCGGAAGTAAAAGATGGAGAGCACTCATTCCCAAACGGGTCCGTGCCGGTCAGCCAGCCTACTGCAAGTTCGACAAAATCATCTCATATAGTGAACGGCTCCATCATAGGAAACGTACCTGTCCTGCAGGCGGGCGTTGCACAACTTGTGTCACTGCAGCAGCAACCGCCATTGCATCAGCAGCTACCTACGTCCAAGTCCCTTCCCAAGGTGATGATCCCCCTGAGCAGCATTCCAACGTACAACGCCGCCATGGACTCCAACAGCTTCCTCAAAAACTCTTTCCACAAGTTCCCCTACCCCACCAAAGCTGAGCTTTGCTACTTGACTGTGGTGACAAAGTACCCAGAAGAGCAGCTGAAGATCTGGTTCACTGCCCAGAGGTTGAAGCAGGGCATCAGCTGGTCACCGGAGGAGATCGAAGATGCCAGGAAGAAGATGTTCAACACTGTTATTCAGTCCGTGCCGCAACCCACGATTACAGTTTTGAACACGCCGCTGGTTGCGAATCCTGGGAGCGTCCCCCATCTTATTCAGGCGACTTTACCTGGCCATGTGGTGGGGCAGCCTGAGGGAACTGGGGGTCTGCTGGTCACACAGCCCATCATGGCAAACGGGTTGAAGGGCACCAGCTCCTCCTTCACCTTGGCGGTGACTTCTGTCCCCAAGCCACAGCCGGCGGCGCAGCACAGCACGGTGAGCTCCAGCAATGCATCGGGGGTGAAGGTGGTCAACAGCGGCCAGTCGCTGCTCACCGCCTGCCCGGCCATCTCCTCGCAGACCTTCCTGGATCCCAACGTGTACAAAAACAAGAAGTCCCACGAGCAGCTCTCGGCCTTGAAAGGCAGCTTCTGTAGAAACCAGTTCCCTGGCCAGGCTGAAGTTGAGCGGCTGACAAAAATCACAGGCCTTTCCACCAAGGAGATTCGAAAATGGTTCAGCGATAGGCGGTACCACTACAGGAACGTGAGAGGCGGCCGGGCCGTCTTCCCTGGAGACAGCGCTCTGGATTCCCTGCCCGAAATAACCTTTGACGTCTCGCCCAGAGGAGCTGAGCTGAGCCCGGCAGCGGCAGCGGCCGCCCCGGCCCCTCACCACCCACCGCGGCGGCAGTCGTGGCACCAGGCGCCCGACTTCACGCCCACCAAGTACAAAGAGCGGGCGCCGGAGCAGCTGAAGGCCCTGGAGAGCAGTTTTGCCCAAAATCCCCTTCCTGCGGAGGAAGAGGTGAACCGCCTGAGGGGGGAAACAAAGATGACGCGGAGGGAGATCGATAGCTGGTTCTCGGAGAGGAGGAAGAAGAAGGTGGCAGAGGAAAATAAGAAAGTGGAGGAGGCGGCTCGGCAGGAGGAGGAGGAGGTGGAAAATGATGGTGGGGAAGGGGAAGACTCCTCGGATGAGCTGAAAGCCGCGAGTGAAAATGGCTCAGTCGATGCCTCCGGCAACAACCCAAACTCGGTGGAGCGGAAAGTCAGCCCCATCAAAATCAACCTGAAAAACCTCCGAGTGACTGAGTCCAACGGCAAAAGCGAGTTACCGGGGGCCAGCGCAAACGAGAAAGGGGACGGCAGCTCCAGCCGGCCGCCCACCCCTCCGAAAACCAAACTGAACTTTAAAAAAACGGCCCAGCAGCGGCATCTGCTGAAGCAAATGTTCGTGCAGACCCAGCGGCCCACGAACCAGGAGTACGATGCCATCGTTTCCCAGACGGGCCTGCCGCGGGCCGAGGTCATTCGCTGGTTCGGGGACAGCCGCTACGGCTAAAAGAACGGGGGGCCG
>NW_009646501.1:2393669-2401963 GCF_000708025.1 Charadrius vociferus | reverse complement strand
TCTGGGGGAGCACGGGGCACTGGGTGATTCCCACTTGGGAAACTGAGGCTTTAGGGAAGGGTTTAGTGTCTGGCCGTGCTGTTTGGGATTTAACAGAGGAAGCGGTGAGGAACTGCCTCTGGGAAAGAGGGGGGGTCAGGGAAGGAGAGTGAGGAGGGTCTGGTGAAATGCTGTGGGTGCCACTGCCTGCCCGCCCGCCCCTGCCTGCCTTGGGCACTGTGTGTGGGCTCCACGCTGAAGCCAAATCCTGGCTTTATTTTAAGCCTAAGTAAAACCATCAGGAGTGTCTGGTCCCTTTACCTTCCCTGTGGGAAGGTGGCCCTTGGGTTGATTTATGAAGAGGATGGGTGTTTGGGAAAGAGGGGTCCTGGCTGCTCTGTCCCGTGCCACCGGCTCCTTCCACGCCTCCTCCTGGCCTCAGGCAGTGGACGTAGCCCCTGCTTGCCTGCGCAGGTAAGAGCCTTCTCCCTCCCCTCTCCCCCTGCCAGCTCTCCAGATGTGACCGTCCTTCTTTGGCACGGGACAAGGCTTGGGTGGTGAAGACGGAGGCCGCAAGGAGGGAGAGGACGTGGAGGGCTGGCGTTCACAGCTGCTGGCTCTGTCCCTCCTCCAGGAATCGCTTTTGAAAGTCATATGTGTGCGCGCACGTGCGTGTGGAGGAGAGGAGAGGTGGTTTCCAAGCCCTCCATGGGCTCTTCAGAAGTGCAGCTGGGGGCCGTTTCCTCCTTGGCGGGGTTCCCACCAGACGGGGACGGCCAAGTGCTCGCCCTGTCCTGCCGCGGGCTGCACAGCCCCTCGCCTGCTCCACGCATGCAGCCCCTTGCCGGCGTGCTGGGCAGCTGGGATCTTCTCCAGCCCCACCGCCTTGCTTTGGAGCTTCCCACACCACCTCTGCCATGGCTGCAGGCTTTAAATATATATATACATATATATATACACATATATATATATAAAAAAAATTACAAAAATCAACTAAAATTCATTGATTCCCTCCCCTGTCTAATGCAGAGGAGATGGCGCATGGGTTTGAATGGGGCCCTGCGCTTCTTGCAGCTGAAGGTCTGGACATGCGCTGAACATGCGCTTTGCTGGGGAGCGGCTGCAGCCGCAGGAATGGGATGGGGAGGCTTTGCAGCGGGAGTGGTTTGGGGAAGGGTGGTGGGCCAGATTTTGTGCCTGTGCCAGGGCGATGGCAGTGCCCCTGCTAGCACCCTCCGAGCATGACTTTATGCCACCCAGAGCAAGCGGTCCCCTCACCCCTCATGGCACAAAGGCAGAAGTGCTCAGCAAGGGTGTGCATGGCTTCGGACCAGTGCGGGTTGCATCCCTCCTTAGCCCTGCCGCTGGTCAAAGCCCAGTTCTGCTCCCATGAGGATTTTGGGTTTTCTGGCCCCTCTGAAAGGGGCTGGCCTTTTCTCCACAGCTGACACCATCAAGGCTCCTGATTTTGCCCATCCTGAGGCCATCCTGCACCCCTTCCTCCCCACCCAGCACCCCCCTGGGTTGCAACCCCTTGCGGTGAGCTGAAGCATCTCTGACACTTCTGTTCTTTTTCAGAAACAGACTGAATTCAAACCATCAGCCCCGGAGGATCCGCTCTTACACTTGAGAAGAAATTTTTGGTCTTTAAGAAACCCATGGGCCGGCCTGATCCAAACCTCAGGAGCAGGACGTGGTGATAAAGCACTGCCGTAAATGAGACCTTTGAGCACAGCACAAGAGAGAGCACGCGTGCAAAAACTGGGCACTTAGTGCAGAGCTCTCGGTGGCCCGGCCGAGGAGATGGCTGAGAGCTGGCGGAGGCGGGGGCTCAGCTCGACCCAGGAAATAGGATGCTCTTGTTTGCTTTTCAGTGGACAGACTTTCAGATTTCATATTCATATACCGATGCCTACAGCTGCCTATACAAGCATAACTGAATCTCAGACATTGTGTAAACAAGGTCATTGCTTAGATATGGACTATCATGGCACAGTACTCTTTTTTTTTTTTTTTTTTTCTTTTCATTTTTTCATCTGTCCGTTAAGGTGTTTGTTCTCTAAAGGTTGGCATGGCTGCATATATGCTCTCCGCCCTTTCTGGTCCTTAAGCCCTGGAAATGAAGGGCTTTGCAGGCACACAAGTGTGTGTGTGTGTGTGTTAGGAAAGGAAAGGTATCTGAGAAGAAAACTGCCAGTCTTGCATTAAAGTCCAGTGGGAGTTGAGTGAGATTTTCATCCCTACAGATGAGGTTAGATTTAGCGTTGCATACTCTCCAATAAGTAGCAGGTTCCCAGACCCAGACAACCCAGGAGATGGAGTTTGGTGTCGTTTGTCCCTTGCTGGCTAGAATATTTTCCTTGTGCTCCTGGAGACTGACTAGCAGGCTATTAAATGTCCAAGTCTCCCTTTAATCACTGAGAAGTAGCACATCATAATTTTTCCATCCTGACCTGGAATCCTTTTCATTGTTCAGCGAGAACAAGCTGTTCTGCAGAGAACAAATGCAGAGAATACGCAGCGTTGCTGTGAGTGGTTCAAGTCATTGTTGTCTCCAAGGGATCCGCGAGGCAGCAGCTCTTCTGCAATCAGGAAGTTTCCCTCTTTGCAGCCCTACATGATAGATCCTCCTGCAGCAGCGCTCATAACTTGAAGTGTTTGCTCCAGTCTGTTTTTTTCTTCTTTTTTTTTTTTTTTTCCCCTAGTCCATCTGCACTAGTTCTGGCAAAAGAGCAAAATAAATTTATCAGTTAACCTTCCCGCTTTCCGGTACCTGTACATTTTTAACGTGCCCATGTTGTCTTGGGTGGTTGCTGTGTGATGCAACTTCTTGATGATTTTTTTAATATTCTTTTCTAATAGAAAACAAGGTCTAGAAGGGAAACTCTTGAGCTGAATAGTCCAGCCAAATGCTGTGTCAGACTGTTCTGTCACAAACTAATCAGATTCCAGCTCAAAATTGGTTCCATGTCTTGCCTTCACTTTTGCTCTTGGAAGGCTATTCCAGAACTTGACTTCCTTTGAATGGTTAGAAACTTTATTTAAATTTCTAGTTTGAATTAATTCGTGGCCGGTTCATTCCTGGTTTGTTTTGGAGCCAACATTGTCCTTTAACTTAAATAGTTTTTGGTGTTTATCCGCTGATGTATTTATGGAGAGTAGTCATAGCTCCTTATTTTTGCCAAGCTAACTCAGCCAGGCTTTTTCAGTAGAAGGTTTTTATTTAGTGAGAGCTTTTTAATGTGGGAGACTTTATTGTTGGTGGTAAATGATATTTATTAGAAGGGTGGGTAGCAAGCCCTAAAGGATCGGATCCAGAGATTTACAAAAAAAATCTGGTTTAAAAACAAAAAAGCTCTTTCAGAACCTCTTCCAAAGATGGTGTCTGATTTCTACCTTTAATTGCCCTTGCTTTTCCAATTCTTTCTTCCTCCCTTCTTTAAGAGGCTGCCTTGCTCGACTGCTAGGAGGGATTTTATCTGCCCAGTGCTTTGCAAGAGAGAGGAGGGAGGCTTCCTCTCGCCTGGCGGTGCCTGTGCGGTAGGTGCCAGTGCCTGAGCTCGCGTAGCTCCCCTGGGACACGGTGTAACCCCCACTGCTAAGTGTGAGCATCTGCTTGGGAAGACGACCTGCATCCTAAAGAGATCCGGGGGCGACGCGCTCAGATGCAGACACCCAAACTGCAACCATCCCTTAGCAGTCACAGAAGCCTCCCCAAAACGCTGCGAGCAGGGGTGGCGTTGACCCGCAGCACCCTGCTGACACCAGGCTCCCTAAATTTCTTTCTCTTTAGAAGCACTATTGCCGGTCATGCCGTGGTTGGAGGCATAACTGGCGGCCATCCCGCTTCAGCCTTGTGCCGGCTCCGCCGGGCAGCGTCCCTGCGGCTCTCCTTCGGCAGAGCAGGGGCGGCCGCACTGTGAAGATGGCCAGAGCCCCAGGGGTTCACCCTCGCGGGTGCAATCCTGCATACCCCAAAACGTCACAGGTGACGGGGGAAGCTGGGTGGTCCTAGAGCCAGAGGTAGCAGATCTGGGAGCGGTGCGGCCTGAGAGTATCAGTGTATGTACGGTGTTACCTTCAGAGAACAAATACAGGTAGGTCATTTACTCTCTAGTGTCTATGTACATGCAGGTTTATTTAAGTACACATATATACAGTTCAGATATGCCATTGATTCTTTATTGCATTAAGATGTACATTAAAAATGTACACTTTTACTAACTACTTGCTATATAAATATGTTGGAAGTGTAGTTTGCCCGTTCAAGGTGATTTTCTGTGGGATTTTTGGTGTACACTTAAAGGCCTAAGGCTAATTGGAAGAGTGGTCCCCGCTCCATCTACAGAAATGCTTAAGGACTATAGTATGAACTGGCCCCTTTGAACCATTTTTCCATGCACTAGCTGAATTTTTTTGCACTCGGATTGTATTTGGCCAGTTTTCCAGAAAAATTGAAAAGAGAAGTCTTGTGAGCTGGAGGGAGAATTTCCCGGTGTACACAGAAAAACCAGCCTTGAGGGTTGGAAGCTGCTGAGGTTTTTGAGCTTTGTCTCCATGCATTCATACAAGCACAGCAGGAGTTTTCTTTCTTTTGGGTCGGAGGAATTTTAAAAAGTGGTTCCATGCAGACTCCCCTCGGACGCGGTGACCGGGCTGGCAAGCCCCTTTGCGTGGGGAGGGTAAGATTTAGAGGCAAAAACATCAAAAAGTAATCGAGTTCCCTTTCTAACTCCCACATTCCTTGTTATCTGCATTTTTAGTTGACTTGAAATCTCCATGAAAGTATAAACTGAAGATTTTTGAGGGTTTAGCTCTGTGGTCCTCAGTTTCCCTAATCGTCATTTTTGAAGCTGAGGAGAAGCAGGTGCCATCTCCAAATCGACTCAGGTTTTGGTGCAGAACATTAAAATACGTTTGCATCTGAAACCGAAAGGAATAATTGAGAGGTGGCTTGACGGTCCCAGCAGCAGCTCTTCTGGTGTTAAGAGGAAGCATCACCACAGTTCTTCACAGCGTGTGAATATTTATCATCATCTAATCAAAGATGACTATCTTGACTTGAAAGGAGGGGTGTAAGTTAGAGGTCGCGTAGCCAGCATCAGTAAGGAAGGGAAATAAATTCTTCACCTGCCTCTGCCATGTGTGAGTTTGGGCTTGACAGACACAGTGGTAACCATCGTTTTTAATCCATGTGAATCTTGTTACTTATGTCTCTGAGGCTGCTTAGATTAAGGGCACAATCCAAGTGCTTAATAACCCGAAACCCTGATTTGTGCTGTACCTGGCTTGCTCACGTAAAGGGCTGCTGGTTCTCCTGATGCAAGGAACAGTTCCTTTATTCATTATCAGCGGGCCCTGCTGTGAGATTTCTAGACATGGCTCTGTGTTTCATTTGGGTAGCTTATTTTTCTGCTCCTTAATTAGCATCATCCTGGAAATCATTTTTTTTTTTTTTTTTTTAAGCAGAACACAAAACAAACAATGATTTACAGGCTCCAGTTTCCACTTGCCTGAGAGCCGAGCGCTGCTGCACATGAAGCCCACAGCCGTGGCGAGAGGAAGGCGCTGGGGTGCTTGCTTCGACGCATGGCATGCAGCGGTCAGCGTATGCCTGCAGAGCTCCAGGTGCAGGTATTGAGTGCAGCTGCATGTCCCCTCCCTGCCAGGGGCTTGCGTTGGTCACCATGAGAAGCCACCAGCAAAAGCAGTAGCTGCTGGCAGCTGTGAGGAGAAACCCCGTAGTCAGCCCACAGCTGAACGCAGAACCTTAACCTGCCTGGGTGATGCTCGCACGGAAGCTGGAGCTGCAAGATACCTGCTTGGTTAATTTTGGTAGGTGTCCCCTGTCTGTTCAGGAGGAAGAGGAGGATGTAGAAGGCTGATTTTCCATGTAGGGTTTTGGGTATATATTTAATTATTTATTTTCTTAAAACGAAAAGCGAGAATTTTTGGTCACAGAAGTGGTGTATTCTGTCTTCCCTGCAACCCCTCTCAGAGATGCCACAGAGGCAACCTGATCGGAAGGCGATGTTTGGAAGCTGGGTCACTGGGAATCAGAAGAGAAAGATGATTTTTCAGCACTTAGGTGCAAATTAGAAAGTTAACATGATGCTGCACCTTCCCGTCAAGTTTATAGTATTTAAAATGCTTGTAAACGTCTCTCTCCTGTTGCTCAGATAGTTCTGGCTTTGCTCTTTTCAAATCAATCGGTGGCCTGATGTGATTCAGCTCACTGCAGTATCTTTTGTTGTAATTTCTCAGTTGATCACAAAACCAGCAGGGTAAGATTAGGCGACACTACAAATGGAGGGGGGGATAGGAGACTTGGAAAATGTACTTTTTTTTTTTTTTTTTTTGCAAGTTTAGTTTCTGCTGTATGTTTTACTGGCAGTGGTCCCTGCCAGGAATGCTGGATTGGCATGGCAAAATGGTAAAGCAGAGCAAGGGAGCTCTGTTACCTAAGCAGTGATTTAATTATTATTTTTTTTTATTGTTATTGCCTGTTCCAGTAAAGAGTGCTCTGTTGGCTGATGTTGGCCATATTTTGATGGCACAATTCAAGCCACTTTTTCCCTGTACTGATGGAGGGTGGTATTAGGAGGACTCTTGCTTACTGGTGCTAGTGAAGGTTGGGCTAGGAATCCATGGCATAGAAAACTTCTTGCTAAAAATTGCACTTTCTCTCTGCCCCATCTGGCTCGTGGTGGTGTTATGGGTACGTGGCTGTGATTCCCCTTGCACATACTAACATTGCACTAAAAGAGAGACTTTGGGAACAGCGTGTTGATCACTTTGTTTCTCAGCAGACCACAAAGTCAGCCTAATGGGGGGTCTCTTTTTTTTTTTTTTTAATTATTGTTATTTAGAAATCATGCTGGTGCTGAATGACCTGGAATTTTTGCTTGGATTTATCCAAAGGAAAATGTAATTGTAGCTGCAATGGGACCTTTCATAAGGGTGGCCGTGCAGCTAGGGAGCAGAGCGAGGGCTCTGCCGTGTAAACCGTCTTTGTACCGGGGAGGTGTGGGGGGTTCCAGTGGGGTTATTACTGTGTTGGGTTTTTTTTTAAGACCACAATTTTAGATGGTCACCTTGGCAATCGTGTGAGACAGGAAATAGTTTTTACTTTTGGTAAAGGTTTTAAAGAGGAAAAAAAAAAAAGTGAAGCTGCCTGTGATTGTGGGCTGTGGCTATTACTAGGGCTAGGGTAGCTTGTACCTGCTATGGACTTTACCTGCTCTTATTCTGAGGGCAAGAACTCCCTGTAGCAACAATGCCACTTCTGAGAAGTGAACGGCAAGTTTCCCTTCCTTTTGTATATGTGGATGTGAGGGTGGGCGAGGGGAAGAGCTTGCTTGTACAGTTTGTTGAAATGAAACCAGACATTTTTGGTTGTTCCTAAATAAAGAGCGTAAAAGACGAACGTGAGTCAGCTGGTGATTGCATTCGGGTTTGGGGAAGCCCGCGGGGTGCTGCGGTGCCATGGGGATGCCTGCTGATGATGATGGCTGATGGCAAGAGCTGCCCCGTGCAGGGAGATGTTTGCTTGTCCGGGAGTGGGGAATGCTCTGTCACAACCCTCCCAATTTTTTTTAAAAGCATGATAACTTAAACGCGGGGTAAGGGCATGAGTGAGTGACCCCGGCAACGTGCTGGAGCCTGGATCCCTCCATCCTAGGAGCCCTCCTGCAGCTGGGAGTCACTGCTCGGCCCTGGTCCAGTTCACAAAAGCGTGGTCAGCAGCTGCACATGCCCTTGTTTTTACCCTTTTGAGTGAACAACATTAGACCTGGGGCTGCTCCCGGTTATTTTTTCCACTAGTAGCTCCAAATTTCTCAAAGACAGGAGGGAGCTGTGCCGATCCCCCCCAGGCAGGGCTGCACCCCAACTCCCCCCGCAGCACCAGCACTGCTTCAGGGGGACAAACCGCCAGGCACTCAAGCCACCACACAGGTAATACTGACACTTTTATTGTCGTTTAAAGCTAGAGCGGCCTTGTAAACGTCGAGTTTCGCTACTGGACCCAGAGGCAGTGGCTATACAGGTAGGTAGATGCGTGCTGCCTTGGTCGCTTAAATCGTCCCCCCCTGCCCGGCGCGCTGGGAACGGGTACAGCAAAGGATGGCTGCGAAGGGCCTCCGGCGGCGGCGTGGGAGCGGGATCGCCGGGAATACAGGCAGAGCAGCGACAGCAGAGGGCTGGTCAGGCTTGCAGGTTTGGTTGGTTTTTTTTTTTGGGGTCTCTTTCCTTGTGATTATAGACAGTTGTGTCTCTCACCTCGGTGGCTGGCGGGGTGTTCGGAACCACGCGCT
>NW_009646501.1:2382874-2393378 GCF_000708025.1 Charadrius vociferus | reverse complement strand
CGGGCGGGCTGTACGCACCCATGCGCTTCGTTAAGGGCTTAGTGGTGAAGGTTGGTGGGTGTATGGGGTTGGTTAGGGCTTTTTTTTTTGTTGGTTTCCCGCCCCCCCCCAATATTTTTTATTTTTTTTTTTTAGTTCTCCACTGGAACACACTTCAGCAGAGAAACTGGAAAAGCTGCCTGAAAGTAGGCCATAGCAGTGCCGTTTCCATAGAAACCAGTTCACAGCGTGCCGTGAGATTCACAAGCACTGGAGGTGCTTTCGCCCGCCGAGATGGGCTACAGCCGGTTGTCCCCGTTGACCCGGGTCCTCCGCAGTACCCTGCAGGGGGGCACAGAGAGAGGGGACACAGCTCAGACCGACCAAGGCATGACCAAGGGCAGCGCTCCCGTGTCAAAAGCCGCCCTCCCGGAGGAAAGTGGGGGCTCAGCGAGTCCCCCCATCCTGCGGGAAAGTGCCACTAGCTGCAGGGTGGCAGCTCCTTGTCCCACCCTACTCCCGCAGCCCCTAAAGCGGCGACTCCCCCAAGGACCGGCAGAACTTTCATGCTGAAATTTAGGCTTTCCACGCAGCAAACGAGGCTGCAGCTCTGCTCTGGGTCAGTGGGAGGCTGTGTTTATCAGCCTGCACCAAGGAGACTAAATGCTGGGGGTCATCTCATGCTGGGAAGAGCTCGGCCAGCAGCGGCATACCTTCGCTCCCGGCTCTCAAAGTGGTCAGCTAGCTGCTCCTGTGACACACGGAAATCCTCAAAGGGCTGCTGGTACCGCGACTCAAAGGATCCCTCCCTGCCCCTGCTCGCCAGCAGCTGAGTGGAAGCATCCCCTGCTCGTTCCCGTAGGGCTGAAGCACTGAAGAGGTTTATTTCGCCATTCTCCTGCTTGGATTAGAAGAAAAATATATAGTAATGGGGATTTCGAAGCGTATGTCTCGTAGCAAAGGCTGCTGCAGGGACCCGCTGCCCCGCGAGCTGCCCCGCAGGGTGCACAGGGCTCCTGGGGGTTTGCAACGTGCAGCTGCTCTGTCCTTAACAAATATCGCTGGCTCCCTCCAACATCACTTTAAATGAAGAAATAAAAGAAACATCTGTCTCTGAAAGAGCTCTGCCCTCCGCTTATGCCAAGGCGGATGGCCCCGGGCCAGCCGGGCTCCGTGATACTGAGCTGTAACTCCCCCGGAGCGCAGATGGAACTGGGACGGAGCAAATCCGCCTCCTTCGGCTTTTGCTGAAGGGGTATCTGGGCAAGTCACACGCAGCCCAGGCAGGACCCCGACGGAAACGCCCCCGGCTCGCTGCAGGAGGGTGAGCCCAGTGCTCGCCATCCCACCAGCCCTCCGCGCAGCACTGGAAACGCAGCCGTCCCGCAGGCGCTCTCAGGCCAGGCAACCCTGAGCTGCACAGAGCCGTGCCGCTGCGGGGACGAGCGGAGCAGGACACTCTCGTGTCCTTACCTTGCTAGGGAAAATGTCTATCTTGACGAGCAAGGAAGCCAGCTCCAGGTTCTCGCTGTAGTTGTTCTTCAGGGGCACAGCTCGGAAACCTACAGCAGAGACAGCCCAGGCATCACTCCCGGCACCGGCAGTGACGTGTCAGTCCCCCGGCACAGAACTCAAGGGGCTCTTCTCCGCTCCCCCCCCAATGGCTGTTGGCCCCAAGGGATGTTAGCAAATGGCTTCTTGCTTCCTTCAACTGGTTGGGCATGGGGACAGGAGGGACTGTGCCAGCCGGGGGACTGACAGCGTCCTCCCATGAAACTCAGCGTCTCCCTGGCTATCGGTGCAATTAGCAAACTGGTGAGGACCACCATGACACCCCCTCCTCTCTTCCCCGAGCGCTGTACCTGTCTTCAAGCCTTTCACCAGGAAGGTGGCCTGAGCCAGGAAGTTCTCGTCGCTGAACATGTCCTCCTCGTACACCACGAAGCGCAGGAAGGCAAAGTCGGGGTTGCTGACCTGAAAGTGGAACTGCTTCGGGGTCCAGAGAGGGTTCAGGCCGTTGTCCGCTAGTCAGAAAACCCTGGTGTCAATGGCAGCCCCCGCCGAGCCCTGTGCCCCCCTGCTGCCCCCACAGCTGATGCTGAGCTCAGGGAGAGCCCCAGCCCGGGGCCGGGCTTCGCTCACACCATGGCCAGGAGTGGTGCTGCATCCCTCTCCCGTCCCTTTGCGAACCCACTCACCCACGATCTCGGTTTTCTGCTTGGCGTTGTCATACTCAGCCCCGGACACCTCCACCTCCACGAAAGGACAAACGATTCCCCTCCCGTTTTTGGGAAGGTGCCGGGCGCCCAGGACCTGGGCAGAGACCAGGAGAGACTTGGTAAGAGATGGGAGCAAAGGAAAAAAACGGACTTGTTTGCATAGCAAGACATTTTCTTTCCAAATAAATCACCCTGGCTCTGCTAATTGGAGACTGAAGAGGAACTGACAGCCAGCCCAGCCCAACCTGCCTCTTGGAGAAAAACAGCTCCCACCCCTGGAAGCTGCTGCGGTGTTACCGATCACCAGTTTGACGCGTTAGCCCTAAAAAAAGGCAGCTGAACTGCCCCAGGTTCCTGTCTGCCACCTGCACAGCCAGGCCTGGGGCCACCGCATCCCTGGGGCCACCGCATCCCTGGGGCCACCGCATCCCTCCGTTCCCTGCCTGCAGGGCTATGCTGGACACCCCCTTCTTCAACCAAACTTCTCAGCCCTCCTGCCTTGGCCTGAGGATGAGAAGGAGCAGCTCTCTGCTGCTGCTCTGCCTCCTGTTCGTAGCACAGTCTGTGCTCAACTCAAATGACAACCTGCTTCCTTGCAGGAGAAAGAAATCCCAGCTCCCTCTTGCCAGTGGCCATATGTCGCTCCAGTGTGCTGTCGGCACGCTGCTGTTGCAGGGGAAGGACGCGCTGCCAACGCTGGATCATGTGCTTTGAGTCATGCTGGGCTCGAGACGGCTTCTCCGTCCGTGAAAGCTGGCTTTGGTGGGGACATCGGGCAGTTTTGCCAGAGGACAGAAGGCTGAGCCCGTCTCTTAAAGGAGACGGTGACAGGCCACAGCACAGTGACTCGACACCTGGTGCTTGCAGCTGCATCCCGGGATGCAGGAATAGTTTGGAAAACAGATGGTGCAGGGAAACAGTGCCAGGGATTTTTAAGGATACGGTGGATACAGGGTCAATGGTGCGGATGGGACATGATGGGGTGTGCTCACTGAGAAGGGCTGTGGCGGTCTTAGGTGGGATCACTCTGGAACACAGGTGGCCTCAGAGGAGCTGCAGTTTGTGTGTGTTGTCAGAAACCTGTGAGCACCTGAAGACAGGGTCTCCGCTGCCTCCTCCTCCTCAGGGACTTGCAAAGGAGACTGCCGACCCACAGCTCAGCTCCGAGACCACGGTACAGGCTGGTGGGACAGCCGCTGGTCGAAACGTGACAGCCATCTGGTTTGGCACAGCCACAGCCTTCCCATCCCTCCAGGAGCTTTGTCTGGCGAGCTGTCCCATCCCCCTGCAGAGCCTCTGCTGCGCAGCTCTGTGAGCTGACAGGGGAAGGGTCCAGCTCCAGAACCGCCATCCGGCAAGAAAAAGACTCACCGAGCACCTGCAGTCCATCCTCTGGTATCCCCCTACCAGCAGTCCCCCCCTCCTCTTATCATCACCAGCTATGCGACGTAGAAATGGGCTGAAAAGTCCGCTCCAACCTTGAGCGTCTTCCCAAGAGGGGCCGTGAGCAATGGGACATGGAAACATGGAGCCCAGAGCAAATGAGCGACAAGGAGGGGACAAGGCACAGCTCCTCTGTTAGCCTGTTGGGAGCCATCCTGTCCTCAGGTAGTCCCGGTCAAGCTCTGGGGACAGGGATGCCACCTCTGTGGCTCGTGGATGCCCCCTGCCGGCACGGAGCCCTGGGCGGGAGGGGGCCCGGGGGAGCACCCAAGGATGCTCCTGCTGCTCCTCTGCAGGCACCCGGGGAGCTCGGCGACGCTTCCCTCAGCAGCACCCACAGGTCTCCCCTCCAGCGAGGGCTCTCCAAGCCTGTGCTGCAGGACAGCTCTTAGGCCGGGGCTGAGGGCTTTGGTGAGGAGCAACTGCAGACAGAGGCCAGGAACCCACAAAACCCATTCTATCACCCCAAGCTTGGTATAACCACCTGGATCTGACCCTCTCTTCCTCCCACGCAGGGAGGAGGTACTGACCTCAATGGAGATGGAGAGCGGCTCAACCCCCCGCAGCGTGCTCTTGTCGAAGGGGTCGAAGATGTCATCCCGCATGTTGGTGGGCTGCAAGACGTACCCACACTGGCCGCTGGACATGAACAAGGCCTGGTTCATCTGCATGGGCTTGTCTGGAGAGCACAGGCAGGAGATGGAGGGAGGAGACCCTGTGCCCTTTCCATAAGCCAGATCACCTGGGTTATTGGTGCCTCGTGCGAAGGAAGCCCTTAGCAGGGGGGACCTGGCCCATCCCTTGGCAATGCCTCGTGTGCCACGGCCTCACTGCAGCCCGTGCACGTGCTGGGGACGTGGGGTGACTTTCTCACGTGCACCCTGCCCGACTACCCAGTGCTCCATGGCTCACCCCCTTCTTTTCCTCCCTCTCCTTTCAGCTTTCCTTGTGCTGACTCTAGCATTACTTTTTACTGGGACATGTAGTGACAGGATGAGGGGGAATGGCTATAAACTGGAAGAGGGCAGGTTTAGATTAAACATTAGGAGGAAGTTTTTCACTGTGAGGGTGGTGAGGCACTGGCACAGGTTGCCCAGAGAGGTTGTTGAGGCCCCATCCCTGGAGGTGTTCAAGGCCAGGCTGGACGTGGCCTTGGGCAACCTGCTCTAGTTGGAGGTGGCCCTGCCCATGGCAGGGAGGTTGGAACTTGATGATCTTTAAGGTCCTTTCCAACCTAAACCATTCTATGATTCTATGATTTGCCAAACCACCCTTTGAGATGGCCGAATTCATGAAAGGAATGAAGAAGCCAGTGGGGAAAAAAAAAAAAAGGCAGGCACTTTTCTGGTGGGTTGGTGAGCTGAATGGGTCGCAGCAGGGTTTGGCAAGGGCCAGGGAAAGGGGAAGGCTGGACTGCAGGGCAGGAGCTGGGGAAAGGGTGAGCAGAGCAGCGAGCTTGACTCAGACCCTGCAACCTGCTGGTGTCCCAAGGCTGGGGTTGCACCGTCCCCTTTGGTTCCTCCCCTGCCTGCCACCAGGGACCTCGGGGAAACTCCCTGCTTCGTCTCCCTTTCATCTTGTCCTCGTGGCACCACAACCTCCCGGCTCAGCCCAGCTCCCCGGGTCAATCCATCCCCCTGGAGCACATTTTCCCTGTGGCAACCACACGCCTGGACATGGACACCAGGTCTCACTCCCTGCAGAGCTCCTCCTAGACCCAGAGCCCCTTCTAGACGCCCCGTTTGCCAGGACCAGGCTAGCAGGGGTGCAGGCAGGTGGCTGGGAGGAGGCACCGGGTACTCCGGGAACATGCCCACCTTCCCTGCCTGCTGCCCTCACCTGGGGTCTGGAAATTGAGCGCTACCAGTTGGCTGCCGCAGATCCACATGGGCAGGGGGTCGTAGTTGGAGGAGTCGAGGCGCTGGCCCTTGGGGTAGATGCGGGAGAGCTGCAGGCGGTTGTACTGCAGGAACTTCTTGCCTTTGATCTTGTTGACGTACTTTTCCGCCTTGGTCTCGGGGAAGGAGGACATATCTCGGTAACAGGCCCTCTCTGTGCCGATCTCTGGGAAGAGACAACACCGTGTAAGCCAGGAGCACATTCCCTTTCAACCACCCCGGGCCCCTTCCTAACACCATCCTCTCCTCCCCTGGCTCGGCCACCACCAGGTTGTGCAGACCCGGCTCTGCCCCGGTGGGCATTTCCTGGGTGCCCAACACCGATGGCCGAAAGCATCGAAGCCGCTCTTCGTGACCGGGCATAATGCTCCTCAGCCCCACTCCCTCAGCAGCTGCTCTGGATGGTGACCATTCCCAGCAACAGAGGGATGGGGAAAGGAACTTCCACCCTCCAGAGAAGCACATTTCCAGAGCTTCAATGTAAGCTGGTTCCAACTTGCTTTGGACACCTGCTCTGTGCTGACACCTAACCAAAGCAGCACATCGGGAGACACCACGGGGTCTGTAACACCATGGTGACTGCCTGTGGTGGCCACCAGACTGGCAGATGCTCACTGTCTTCATCGAAGGGCACAGGTCGGCAGTAGACCACCAGCTCTGAAAGCTCCAGGGCAATCTTCTTTCTTCTCTCCATCATCTTCCCTTCAGAGAGCTGCCAAGAGAGAGAGAGGTGTCAGGGCCAGGTGGGAGCAGTAGCGCTGGACAACCCACCTCACCAACTATGGTCAATGGCAGTGCTGGCCTGGTGTGGCTGCTCCTGCCCACACTGTGGGAACCACTAGAAGGTCTGCATGGGGGGACATCACAAAAACATTCATTGGAAGGGCCATTGGTGGGTCCCATCTCCCATCTGGAGCAGGACTGGCACTGGTATCAGTGCAGGACAACTGTGGCCTTGTAGCTGAGCCTTGCCACCCTCCATGGATGGAGATCCCCTACCTCCCACGGCGGCAGCACCCTCCCAATAGACCAATCTTTTCAGATGTCCAGCCTGAACCTTATAAGCAACAATGCGTGGCCACCACCCCTTGCTATATTGTCAAAGATGACTCTGTCTTTATCATCTATGTAGCTGCTCTGCCAGTTGTCGCACACTGCCATCTCACCACCTCTCCCACCACCCTCCACCTGCTCCTCAGCTCCTGGGAAACCCAGGACTTGGCAAGGAGGTGTCTCCCTTGCCAAGGGCTCTCCAGACTCACCCGTGCGTCAGCCGTCTGGGCTGCCTCCCGGATCTTCTTCACCCAGTCCAGCAGGTCTTCGTGCGTGTCAGCTGCCACATCAAGGGACAAGCGTGACACCGAGGCCATGCTAATGGAGAAGACGAAGAGGCGGTTGTTCTTCCCCTCAGGGCGGATGGCTGTGTGGGAAGAGGGAGCAGACAGCAAGGTCACAAGCAGATGCTGAGCCAAGTCCTTCACACCATAGAGGGAGGAAGGGAGAGGACAGACACTGAGGGACTCTCATGGCTGCCCCGGGTCTCTCCAGCTAAGAGGAGAAGCTCCCATTTCTAGTCACTGGAGGCAACAGAGGGAGCCCAGGAAGCGATAGGTGAGGATGCGGAGTGTATCCTGAGGGGGCTGAGAAACCTCATGGGGCCCCTGTAATGCCCTCTTCCTCCCATTCCTGCACCTTCTTCGCTCTGTGCCCTGAAGTGCCCTGGTGGGAACAGCCACCTGGAGCACAACGTCCTCTGGGGAGCAGAGGGACAGCGGGGAGCTGCAGGCTGGACCCACATCGGCCAGCACCCAGGAGGCCCAGAGCCTGGACCACATGTATGTGAAGTAGGACAAATCCTTACAGAAAAGAAGGCGCCTACACAAGCGGTCTGAGCTCCTTGCCCATGGGGTGGCTGCTCCCCGAGAACAAGTTCAAGGTGTGCTGGAGTGGCTCCTCGGCACGACCCCGGGTACTCCTCGGTTGTACTCAGGCTGCAGGGACACACCTGAGCCCCACACCCCGAGGAACCCTCTGTGCCGGCAGCAGCAGCAGAGTGTGCCACCGCACGGCAAGCGCACACCACAGACATGCATGCAGTCGTGGCAGGCACAGGGGTGCCTAGAGACAGATGGAGACCAAAGCCCTTCAGCCCAGAAGACCCGCAAACAGCTCTAACACCCTCCACTCCTCCATCCCACCCTGGCACTCACCTATCTGGCAGGAGGGCACGTCCAGGACACCTCCAAGCAGGTCTCCCAGGGGGCTGTTCTCATCCAGCTGCTGCTGGGAATGAAGCACAGGCAGGATGGTGCTGGGCACGGCGCTGGGCAGCGCAGCCGAGCGTGGGGGGCTGCGCACACAGGGTCCTCCCCACCACCCCTCCTTGCTCCGTTCAGCCACACGCTCACCTCCCGCTCTGGCTCCAGGCTGCTGGGACCAGTAATTTCCTCTACGTAGTTGGAAGGGAACCACAGCTGCTTCTTGCCGCCATAATCTCCTCTCCACCTGGAAGAGAGGGAAGGGGCAGCATCAGCACCCACCACAGGATCCCGAGCATCCTGACTCAGGGGTCACGGGTGACAGGCAGCTCCTCCATCATCTACTTTTTAGGGTTGATGAGGCTTTGGGGCAGTGCAGCTTGTGGGCAATCCCCAAACGGACCCAACCCTAGAGGGGACACACCTTTGTGTGGACGGTGACACCAAGGTTTGTGTCCCTGAAGGGAAAAAAGAGGCTCAGGACCAACTCACCAGCCTCCTTCCTGTTTCTCCACATTCTGGATGATGGCGTTTTTGGTGAAGGTGAGTTCGTCCTCCCGCTGTGCCTTGTAGTCGAACAGGGCTTTGACTGCGCACTGCAATGAGGAGGGATCCCGTGAGGCCGGGCAGTGGACGGACACATGGACAACAAGCCCACGGGATGAAGGACGTGTTTGCTGGGGGGGCTGTGAGGCACGTGGTGCTCAGGCAGCACCCAACCCTGCTGCCAGAGGCTGCCAGACCCTAGTGACTCTTGCAGAACAAATCAAGGTCCCCCGTCTATGCCAAACCAGAGGTCACAAGTCTGGTATGGCCCTGCAAAGGCACGTTCCTTTGGGCCAGAGCCACTGATGGGTTTAGTTTGGAAAGTTCAGAAGAAGAGGCAGCCCAGCCTGGGAACCTGCAGGCTCAGCTTAGAGCGTGTCTCCCTGCACGGTCTAGAAATGAGTGTGCAAAATAACACAGCTCTTGGAAAATAAAGAGACACCCGCTAAACCCTCAGGCCCTGCAGGTTGTTTCACGCCAAGCAGTGAGTGTACCTTGAAGGTGGGCATGGGGTTGGCTTCCACGTAGAACCCGGGGTGGCGTCCTTCATAAAGGGCTCCGTAGTCCGGCTCCTGTGGAAGCAAAGGGCCAGTGGTGACAACTGTGGCTTTGCAGAACAGGGCCCCTACTTTGGGGGAGGTAGGGAGAACTCCCCAGAGAAGGCACAAAACCAAAGATGATGCTGCACACAGCAAACAGAGGCCTGAGCCCACACTCCCTGCTGGCCTTGCTCAGAGGGACAGCAATAAATCTCACTCAAGCCAATAGGTGTTTCCAACAGGGCACGAAGCCCCAAGAGCTGTGGACTGTGAAGCACAGCGATGGCTCCCACAACACCATTTCAAGGCACCAGCTCAAAACAGACGTGTCCATCATCCTTTGGCTTAGCTCTTCCAATGGCCACCCACACTCACCGCTGTCCCTATCTTCTCCAGCGTCTCCTCGTTGATGGGGTACCTCAGCTTCATCTTGCGGTACAGTGGGTGCTTTTCATAGTAGCTGATCAAGTCCACCAGGCTCTCGAACTCGGAGTTGCCGAGCAGCACGGTCTGGCCCTCCTGCTGCACTCGGCAGTGTTTGATCTTCCCTTCTGCCCTGGCAGATGGAAAGACACAGAGAAGCTGCTTGGCACCTGGCAAGAGAGGGTCTCTGCCAAAACAAAGACACCCCAGCCAAAGGTGCCCCTGGGCTGGCTGCTGAGCGCAGTCATCTCCCATCAGGAGATGATGGGAGGAGGAGCGGGGTCCTAAAGGCTCTCAAGGGGCTGCAAGGTTTACCCAGAGCCACCCAGGAGAGAGAAGAGCTCTGGGAGGGCTCACGGCCCCTCTCCTGCTCTTTCACGCACTGCGGCATCCCAGCCCACCACCCTTGTTCCCGGGACGCACCGGAAGGAGATGGCGTAGGAGCTGGGCTCGCTCCTCTTGCGCACCAGGAAGGCTCCGTCGCGTGGGACCCTCATCAGCATGTGCTCGGCTTGGGCCCGCGTGAGGTTGGCGTGGTACCACCTGTCAGGAAAGACAGATCACTGTGCACAGGTCTCTGTACATCCAGCTCATCCCACACCTCTGCCACGCCACACGGCCTCCCCTCCAGCCCATGAAAGGCTGCCTGAATCCTCTAAAGGAAGACAGGGAGCAGAGATCATCATATATGTAACACTGCAACTGGGTTGTCTTCTCCTCTCTGTGGGACAGGCAGGAACAGAGCAATTTGGTGTCATGCGGCACGGGCAAGGGCATCCCGACCAAGCCTGGTACCTCCTTTCTTTGCACTGACCTACCAAGACAACCAGCTCCATCAACAGCGAAGCTGGCCAGCACGGATGCTGTGACACAGAGAGCTCCACGGGGAGCAAGTGCAGACCAGAGAGCCCCAGCAAGGAAGGATGGGCTGCAGCAAGACATGGTTTCCCATGGGGTCCCAGCTGCCCAGAGCACACGACTCTCCCTCCCCAAACACGCACTCACTCTTTGCTCTCATGGGCATTGGTCTGCGGCACCGGCTCCGTCAGCCTCATCTCAAACTCATTGCACCTCAGCGGCACCTCCTGGTAGTGGGTGATGAGGTCGTAGAGGCTGTCAAACACCAGGTTGTCCGTCAGGAAGAACTTGGGGCTGCCAGCATCCTGCCGGGAGTGGATCCGGCAGTGCTGCACCTTCCC
>NW_009646501.1:2372254-2382776 GCF_000708025.1 Charadrius vociferus | reverse complement strand
CAGAGACTTCTCCCTTCTGCACTGGGACAGTGAGTTGACATGATGTTGGGGCACAGAAAAAGGGGAGAAACCTGCTCGTGGATCACTGGGGAACGGGACCCCGCCACTGAAGATGGTGTCAAAATGAAGGACTACCCTAGGAGTGACAGCGAGCAGCGGGCTGGCGCCTGTGTCCCTCACCAGAAGGAGAGGGTGTAGTCTCCAACGAAGGTCTCGCTCTCTCTGACGAGGAAGGAGCCGTCGGGGGCCCCCGTCTCGATGCAGTATTCGGTCAGCAGCCGCTCCGCGATGTGCCGCCCGTCGCGTCCCGCTCCCAGCTTGCCGTGAAACCACTTCTCCGTGGAGTGAAGCTCGGTGCTGTTGCTCACCTGGCAGGGGGAAAACCCACCATCTGGGGTTACCGAGGGCAGGCTCGCCGTGCCGGGGTCTGCTCTGCTCAGGGGGCTTCTGGCCAGGAGAAGGGAGTTTCTGAAGTAGCTCCCACCCTTCCCACCACAGAATCTCCCCCTGAAGTCAGCTGGCAGTGAAGATGCTCAGTCCCTTGGGCAGTCAGGTCCTTTCTCTAGGGGAACAACTTACCACCATGCAAGGGAGCCCTACCTCCTTTTGCTCTTCCTCATCCTCGTTTCCTTGGTCACTGGTTGTCTCCCCAGAGTAATAGATCTTGCTGCTGGTCAGGACAAAGTAATGTGGGTTCCACTCCTGCAAGGAAACAAACTCTGGGCAAAGAGACCCCCTGAGGAAGCACCAAGCTGGCCCACCACCCATCCGTGGGATTATCTCTTCCTCATCAGCACAAGCAGTGAGGGGTGATCGGGTTCATTTCAGTGGAGTCACAGGAGCTTCAAAGATCTGAAGCACGGATTTATCAGTAGCAAAAAAAAGGCATGTGATAGGTCTTATGTACAAAGTGGCTGCAGATGGCACTGCAAACACCCCAGCATGTATTAAAAGGAGATAACCAAATGAAGAGCAAATCAATGCAAAAAGAAAACACTCTGCATGGATTCAGCACGGAGGCTACCAGAGATGAGGATATCAGAGATGGTTATGTGGCTTTACCATTGCACTTTCCTATTTTCCAAAAATCTGTTTCATTCGCACGTGGCTTTGCCTGACAGACCCTCAGCAAAGCAAAGCGGCTGAAGAAGTGGACTGTGTAGAAGTAAACGCGCACAGTAAAATGAACCCTCGGAGCTTTACAAAGCGGAATGCTCGTTTAGGTGGGTTAAGTGGCGCTTGGTAAGAGGCAGCCAGGTCTAGGAATGTGCGCCATCGCTGGGACTTACTGCAGCACCAGATAACAGGCTCTACGGATAACACAAGAGCAGCTGCAGTGCATCAGCCCAGAGCTCCCTCTAGCTCAGCCTTCTGCCTCTAACAAGGGCCCACGGGAGATGCCTAGGGAAGAGCACAGGAGAGAGCCAGCATAAAAACTCCCCCAGCCTTCAGAGACTCCTGAGAAACAGCCTAGGCCAACGGCCCCTTGGATCATTTGCACCAACAGCCCTTCCTTCCAGCACCACGCGGTGCCTTACGGAGTCACCGTGCCATTGACGGAGCCCACAGAGTGGGGTCACGGTGACAGCGGCAGAGAGAGAGACGTACGTGATTGATGGGGTCTTCCAGGTAGAGGATCCCATTCTTGATGGAGTTGCTGATGTCATTCTCTGAATACATTACGGACGTGGGTAGCTCCTCATAAGCACTGCCCTCTGCCAGCTTCTTGTGCTGTGGGACGAAAGAGCAGGTCAGGCACCTTGAGGGGAACAGGCACCCAAAAAGCAGCATGGATTTCCTGGCGAACAACCCCAAAACTCCAGGTCTGCTGCGGTGGGCTCCTCTGGAGTAAAAGGACTAAGGTAATACCCATGCCACAGCGATGATCAAATGGCACTAAAGTCCCACCCTTTCTTCCCAGAGGTGATTCCTGCAGCAGAAATACCAACATCCCGCAAGCTCTCAAGAAAGGCAGCACCCAGCTGCCGATCTTATTTCCCAGCAGCAGCTCTGAAGCAAGACAGTCCTTTGTTTCCAATCGTTTTGAGCATCATGTCTTCACTTCCAACCGGGCACTGCCAACCAGCCCCTTCCAGAGGTAAGCAGCTGCCCTTGGTCCCACACCCTCACCCCATCTGCCCCCATTCTCTCCACTTAGGAGCCTTGCTGGGGAAGGGAGTTCACCTTGATGAGAATCTTCCTTTTTAGCTGGTTTGGAGAGGGAAGGCCATCAGCAGAAATATCTACTGGTTTGGTCAAGAGCATGTCCCCAAAGACCTTCTTGAAATTCTGAGCCATGTTCCTCTGCTGAGCAATGCTGCAGTGGTCCTCGATGGACAGAATGACAGGGAAACTGGGAGAAGGAAGAGAGCCGTCAGAACCAGCATGGTGTCTGGATGAAACCGACGCCTTCTGAGCTCTGTCAAAACCTGGACTCTGTGCCCTCAAAGAGCAGTTTGCATCAACAAAGATCTGTACTGTCTTGAGCATTCAACATAGCCACCCTACAGGAAGGTGTCCCCACCGCTGCTGGCAATGCACAGAGTGAAGAAGGACTGGCAAACTACTGGGGCTTACCCAAAGCCTTCCCTCCCACAACTTTTTTCTGGGAAAAATCTCCATTTGGCTAGGAGACACGACGACACCCTTTCTTCCCACCGAATCCCAGGCACGTAGTCTTGTGCTGGATCTCTGGATAAAGGTGGACTTCGCTTGGCTACAGCCTTGGCTATACCCCCTCTTTGCCTTCCTGGCAGCTCTGCTAGCTGAAGTCCAGGTCCCTGCTGTACTCACTCAGAGGTGACAAAGGCATGCTCCTTGATAGTGACCAAGACATCAGAGAACTTGATCTTGGTAGTTAAGGTGTGCCCATGGTAGATGACCGGCATGCCATCAGGACCGTCCCAGCAATCCACTGAAAGAGACGCACGGGGTAAACTTAGCCTAAAGGCTGGAATATAGGCAGGACACGGACATGAGATGGACTGAACTAAGCACTGCTGGGAACCACGTTGGGTGGTAATAAAGGAGCAAGGTGAAAATCCAGATCTTCCTGGGGGACCAAAAGCTCGGGCAGGTACCACCCACTCTCGCAAAGCAAATGACCTCAGCCCTTTCAGCACATCCTGGTGACAACGCTGCCACTGGCACCTCAACCTTCAGCCCCGCCGTCCACACAAAGCCTTCCCCGACTACCACAAGCTATCACGACGATGGAGACAGCAGTGCCGGCTCCGGGTACTCACGTTCGATACAGCGGCATCCCATGCGCAAGCAGCGGGCGTACGCCTCCAGCGAGGACTCGCTCGAGAACTGATCCCCCGTCAGGTACCTTGCACGTGAGAGAACACATCAGCAAAGCAACACGCTCGCCGCGGGCATGGATGTCTGCTGGGACATCGCGGAGCTGCCTCTGTGATGTAAGGAATGGCGAGAGCGACTTTCCCCCAGACCTGCCACCTTCCCCAGGTGAGGGGTTCACCTCCACCCCCACTGCTAAGGGCTGCAGGTGCTACTCTGAGCTCCAGCCTTGCTGCTGGCTCTTGAGATAAGCCTCAAAGAGCGATATCGGCGTTGGTGCCACAAAGAGCCCCCTGTACCCACCAGAAGCAGCCCGAGAGCAGGGTTAGACCAGGTCTCGGTCCTTTAAAATTGGGCTAATGTGCTATCGCTGCATCCCATCAACGGGGAGCACAGCCAGAGCCTGTCTGCACAGAACGCAGCTGCTTGCCAGATTCCTCTAGCAGCAGAGAAGGAAAATGGCCAGTTTCAGCCTGCCAGGTTTTTATCGCATCCGTCCTTAGACGACATCGCTAATGGTAAGAAATCGCCCGAGTGACAGCCCGGGACCTCAAAGCACAGTCTGTGCAGATGTGTGATGCTGACAACAACTGAGCAAAACATCGATGGTTACATGATGGAGGGAGGACTGGGGCACCAAGAGGAAGGTGTCTGATGTACTGACCCCAGTTTGGAAAAGTCTACTTGACCCATCACTGGGATCAGGCAGAATCGGGAGAGTCCCACCCTGGCACAGGGGAAGCAGACGCTGGGAGCGGACGGGTGGAGAGAGCCATCCCCTGGTCCTTACGTGTTGTGTGAGGAGGAGATCCAGTAATGGGAGAGGGGGTTGTTCATGTTCTCCGGACACACCATGTCCAGTTGCGAGTTCCAGATGCTGTTCTCTTTGGAAAACAGGAAGGTGAGAAACTGCTCAGGAAGAAACAGAAGCGTGTTAATGATGCGGAGGAGCCGGGTGCTGTGGTTTAGCTTCACACACATCTCCCTCTCCATGGCAGCAGCTACCGCGCAGGTGGCTGTTTTCTAAGCTCAGCACAGACTGACCAGAGGGTAACTATGACAGCACGCAGCTACCTGACCCAGCGTGCTCGAGTAACCACAGCGTCAGGCGTTGCCACCTATCCTCTGAGCTGTGCCAGGTATCTGTGTGCAAATCCTTTCACCCAGCTGGGGACAAATGAATTGCTCTGCGTTTTATTTTGCAGCTCACACGACAGGCAACGGCGCATGAAGACCATGTGGATCGAGGGACCTTTGCACGGGAGTCAGTCCAGAGCACCAGGGACATGGTCACCTCCAGTTGTTTTTATTCTTTTGTTTTCAGCATTTCTTGCTTTAAGAAAATCCTTACATGCCCCGAAGGGCATTAAGCCAAACGCAGCCCCTTTCCACCCCTCAAATGAACTGCCTGACGAGCACTCCCAGCTGCACACATTCATCCCAAGAAGAGAGCCCAGAAGTCATTCCCTTCGCCAGCCAGCTCTTGTGCAATGCGGTGACCCATGTCCATCCACCACGTCCATCTCCTGCAGCAATGCAGCTTACAGGCGGTGCAATCCTTTAAGCGCCACCACCTCGCAGTGGACAGACAGCAGAGCTGTCACACCACAGCACACATTGCACTGGGGATGTCACACCCTACTCCACCCCAACTCCATACCCGCTAGAGTTCAAGGTTTCTTACTTCATCCAGGGAGAAATAAGGCTCATCGATCTCTCTCAAAGGGTCTCTCAGAAAGTTGAACATGAATTCCTGTACCTGAAGGGTATCGGCAGCCCAGAGCTCCTGCAAACCCCAAGAGAGACATAACAAAGAAACCATTTCAGAGAGTACTCTTCAAAACCACGTGCAGCTCATCCAGCTAGAAGCTTGAACCATCAAGGAGGCAGTCTTTAACGCCAGACCATCGCTGTCAGGAATTCAGCAGTCAGCACAACTGCCAGATAGCACGCAACTGCACAAATCTGTCCTGTTTCTAAGTGGTCTTCATTTTCTCAATGCTGTGCATTTTTCTCTCCGATAGCTCCTTTGCACGCATCTGCCATCACTCCTCCTTCAGCAGCAGAAGCCAACTAGGCTTCCTTTTGCTTCTCTCTCTCCCTGGGTGTCTCTCTCACTAGGCCATCAAAACGGCTGCGGCTTTTCACTGGTTAACTCCGCTCGCTGCAGACCACGGGCAGGGAGGCGGCAGTGGGAGACGGGGAGGACGGTGCAAAGCAGGAGGCCCCACGTTCTCGTGCAAACCACGGCCATGCTTTTGCGAGCCACCCCTGTCCTCTTGGAGAAGGAGCCCAGCAATGAGCTGGGACCCCAATTAGTCAAAATAAAGGGTCTGCACAGCCCGCAAACGCACTGCTTGCACCTCATGCGTGTCCGAGAGTGCATGCTGTGCTTGCTGCACGACCTAAGATTGCTTTTAAATGCAAAGGTCAGCAATCAAACCGATCGGCTGCTCCTCAGGACCTGCTGAGACCTCCTGAGCAGACAGGATGGACCACGACGCTTCGGCTGCTGCAAACCTTCAGAACCAGCCGAGGTCACAGGGACTGGGTAAATCTCCACTGACCAGTTCCTCCCTCCTGGGACCTCTGCACCTCTCACATCGTCTGCTCTTGGTCCCTTTTCTGACCAGGGTGCCTGCTGAGTCCAGGTTTACCCTCACCAGTGCTTCCCCTGCATCACCTCCGGCTCCAGGAAGGATACGTTTAGGTTGTGGCTGTGCCAGGCAGAGCATCCCACTGCCAACCATCCCAGCCCCACGGCAAGGCTACCCTTGGAGTACTGGATCCCTACTGGCACCCCCTCATCCCTCCCCTGGGCCTGTGTCGTGCTCACCCTCTGGTACTCCAGCAAGAACTTCTGCAACTCCAGCAGCGAGACCCTGAAGTGCTCAGACCTTTCTCCAACCCTGAAAGGAAAGAAAGAGAAGCTTCGGTCACTGATGCAGCACATCATGACCAACCGTTACTGGCATCATGTGAGATGCCATCCACAACCACCACGGTGCGTACAAGCGACACGTGCCCCGAGCAAGCAGCGCTGCAAGAGCAGAGCGGGATGTGCAGAGAGAGCCGAGGAGGGCACGACAGCAAACACACAGCAGCTGAGATTGTCTGTCCACGTCTCGGAGCCAGGGACTGCTCCGGGAGCAGACCAGGAATCACACTGCCAAGTGTACGACCACGTGAAACTCTGGTGAAGGGCAGCAAAAAATCATCGGAGAGACCGATTTGTACAAAAAAATAGGGGGGTGGCCTTGTACAAGAGTGAAAAGAATGAAATAGGTGCAGGGCAGTCAAGGGGTGATTGTAGACAGGACAGACCTACAGGTATCCAGAGGACATGGACTCAAGGAAGCAAGGCAGGGAATGAAGGAGGGAACCGTTTGTGGCTGATGATCTCAAAAGACTTGTCCATGAATGTACTAGGCTGCAATGGACAGCCAAGGGCCGTGCTGGGGACTAACACCCGAAAAAACCCAGAAAGGGACTGGGTGGTGCTGGCTGCCCTGGGCAGAGGGATGAACCAGATGGTCTGCTGAGGTCCCTGCCAACTCTCTTTGTCTATGGTTATAGGAAAAAAAGAGAGGAAACCATGAGGAATTGCCTGGACAAGTTAACAAATCTTTCACTTTTCAGCTTTCGTGTCTAAACTCAAGCTCTTTTTATGATGGCAGAGATGTGCACAGGGCAGGAAAGGGCAATGGCACCACAGGCACTGCCTGCACGGTCTCCGGCACTGTGGCCAACCAGCACCAACCATGAGGAGAACCTCTGGGAGATGGCTCAAGATCGGATTACTTCACATAAACCAACTGACTGGTTTTGGAGGTGGCTGACCCAAGCTGGACCTCAGTGGGATGTCTGGGAGGAAGAGAGCCCCTCACTGACCCAAGCTGAGGTGTCTACAGCAAAGATGCTCATTCAGAGTGCAAAAATGCAAGCAGCGTGGTGGCAAGCAAGAGGTGTGCAGCACGCCTCGTCCCCAACACGCCGCTGCAGGCACCAAAGCACATTACGGAGCAAAAGAAAACAGCCCCTTCCCCAGCAAATACAGAGCATTATTCACCTTTCTAGGAACGGGACATCCATCTGCAAAAGAAGCAGCACAAACGTTAGGTTTGGACTCAATCTCACCGACGTACGTGAAAGCACAAATTGATCGAGAAGGTAACGGGGAGAACAAACCGGCACTGTGCAGCTCGGCTTTCCTTACAGCCATTGCTCACACACCGCCTCCCCCGGCCCCAGCAGCCCCGTGCCCACCAGCCTAAAGCAATAGCCCCTTTACTCCCCGTCATCCCTGGCCCAGAGGTAGGAGACAAGAGCTATTAGCCGAGGGCAGCAGGGTTAAAAAGCCAATTAAGAAGGAATGCCCAGTAACAAATATGGTCCCTCCCTCTCCTTCCCGGCCCTGGAGAATTCAGCTCTCACCATTTTCTGGGCGCTGAACATCAGGCTGCGGTAGAGCTGTGCGAACTGCCCATATGTGATATCCCCGTTCCTCTGTTCCACGTCCTGCGGCAAAAAGATACCTGAGGTTTTACGAGAGCCACAGGCAGCTCTCCATGGCTCAAGGAATATCTCCTCCCACCAGGATTCCCATGGAAAAAGCAGGGGGGAAAGGCCAAAACCTGGCCAGACTTTGCCTCCTAATTTTACTCATCTCTGCTGGGGTCAGTGGGACCCCATAGTGCCCCAGACACAGGCACATCCTAAACCAAGTTACACGATTCCCCAAGCTCATCCACATCATGGCATCACAGTGCTGATTCTAAAGTGTTATCGTTTACTCGAATAGTTACAAAAGGATCGTTTTCATTTTTGTTTGCAGAGAGCATCTGACGCGTCTGGAAACCGCAAGACCCCGAAGCGCGTGCTCTCCTTTAGATACACCGCTCTTTGGCCTGGGAGACCAGCGCTGGTGGAAATGGTTGGTCATCATGGGATGACCCCTTCGTTCCTGGGTCTGCAGTGATGCTGGGGGAGCTGGCTGGCTGTCACCCAGCAGCAGCGGGATGCAGGGCCTCGGGATGCAGGACCCTGGGATGCAGGACCCCGGGATGCAGGACCCCGGGATGCAGGGCCCCGGGATGCAGGGCCCTCTGCCTGTCCTCCTGCACTCTCCCCCACCATGGGAAAGCTCAAGACCCGAGCCAGGAGCAATGTGGGGTGCGGGGGAGGCGGGGTGGGGTGAAGAGAGGGTGCTGGCCACAAACGGGGCCAGGGTGCGGCACCCAGTGGGAGCTGGCACCTCTTCAGTCGCCGCCGTGGGTGGGGGGCCCCCCGGGGAGAGCTGGGAGCCTCTGCAATATGCAAACGTGCCGTGGGAGTTTAACCACCACCAGGTTTTGCTCAAAGGCAGGCAATGGGCTGCCGGGGGTCCCCAGCGCGAAGGAGGAGAGCGGAGGGGGTCACATACTCACCGTGAGTCTCTCCCGCAGGAACCTCATGTTGGGGACCCGGTAGTTGACCTGAGACAGCATGTTCTTGAGATCCTTGGCAGAGATCCTGGCTCGGCAGGGGAAAGAGGGGAAACACGTTCAGGAGGTCTGGGATGGAGGGGTCTCACCCCGGGACTGGGACGCCCTGCCCAAAGGGGCATCAGCTGTGACACACCAGGATGGATGCGCGTCCCCAGAAGGACAGAAGGGTTGGGACCAAAGGCAGGACAGCAGAACATTTTCCACCCCAATGAACTCTGCATCTATGCTGCACGTGGGGAGCAGAGAGAGGTGCCTGCATCCCAGTGGGAGCCGCAAACCCCGCTCCGGCAGGCTCCCAGCACCGTCAGCCCGCTGCAGCCCACGCCGCAATGGGCCCACAGCACCTACTGCTTTATGGGGATGAGCAGGCAGAAACATTTTCCAAGTATCTGTGCCCCAAAATGGATGCTGGGTGACCAAACCACTTCCAAACCCCACTCCCTGGCCTGCGGAGGGCAGGCTTTGCAAGTGGTTTGGGCCAGGACCCTGGGATGCAGGACCCCGGGATGCAGGACCCCGGGATGCAGGGCCCCGGGATGCAGGGCCCTCTGCCTGTCCTCCTGCACTCTCCCCCACCATGGGAAAGCTCAAGACCCGAGCCAGGAGCAATGTGGGGTGCGGGGGAGGCGGGGTGGGGTGAAGAGAGGGTGCTGGCCACAAACGGGGCCAGGGTGCGGCACCCAGTGGGAGCTGGCACCTCTTCAGTCGCCGCCGTGGGGGGGGGCCCTCCCGGGCAAGGCTGGGAGCCTCTGCAATATGCAAACGTGCCGTGGGAGTTTAACCACCACCAGGTTTTGCTCAAAGGCAGGCAATGGGCTGCCGGGGGTCCCCAGCGCGAAGGAGGAGAGCGGAGGGGGTCACATACTCACCGTGAGTCTCTCCCGCAGGAACCTCATGTTGGGGACCCGGTAGTTGACCTGAGACAGCATGTTCTTGAGATCCTTGGCAGAGATCCTGGCTCGGCAGGGGAAAGAGGGGAAACACATTCAGGAGGTCTGGGATGGAGGGGTCTCACCCCGGGACTGGGACGCCGTGCCCAAAGGGGCATCAGCTGTGACACACCAGGATGGATGCGCGTCCCCAGAAGGACAGAAGGGTTGGGACCAAAGGCAGGACAGCAGAACATTTTCCACCCCAATGAACTCTGCATCTATGCTGCACGTGGGGAGCAGAGAGAGGTGCCTGCATCCCAGTGGGAGCCGCAAACCCCGCTCCGGCAGGCTCCCAGCACCGTCAGCCCGCTGCAGCCCACGCCGCAATGGGCCCACAGCACCTACTGCTTTATGGGGATGAGCAGGCAGAAACATTTTCCAAGTATCTGTGCCCCAAAATGGATGCTGGGTGACCAAACCACTTCCAAACCCCACTCCCTGGCCTGCGGAGGGCAGGCTTTGCAAGTGGTTTGGGCCTGGCTAATTTTATCCTGAAGAGAGGAAAAAAAAAAAAGCCATTTTCAGCGTCTAGCCACAGGCATATCACTGCTGTCCTCTTCCAGAGGGCCTTGGCACCAAACATGCCAGTTCCCGGACCGGGAACGGCTCCGGTGCCAACCCCCAAGTGGGATCCCGCACCCCGAGAGGGGCAGCAAGGAGCCCTGGGCTGCCCCTGCCCGCACCGGCGTTGTTCCTCCATGGGGCAACAGCCCTGCAGCAAGGAAAAATGCGGATGTCTCCCATCTGCAGGATTTAAGAAGCCAAGAGGTCTGCCTGCAATCATTTTTCTGGCAGCCCCTGCCG
>NW_009646501.1:2371629-2372033 GCF_000708025.1 Charadrius vociferus | reverse complement strand
AAGTCCTCGGAGTCTACCCCGGCAATCGCAGATGCTGCTTTTGCCCCCCACTGAGCGAGTGGGAGCCCCGGACCCTACAGGATGGTCCCCCATCCCGCAAAGCGTAGGGCAGGTCTGACCCTGGGAACGCTCGTGGCTTTGGGGTGCAAATATAAATATGCCGGAGAAGATGTCCCGTGCAGGGGTCACACTGTCGTCCGCAGTGATGCGAAGGGGCAGCGTGAACCGCATCTGTTTTATCCTCTCCCCTGCAAACAGGGTGATCTCAAAGGACACAGAAAGGAGGGAGGATGGAGGGAGCCCCCAGGAGAGGGAGAAACCGGCTGGTGTCAGGCGCTGCAGAGCCGAGGGCCGCTGCAGCCGGTGGGACACAGAGAGCCCTTGTTTCTGGGCTCCGAGCCGCG
>NW_009646501.1:2359778-2371579 GCF_000708025.1 Charadrius vociferus | reverse complement strand
GCCCCAAGGCCAGCGCCCGGCTGGCCAAGGACCGTGCAGGCAGTGTCCCACCACTCGCTGGCAGGACAAGGGGGGGGAAATAAAAAAAAAAAAGAAAAAGCTGTAAAATGGCACCAGGCTCCCCTTCCCTCACGGCTGTACGAGCTACAGAGCCAGAGACACCCTCAGCACGAGCAGCAGCTTTGGTCCCCCCCCGACACACCTCCACCTCCCCCGGCAGAAGTCACCCCAGGGGCTCTGCGTGAGCATTTTGGGGAGGGGAAGCCTGCCTTTTCCCTTCCCCAACGCGCCCAGCATCCACGGCCACGTGCAGGGTGCTGTGCAACCCCCAGGGCAGGGGGGTCCCAGCTGTGGGGTCCCGGGCGACAGGGAAATGGGGCGATGAGGTGGGGGGCGGGGAGAGCCAGGAGCACAAGAGCGGCTCATGAGAGATGCCCTCACGTGTCAAGGACCACAGCAAGCAACAGCTCTTATGGGACCCCTGATGGGACACCCAGAGTCCCCAGGGCCACCCAGCAGCATTCCCACCTTGGCGAGAGGCTGGGACTGCAAAAAAGCTCCTGGAAAAGGCGCAGGAGGGGCTGCAGGACCGGCAGTAGGCATCGGGCTGGAGACGCGCTGGAGCCCGTGCCTGGTCCTGGTGACACCGTGCTGTTTCACAGGGACACGGCACTGCTCGTCAGCGGGACGGCACCAGGAGAGGCGAGAGCAAACCCTGTAAAAGCCGTGACCAGCATTTCCCTCTCTGCTTTGGTGGGTGACAGAGTATGGAAGGATTTTATTTACTGTGCGTTATTAATAATGTTAAAGTGTTGGAGACCTTGGATAAACAGCCTGGTACTATTTTGAGACTAGAAAGTAAAAACCAAATAAACAAACTAATTTATTCTGCGGAAGTTTTTTAAGGTCCTATGACAAACACGCCAAAGGACAGATCCAGCCCTCTCACAGGCGCTGAAAACATTCCCCAGTGCCATAACTCTGCTCGCAGCCATGGGCAGCTCTCCTAGCCAGAGGTGAAACAGTCTCCTCCGCAGCAGCTCTGAAGAAAAAAAAAAAAACTAAAAAAACCAGCATCCTGTTATCCTCCTCTTTCCACCTAACCTCCCTTGGAAAAACAAATACCCAAAGGTCCAGCAGCCAGTGAAAACAGCCAACATCTGCCGGCGCGCTGGAAGGTATGCACAGGCACCCAGCCGGGAGAAGGCGGAAAGGAGAGGGCTCCGGCGCAGAGGGCTGGGGTGCGGGGCGAGCACAGGGTACAAGAGCACCAGGAATGATTTCTTCAGCTGCCAAAAACCTGCCCGTTCTGGAAAGGACCAAGGATGGTTTGCAAAAGAAGTGTTCTGGTTTTTTAAAAAAAAAAAAAAAAAAACAAACAAAACAACACAACTCACTGTTCCCTTTTCAAACCCATTTCCAGGCTCAGAAGCAAAAGCCCAGCGACACCAAAGTCAACGCAAACAGCAAAGATTTCATCCAAGACATGTACATGCCCCATAACTGCTGCCTCCCCTTTGCAGAAAACACACGGATGCTTGTGAAATGGGGAGACCCAAAATCTTTTTGCATTCCCTCTCTACTGCTGTTTTTGCTCCTTTCGCGGCCTGGGCCGGAGCAGCAGCTCTTCCAGTTAAGCACTTTGCATTGAAACCTCTCCCCTGGGTTGAAAGGTAAGGACTACATTGTATTTTGCTGCCTTAATTCTAAATGGTAATAGAAATATATTAAGAAAAACAAGAGAGATGCAACAGGCTGGCTTTCAGCGCTGCTGACTATGCCTCGAGCAGACGAATCTGTACGTGCAATCTCCTGTTGGGATGCCATTTCATCAGTTTTGCTGTATAACCAGATGAGAAAAAGGACCAACTTTTTTCCATTCCTCCTGCCTTCATCCTCCAAAACCCCCCCGCAGCCACCCCAGCACCTGCCTCAGCGCTCTCCATTGCTGAATTAGCAAATATTACATCCGGTCACCACTGAAAACCAGTTCACCACGTATAAAACCCAAGCCTGGAGTTGAAAGGTGTGTGGCATGTAGAGCAGCTGCAAGAGATTAAAGGCGCCTCTCCTTCCCTTTCTGCCTCTGCGAGGATTTATCCCTCCTCCGCAAAATCCCTGTGCACCCAACGGTGTTCTCGCCACACCACAATATAAATTATTCCAAAGGCAAAAACGTCCAATGTAGCAGAATTTCCCCAACGAAACACACTCCCACTCCGCACCTCGATGCAGACAGGTTGAATTTAACCCCTGCCTGCCCGACAGCGGGGCCGCCTGCCCCTCCTGGCCATCACGGGGCAGCACGCTGCGGCTGGGAGGCAGGGACAGCAGTGGGGACCAAAGCGGGATGAGAGGACCAGTTTGCTTCTCCGGATGAGTACGGAGCAGTGATTTTCACTTGCCAATCCACAGGACCGACCTATCTGACCGCAGTCACCCACAGCTCCCCAGCGGCATGCCCCTGGCGCAGACAGATGGGTTTGCAGGGTGTTTCTTGGCAGGAGCTTGCTGCAAGGATGAGGAGGACTCCAGGGTTCAGGGTGAAACGTGGAAATCGGTAGCGGTGCGAGATCAATGGCACCGGCACGGAGCAAGCAGAGGATGCTCTGGAGCATCCCGGTGCTCTGCAGTGAGCCCTGCGTGGGCGCCCGGGCACACACGAGGGGGCAGATGGAGCCAAGGTGCTCCACCGCAGCCGGGGGCATGAGCTGATGTGTGAGCGATGTCTCCAGCGCTGCCCTCTGCAGAGCAGGACCGGAGGAATCCCCCTACCCCAGGGAGCACATTAACGTGGAAATCAATGCTGAAAGGTTAATGGGCTCAGTTAACATCACAGGGGAAAAACGTGTCCCAGCGCTGATATAACAGCACCTCGGGAAGAGGGGACAGGCAGCCAGCATGCGGCCGGGGAAAGCAGGCTCCGGCAGCGGTGGCAGAAAGCAGAGCATGGTGGAACTCGCCTCCTCGGCATGGAAATGTCCCTCCTCTGACCTCCCCATGATGGATCACAACGCAATTCCCCTCCCTTATCTCCTCATGACGGGCCCAAGCATGACATTTCACCTGCTAGGACACCACTAAGAGTTCACCCAAGAACCCCACAAGCAGTGGCCCTGCTGCAGCCCATCAGCCTGGAAGCCAAGCGGTTGGATGACCCACGGCCTCACGGACCTCAGAGAAGACGAATAAACCACACAGGGTGGAGAGTAACACACACGACCCAGTTCAGCCCTGACGGGGTGGCCAGAGCCACTCGTTGGCTCTTTGGTGTCTGCATCCGCGGGCGATGCCAGCTGCGGGTGAAGGTGTTTCATGGCTACGGGGTCTCAAGGTGTTACTCAGTCTAAACAGCTGGGAAATAGGTCAGGGCAACCAGACAATTTTCGGACGCTTTTTTAATTCAGTGAAAAACAATCAGGGGAGGATTGGGACTTGAAGTAAGGTTCCTCGGAAATGAAAATTACAACCCTAAAAAACCCAAGAAAAAAATGGAAAGCAAAGGCTGGGGCTTCAGGTCAAAGGTAAACCCTTCCAGCCCGAACCCTTCTGTGAATGTGCAAGTCTGTGCCAGCGAGCGTTTTCTCTCTCCTTACCTGTCTTCCCGGTTGCGATCCAACGAGTAGAACTGCTTCCGGAGCCACCTGAACGGAAAGGCACAAACACGCACACAGCTCAGCCCCAGCTCCTCAACAACGAGCCCGTTTGGTTTGGAAGATGCCATCGGCTCCCACAGCCCTCCTTCCCACCACAGAACTTGGCTCTGCTCCCCTTCCAGAAGCAGCCTACCCTGTCTTCATGCAGGCAACCCGCCCCCCTTTAAAACTGTCTCTGTCTGAAAGTGACCCCACAGATAAGACGAAAAAAACAAAGGTGTTCTCTTCTACATGCCTCAACGCTGAATTGCTACAGATAATACAGGCCGGGCACGCATAAAAACATCTGGTTTGTAGTAAAGCTCCTTTTTCCTTCATGCATGAGATCAAACTCTGGCCACAGGTGATGTAGCAGAGCGGGTCAATGGGACGAAGCCTCGCCAGTGCAGAGACAGGGGTACCAGGGCAGGAATGAGATGTTGTCACTGCTGTCACCTTTTTCTGTCACAAAAGGACAGAAAAGGGAAAAGAAAGAAAGAAAAAAAAAAAAAAGAAAGAAAGAAAATAAGTGCAGGACAAGGAAAAGCTCCTCACCTTTCAATCTGCAGAGGGGTGGCAGCCCTTAGAGTGTCCGCCACCAGCCAGTTGAGCCCCTTGATCCACATGTTGACCTCATCCTCAGAAGTGGCTGTGGAGAGCGCACAGGAGAAATGGGAGGAAGGGACGCAGAAGCTGATCACCAACCCAAACCTCTTGGGACTATCCCCACCACCCTAAATCCCCTATTCCTTCCTTCGCCCCCCTTCTAGCTAAAGCCCCTCCCGTGCAGATCTGCCCGGCTCCTCTGCCCGCCATGCTCCTGCTCCCCTCCCGTGGGATGTCCGTGGCTGGCTGGACCCCTTGCCCCTGCACGCCACGCTCTTTCCTCCCTTCGGTTATCTTTGTCCCCAAGCAATAATGCTCTGGCTGGCCTGGGTGACAGGCCAGCACCTCCTCGGGAATGTGTGCCAGCTCCTCCATAACCTCCCTGACAGCTTTCTGAGGGCAGCAGTGCTGCCTCCGACCCTGTGTGCCACAGCACCAGCCAGAAGGCAGAGCTGCCATGGAGGTGAAGGAGGCAGCACGAGTGCCTCCACCAGGGCTCGTCTGCGTGGGTTTAAAGGAGACACAAGAGCGCGTACGGTTAGCAGAAAAAGATATCGTCCATCAGCTGAACTGCAGCCGGTCGTTATGAGCCTGTCCTCCATCCAAACAGGACTCAACAGCGTACACCTCCCCTCTTCTAACAGCAAAACATAAGGCTGGGTGGTCCAAGTCCAGCTTAAACCAACAGAGAGGGCGTTGAGGAAAGCCGAGACCAACACCCCAGAGGTACTGTGGCTTCGTGAGTTACCGTTTCCCACTGGCAACGATTTCTCACTCAGAATTGCAAAGCAGAAGTGAGCGAGATTTTAGCACTTGGTGCATGTGGCCGGTTACCACGACGCGGCTGATGAGCATCAACAAGCCAAGCTGAGATAAAACACCTGATTTCAAGCACACATTTGAACTAGTGGCTTCAGTTCACACAATTTTGGGTTTACCAGGCAAATTGACTGACTTCACTAGAGGTTGAATGTGTACCCTTCGGGGAACTGGTGTCACCTTCTTCCAATGACACCCCCTTGGTGTAGCAAAAAGAGCATCTGCCCAGGGATAGGTTCCAGCTCACGCATGGAAGGATGCATTGAAAGTTTGGGTCCTGTGGTACTGAGGTGCCTGTCCAACCCTGCCCTGGCACAGCCCAGGGGCCACGAGTGCTTTACCTTGCAAGCTGAGGGTCTTCAGCCTGAATTCTGTGCCATAGAGGACAACAAAGCAATGAGACTGGTCTGGTCGGAAACATGGATCCTCCTGGTACCGGTCAAAGTCACGTGAATTTTTGCCTGGACGAATCTCTTTGATTTCACGAATATCCACTAAGAGAGAAAGGGAAAACAAAAAGGGAGTTTAGCAAATAGATTGAAATTCCCATGAGGGTGGATGAGAAGGAAGGGCAAGGATAAAGCAGTTTTGGTCATCCGAAGAGCTGGATTACCACCCATGACGTGATGGCAGACCCAAGCATGCCTATGACACTGGGGAACCGTGTTTCCCTGGCTGTGCTGGAAAGCAGGGGTGGCCCGACTGCCTCGGCGCGGGCAGAGAGCTGCCAGAGCTCCGTGGACAGTGGGCAGGTACTGGAGATGGTGCCTGGTAGAGGACTTGCTGCATTTGGGCAACAAGTGGGCCACCACGGCAGCCTCCCACTCCTCTCCTGCCACGGGCTGAAGCGGTGAGCTGCACCCAGAGCTCCAGCACAGCACCACCAGCCCCGTCCTCAGCACGGCGGCAGGCGCCCAGGTCCTCCCAGAGAAGTTGCCCACACCTCTCACCTTAGACAAGCCCTTCCAGAGCGCCAGCTCGCTCCTCCACCTTCCGAAGCAGCACACAGATCCTACCGCTTATCCTGCACGTCTCTTTTGCCACGTGTGTGTGGTCGCACACGCGCCTGTGAGCACAGCCGCTTCTTACCGGTTCCCTAGGAAGCCTCCCCGGTCACCACCCCCTTATTTACCTCTCTCCCCCCAAGAAGGGTCGGATGTCTCACCCATGGTGGTCCCCAGGCACGATGAGCAGAGCGCAGTGCTACCCCTACTGCAAGCTCCTTCCCTCTTTACCTTCACACCTCACGCCTCCCTCTTCCTCCACCCAACATACATCTGCAAACTGTATCTGTTTTGTCTTTCAAGCAAGCAACTTTTTTTTTCTTTAAAAAAAAAAAAAAAAGAAAAGAAAGCAAGCCTTTCTACTGAGATGAACCTTCTGAGGGTGCAGCCTCCTGCCCAGCTGGATGAAATCCTGTTTGCAGTTACCGCATCTTGCAAACACCACAGTTCTAAGATCCACTCCTCTCCAAATCCAAGTTAGATACTGAAACTTGAGTTGATTCCTGGTTTAAGCAACTCAGTGGTGCCCCTGCCTCCCCTCTCCCCACTTTCACCCTAAATAATGCCTACAATTTCTGGCATCTTCCCCCTGCCCCGTTAGCATCCTCGCAGCTCCTCCGAGCATGCCCAGGGCAGTCCGTGCCTTCATACACACGCTGTCTTTACCAAGAAAACTCTGCCCTTGCCTATCCAAAGAGGCACGAAACATTTATCACCTATGGGTGGTGTTCAGAAGGCCACAGAAGAAAGCACAGTGCAAGGATCAACCAAGCCCAACCTCTGGAGATCCAGTTGTGGTGGATCTGCCACAGCTCTGGAGCAGATGGGACTGCCTGTGACCTCCTGTAGCTCCCGGCAGAACCCCCCTCCCCATCCCACTGCCAAACACCTTCCAGACAGAAAACATCAGAAAAAGCATGAATAAAATGGAGATCATTTGAATTATAGACACCACCAGGGAGGTTTGGTATCAACACCCTAAGCATACGCAAGGCGCTGGTCAGAACTTGAGCTGAGGGAGGTGGGGTAACAGCTCAGGGCTCCCACCTCTCACGGTTTTGTACCGTACACGTAAAATGAGTCCCATGGGCTTTATTTAAACAATCCTAGCTTCCCTTTGAATCACCAGCAGCGGCAGAGGGGGTTGTTGTGGGTGGTGAGCCCAGATTCCAGAGGAAAGCTCAAAGTTGCACCTCAGATGGAAGACGGCAGGGTCCAGGGTGACAAAGCTGGTAATTGGGCTGGACAGAGTGTCACCCCAGCCAGAGCTTGGGCTGGCGCCTCCAGGGCTTACATTTATTATCCTCACACACTTCCCTAATGGCAATTCCTCCAGGGAAGGGCTGAAGAGGGCAAGAAGAACTGCAGGCAACCAAGCCATGGTCAGAGGAAACCCCCAAACAGTGCCCAGCAGATGATGGCCAGTGCAGGGCAGGCATCGGGCTACTGCGGCACGGGGACAGCATCGTCCTGAGGATACTCCTCAGGTTATAGGGCTGGTGCCACATCCCAGCAGCTGTCCCCGGTGAGCCAACCCAAAGGTGACCAAATGTATGGCAGCAGTGTGACCACGAGGGACAGCCCAGGGCGGCGAGAGCGGACCTGGGCAGGTCCTGGCAGCCATCGGCAGGGCAGATCCAGGCATGGGGCTGGCGAGGAGGCAGAGCTGCCGGGCTACACGCGTGGGCGGTGAATCCGATGGCGCAGCTACGTGTTCCTGGCAGCTTCAGTTGTGGCTCATGGAGAAGAGGAGCAGATAACTCCAACCAGCAACCTCAGAGCGGTGCTGCTCTGCAAAGGGCAGCTGTGAGCACGGCGGAGCATTAAACGCCAAGCGAGGAGAAGGAGCTGAAGAGATGCTGGTAAGGGAACGTCTTGCAGGCTCCCTCCCTAGAGGAAATTCTGGGAAAGGACTCTCATTGCCATAAAACAAAGAGAAAAAGAAAAAACAACTGCAACAAGAAAAAAAAAACCAACACACCAACAAACCCAAACCCAAGAATCTTTGCTTCCTGGAAAAACAGTTTCTTAAATGCTTGGGGGAATCAAATAACAACATTTCTGAGTCACGTTTCCAAAGCAGATGATGCTTCTGAGCAATGTGGGACGGAGATTACTGCAAACCTGGCGTGTAATTCATCCCAATTAAACTCCACTTACTGCACTCACTGTGGATCGACTCGCCTTTCATTTCAATTTACTGCTGTTTAAAACTAGACAGAAATGTGACCTGCTCATCACCCACAGCCGCGGCTGACAGCACCAAACCGCATCGTGAGAGACGATGCTCACTCCAAACACACAGCACGGCAAGCCAGACACGGGGCTTGGCTTTGGGGAGACTGGTTGTGGACCCTGCCCAAGGAACGTGGGACCCTCTCTTGGCTGGATACACCGTGCAGCACCGCGGGTGTACATCTGGAGATGATGGCAGCCCCTGCACTGCCTGACGTGGGACATAACCAGACTGACCACTGCAATATCCCCCCAAAACTCAGTAACTTGGGACAAGAGCACGGAAAGACCCAGTTCCATGGGGCTGCAAAGGGAGGACAGAGAAGCTCCCTAAAATAAGCAAGGGTGTGACTTTTTAAGGCATCACCTACCCTTTGGAAATGAGCTGGCTGGAAGTTCAAACGTTAGCGTGCCCTGCCATAACCTGCCCATGTGCTCACATCCTTAGTGACACAGCACGTTATTTTAGCCTTTAAAAAAAAAAAAAAAAAAAGTATCACAGTTAAGGTCTTTGCATCCAGGACATGCTCAGCAGGGCTGAAGACTAATCCTCTCTTTGAAGGACGCAGGGCTTGACCAACGCAGTGGGAAAGAACTAGCAGCTGGTTTCGTGGTAGGTTACCAGGCAATAACCACTGGAGGAAGCTGCCAAAACATTACTGGCCTTCCTTCGCATCACGCTGCCAGTGTCCCGTCTCCGCCTGGGGACGCCGCAGCGTGCTAACACCCCCCTGCACTCACCTCTCGCTGCACGGAGCACCGGCAGGTTAGTAAGTAAGATAGAGCTATTGTTACAAACTGCATACCTAAAATGCGGGCAGCGGAGAGAGCCCCGGAGCGAGCCGGGCGCTTATCAGAGAGAGAAGCACGCAGGGAATTCCTAGGGCGAAGGGCAGCCTCCGCGAGGCCCGCGCACCCGCAGGGAGCGGGGTAAAAACCTCCAGCCCACGCACGCTTGCAGCTGCTTGCTCATCTCTCTCGTCCTCCCAAACATGCCTGCGTGTGCCGGGGAGAAAGAAGGCGGTTTAGGGTTTGGTGTGTACAGCCCTCTTCTTGCCGCAGAGCAGCAGACGAGCCTCGCGAAGCTCCGCTGTCTCTCGGGCACCTTCCCGGCCCCCCTCGCAGCAGGGAAGGAAGCGACTCTCCGCAGGAAGCACAGCGAGTGCAAATGTCGCCATCCCCACCAAGCAAGAGCCCAAACGATGCTTCCCTGCCTCCCTCCCACCCCAGGTCCTCCCTCCAGCACCCCTCCGCCGGCGCGGGACGGGACCCACCGTGCACGGGAGGAGGAGGAGAGATGGGGACGTCTTGCTACAGCCCAGGTCTCGCTGGGGTTTTCTCTCGCTGGTTTTGCTCGCGTCAGCTCCTGGGGGTAACCCCAGCTTTGCACGGCGCCAGCTGAGCGGTGCAAACCCCGCTCGGGGTGGGTTTTGCAGCCGGGGCTGAGCACGGCTCAACCTCAGCTTTGCCACCGGCAGAAAGGCTGCAGGCAAGCCCGCGGCCGGCTGGTGGGCCTGCCGGCAACGGGGACAGAGGCGACAAACCCCGTCTCCCCTCGCCCTCCCCTGGCTCACACGGACTCCTCTCTCCCACACCCGGGTGCCGCTCTCCCCATCCTCCCGCCTGTCCCCGCCACCGCCACAGCCAGGGACATTATGGAACCACAGAATGGTTGGGGCTGGAAGGGACATTAAAGGTCGCCCAGTGCCACCCCCCTGCCCTGGGCAGGGACACCTCCCACCAGCCCAGGTTGCTCCAAGCCCCGTCCAACCTGGCCTTGACCACCTCCAGGGATGGGGCAGCCACAGCTTCTCGGGGCAACCTGCCCCAGGGGATCACCACCCACACAGGGAAACATTTCTTCCTAAGATCTCATCTCAATCTCCCCTCTTCCAGTTTGAAGCCATTCTTCTTCATCCCATGGCTCCCCTCCCTGAGTCCCTCCCCAGCTCTCCTGGAGCCCCTTTAGGCACTGGAAGGGGCTCTGAGGTCTCCCCTTTTTCGCCTTCTCTTCTCCAGGCTGACCCCTCCCCAACTCTCCCAGCCTGTCCTCCCAGCAGAGGGGCTCCAGCCCTCCCAGGATCTCCGGGGCCTCCTCTGGACCCGCTCCAACAGGTCCATGTCCTTCTTATTATTATTCCAGACAACAAACCACACTCCAGCCCGTAACTATTTCCACCGCGGCGTACAAGAGCCCCAGGTCGCACATGGCCGTCCCCGCACGCCCCGGCCACCCTCCCGCTGGTAAACAGGAAGCCCAGTGCCAGCGGCAGCCTCCTGCCCTCCAGGGCTTGGGCCACCTCTGGTGTGCGATGCCCCCCCAGACAGCTCCCACCGCGGTTGCTGCAGCAAACGCCGCTGGCGGCTGATCCCACGCGCTTGGATGTGCTCGCCAGCGCCCGCGTTTCCTCAGGCAGAGCCCTACGGCTTTGCAAACCTACAGGGAGGGTTGTGTGGGAGCCCAGACCCCTCAGGTCAGGCGGGCAGAGCGGGAGGGGAACGTGGCAGCCAGCCTTGAGCAGGGAGTGGAGATTAAAAAGGAGAGAGCAGATGAGCAGAGGCGAGCTGGAAGCACGGCAGAGGTTCTCCATGAGGGCAATGAATGGAGAACTGCAGAGTGCACGCTGGAAATGACGTCTAACCACTGCTCCACCACCCTCAGCACCAGCAAGCTCCCCAGGCGAGTGGTGGTGTGGGCTCTGTGACAGCAGCCCGTGAGTCCCACCATGGGTCCGCACCGTGGGTCTTTGCTGGGCAAGACATACCAGGGAAGTGGCCAAAGACTAAGGGATGAACCCTGGTGGGGTTCCAGCACCACAGGTCATATGCGTGCCCGGGCAGAGGAGCAAGTGGCAGGTAATCCAGGATGAACCCTTCAAACATAAGTACCCTGTCACCAAGGTGAGCCACATCTCCTCCCCAAGCCGCCCTCTCCCAGAGCATGCTGTGGAAGGCAGCAGTCACTGCAGAAGGTAGAAACTGGTCTTCATCCCATGCAGACACCGGCAGGAGAAGGAACTTGGTGCCACAGCTATAGCAGAGGTAGAAGGAAGCTCTCTGCCGGAATACAAACCGCCCTGAGGTCTGGCAGGGCTGAGATCTCGGAGCAGGGACCAGCAGCAAGCAGGGACAGATGAGCAGTGGACGAGACAGGAGGGCTGGAGGATGGCCAGCGTGTTCCAGGTCTCCCGTCTCATCCGCTGCTCATCTGGAACACGCTGGCCATCCTCCAGCCCTCCCAGGCGGGCACGCAGGCAGCAGCCGGGAGAGGCTCTGGGATGAAGGCAGCAAAGCCCATCCAGCCCGGAGATGCTCTAAGCTCCTCACATGGTTCCACATTACATGCTGAGCCCCGCAAACAGCTTTTGCCCTTCACAGTCTCCCAAACTTCTCCCCAGCCTACCATCAGCAGAAAGGCCCTCCGCTTGCCTCCAGCAAATAAACAAAAATTAAAAAAAAAAAAAAAAAAAGGACATGGTACAATTTCTGGGCAAGGAGTTTT